>NC_045551.1:35091792-35436792 GCF_009769535.1 Thamnophis elegans
TTCTTGCAGATCTTCCTGATTCTGAAGTAGGGTTTGTCAGTAAATATTCATGGTTTTGATATCATCCCTTTTAGCCCTGCAGTTTTCAGAGTAAAATGAACTACTTTTATCTTTTAAAATAATGGCCTTAGATGGTTCTGGATGGTGTACAAAAATTAAAAACCAAATAGAATAAAATTATTAACAGCACTCCAAATATCCAAGGTTGAAAAAACAAACATTATATCGTCATCAATTAACTAATGGAAGTTGCTGACATCTTAGTCCAAATGCCTAGGAGAAATTTTTCATGAGCTGCTTCATGAAGCCGCTAGAAATAAGTTTCTGATGACAGCACTGCACTGTCTGTATGGAAGCAGTTTTAGTATCTTCCCTATATATGGTGATTTCACAGTATTCACATTTTCTCACATGGTAGCTAATCATTTTAAAATATTAGTAATTGTAATTGTAGAAGTGGAAAAATTATTCAGATAATCCTGATATAATAAAAAATGAAATTCCATTGCCACTCTTCTAAATGATGCTGGATTGCCAGTCTACTGATTATGCAGGATGGTGACTTATGGCAATAAAATCCATAGGCTCTGTATTCTGATTTGATCAGTTAGTAAAAGAAAGAAATTACTTATATCCATTGTTACTTGAAATGCAGCAACAAAGAAGAGAGCGTGAAGTTAGAAGACAGCAAGAACGGGAACAGAGGAGGAGAGAACAGGAAGAAAAAAAACGATTGGAGGAGCTAGAAAAAAGGCGGAAGGAAGAAGAAGAAAGGAGAAGAGCGGAGGAAGAGAAGAGAAGAGTGGAAAGAGAGCAGGTAAACCTGAAACAGCATGAATCAATTATGTATGGTTTCTTTCCTTCTCTTTACTATAGGAAACACTAAGGAAACTATTGGTTACAGTCTTAAAGAATATCTTCCATCAGTCTGGTTAGTGTTTTAGTATAGTCATTCCCTTTATGACTAGGGAATGTAACAGTATAGTAGACTATTAAGAGCAGACTAGTTTCGGGCACCTGGTTAAGGAATATGGAAAAATCTGAACTAATGTTTGATGATTGTCTTCCTAATTCTGGGCAGTAAGTTTCTTCCACAAAGTCACAACATGTAAATATAGTAATAGAGTTACTTTATCTGCTTATACTGAAGCAAATGACTTTAAATGCATTCAATTTAAATGATTTAAATGCATTCATTTCTCAAAGTTTTATCAGTATTGGATCTTTGACAAAAACTGTATTAGTTTCTCAGTCTCAAAGATGAATCTTGCCTGTTTGAAATATAATTTGTATATAAGTCAGAAAGTGGAGATATTCATATTGGAAAAATAATTTTCAGGAAATATACTAAGCACTAAGAACATCATGGTGTTATTTAAAATTTATTGTATTCTGCTATAAAGTTTATTTGGGCTTTGATGTCAAACAACATGTAATATATAATGGGATTTTTCAGAATACATAATAATAGAAATGTTGTTTTAGAATTGTATGCGATACCGTACTTAACAGTATAGTTTAGCTTCCCTGAACTTGGCATCTTCCAGAAAGTTTGGAACTGCAATTCCCAGAACTTCTGTGTGAAAATACATTTGGAGAGGGCTAGACTGGAGAAAAGATTTTCCCAACTTAATTTTGGGAAATACATATGCAGTAACAGACATTTGTGCAAAACAAATTAAAAAATGTTCTCCCTGAGTAACTTAATTGGGTCTTAGGAAATCATATTTTCAGGTAGCTGAAGAAGTGCATCAACCATCTGCCATTGTTTGCATGCAGCTAGAGATGTATAGTTAACACACACTTTCCAAAATGTACAGGTAGTCCATGATTTACAATTATTTATTTAACAACTGTTCAAAGTTATGATGCAACTGGGGAAAAAAATGACCTATGACTGGGCCTCACATTCAATAACCCTGGCAGCATCGTTGTGATCATGTGATTAGAATTTGGTGCTTGTCAGTCAGCATGCACAGTATTTTAAATTATTGCAGCAACCAAGAGTCGTAAATACCAATGATTGCTATTTATGACTTTCCCAGGGCTGTGAGAAAAATCAGTGAGAGAAGATGGATGTACCTAATGATTACAGTATTTGCTTAATGATCATAGTAAAAGTCGTAAAATCAGGTGCAACTCACTTATCAACTACATCACTTAGCAATGGAGGTGCTGACCCAATTGTGGTGAAGTGTCAAGGACTACCTGTATTGCTGGCATTGATAGATTTTGGTTTTTTTAAAAAAAACATATTGCTACAAAATGTTAACTCCACTTAATTCTGGGTATGCGAGGATTGTATAACAAGCTAGTATGCACCTTTTTTTTTTGTCTCGTAAGATTTCAAGCAGTCTCATTTTGCCATTGCATTGTGTCATTAATTCCTTTTGTGTTTGCTGTCTTTTCATGTGTGTTTGAGCGCATGTGTTTACTTTCCTTCATTAATTTGCACGACAGGATATTCTTAGCTTTGGATATGTTGCTGCATATTTTGACTTGGCTTAGGAATCCAGACTTCTGGAGTATCACTGAAAATGCATTTGGAGTTATATCTTTCTCTAGTGGATGTTTTTTTTTATGTTCTGTCATAACCACCACCTACTTCAGATTGGCATTGTCTGCATTGAGGATGAGGCTAGGATCAGTTTATAGTCGAGGTTAAGGTTCCAATTGACAGGTCTTTTTGGTAGAAAGCTTGCAAAAGGGATGCCTTAACTAAGCCTGGCTCTAGTTGTTGCTCATGGTTCATCATAAGGTGCAAAACTAATTCTGTTATTAAAAACGCATGTGATTTTGTGTTGGCTGTGTTGATAAGACTTGCTAGTATTAACTACCAACCTGTTTTTAAAAATTCATTTGCTTGTTTTGAAGTCAAAATTCTACAGGAAAAGTTTAATTTTTTCCTAGGCCACAATTTCTTTTCCTCTATTCAGGTCATTTTTTTTGGAGGGAGGGTCTGTAATGGATTTTTTTTCCAGTCCTTAGTTTAGCTGATAGGGTTTTATTTCACTGTTCTTTAGGGAGTCCCATTATTAAATTTATTATTGAATTGTCACCTTAAGGTGAATTGGGATAGTTGGCATTTTTTCTTTTTCTTTTGTGTGGTGTTGCACTCAGGTGCTTTGGTTACATTCCTGTTGTGAACAATTTTATTGCTGGGTAATTTCTATGTGACAGGAGTATATCAGGCGACAGCTAGAAGAGGAGCAGCGGCACCTGGAAATTCTTCAGCAGCAGCTGCTCCAGGAGCAGGCCATGTTACTGGTAAAGCACTGTATCTGTTTTGTTAGTAGCTACTGTTTGGGATTGCTTTCTCTGACCGGTGTCCCAGGTTGTCTTTAAACGGACACAGCTGAACTTTATGCACAGGAGAGCTTGGCGCAAGAGCGAATCATCCTACAGTGTGGATGGGGCTGCCAGACCTACATGGACCATGCTGTATGATGATCTGACAAGTGAAGATTTTTTTCCTCTCCCCTAAGTTAAAGACGTTACGGTTTGGTAATTGACTTTCTGAACAGCCCTTCTCAAAAGAACAAGAGTGCAGACCATGTTATTTTATTAAATATTGGATATAAAAGTCAGGGTACTATGTTCCTTTTGCCCCCCCCCCCCATTCACCCCCCCCCCACAACAAAACCACTCTACCCTTCCATGGCAAAATAGATTTATGACTGTGCCGATCACAATAGGTTAACTAATGCTATGCCTGTAAGTACTGAATCTTGCTAAGTGCAGTGTAAAATGTTTTATAAATTAAGGGAAAACCTGTGCTCTGTTTGAATGTAATTTTGAAGCTTGGTGTATTTACTCACCCTGGAACCTGCAGCAATATGTATAGCCACCAGAAGATAAGCAAGTGGCTGCTAGCATGGGGTTCATATTTTGACCTGTTCTCTCAAAGGAATACAGATGGCGAGAGATGGAGGAACACCGACAAGCAGAGAGACTTCAACGTCAATTGCAACAGGAACAGGCATATCTTTTGTCACTTCAGCATGATCACAGGAGGCATCAGCAGCAGCAGCAGCAACAACAACAGCAACAGCAGCTCCAGCAGCAAGAAAGGAATAAACAAAACTATCATACCCCAGAGCCTAAATCCCATTATGAGCCTACTGAAAGGCCACGGGAGGTAAATTCTATCTCAAGTTATTAGAACTAATGTTGCTTTTAAAATATCTATCAGAATGTATATAAAGATCACCTTCTCATAAGAAAATTGAGAGAGGAAGATGAGTGTGTCCCATTATCCATCTTGGAGGAAAAGGACCATTTTTAAATATACTGTATTTTTTGGAGTATATGACGCACCCTTCCCCCCCAAAAGAGGGTGCAAATCTGAGTGCGTCTTATACACTGAATACAGCATTTTTGGCCTTCCAAAACCCCATCCCCTTTGCAAAAATGGCCATGCATAGCCTTTAGGAGACTTCCAGAGCGCTCCTGAGGGCTGGGGAGAGCAAAATTGAGCGAAAAACAGGCTGTTTTTTTGCTTATTCCCCCCCCCCGGCCCCCAGGAGCACTCTATAAGCCTCCTAAAGGCTATGCATGCTATGTTTTTTGACAAAAAACAGACTGTTTTTGGGAGATCTGCAGAGTGAAAAAACTTTTTTAAAAAAATTGCCTCTTTAAAATCTTGGTGTGTCTTATACTCCGGTGCATCTAATACTCCGAAAAATACTGTACTTTTACCCTTTATGGTGTCTTTCCTTTCATAGAGCATCAGCAGATAGCATGTAACCAATTTCTATATTTGAGGTTTATCCAGGAAAAACACATCAGAGACCAGCAATTTAGCCCATAAAATCTCTTCACTTCTCAAAACAATAAGCAAGATAGCTATAATATTACACTAAAGTCACATGAAATTTCTTAATTGATTACCAATTGCTATGTTTCAGTCACTTCTGAAGAACCTCTAGTGAATGTACAAATCAATTTGATTAACTTTTAGCAGTTAGAGATCTGTTGTGACTGGTAGGATTTGGATTAAATAAAACCTAGTAAGATGGAAAGGAAGACACCTAATTTATGTGATTGTATATATTTTATGGCAAGAAATAACACAGTAGAAGTCTTCTATACACCATTCATTAGTGATTATTGTATTATAGCATAATCAATACTATACCAATAATTTCAATAAAGATTTTCTATTGTATTAATCCATAATACAACTGATGAGAATGTGACAATTTATCAAATAGTTTCATGGATGTAAAACCATGTTTTCGGTGCAACTTTATTACTACATTAAAGATCACATTCTTGCAACAAGTTCTGGAGGAATTTGGAAATTGTATTTAACGCTTTCAGGAAGCACCACAAGAGTCCAGGGCCCAAATTCTAACAAGCTTCAACCTTGTTTAATTTCCAATTCCAAATAAGGGTAGCCAAGTACTGTTGGGATAATTTTCACTAAAACATATATTTCACCAAAGAGTCATGTGTTATCTGCAGATTAGCATTAATCCTAGCATATTGAACTGATGCTAAAGACTGACCATTATAAGGAAGACAATGTATTCATTTAATTGTTTTTAAAGTATAATCCATCCCAATTATAAAGAGCAATGGTCAATAGTAGAGATGTGCATATCATCATACTGGGCTGGGAGCTACATAATAGGCTTGGGATTCTAGATTACCAGTGTTATTTGTAGTGAGTGCATCTGTTGAGTTGACCAGAAAATGATACTTGTAGTTTCTATCAAGGAATTTTATTTCAATTTCTAAGAATCATCTTTTCCTTATATCAGTTGAGTCCACATATGACTTTTTTCTTGCCAGGTTGATGACAGATATAGAAAGAATAACCAGAGCTCCCCGGAAGCCCAGTCTAAACAGGGAAGCAAAGTGTTAGATCCACCAGTGCCTTCAAGATCAGAGTCCTTTTCAAATGGAAATTCCGAGCCAGTTCAGCCATCATTGCAAAAACCAATGGAATCGCAGGTAAAATCCTTGTGAAATGTACGATGATGGAATGGGGAGAACAAGGAAGAGTTGGGAAGTAACATATATAGAAACCAACAGATTATATTACACTGATATAAGTATGGCACCCTAATAGAAAATACTTTTCCATATTTCTTTGTGGGGGACTATCTTGTTCTTCTCCCCAATAGGCTAACTAACACTCCATTAACATATGTACTCTCAGTAAAAAGCATATTTTTTCATATCTTTCCTTGGCATTTTTTAAAAAGTTATTTCATTCCTTCTGAATTTGACATTTTGAAAGAAAAATTCTACCTCCTTTTCTAGTTGATAAAATAGATTTTTCATGGCATGAATTAGCAGTGGTTAAAATAGAAACTTCTATCTAGTGCATTTTCCTACAGTATTCTTGAGATAATAGTTGAATTAACTAGGGTAAAGGGACACAATTTCTGCCTCAGGGATATGTTCAGTTTCTGAAAGCCTTGTATGCAGTATCCAGAGTCCTCCAGAGGTTGCTACCAAAACACAATATTTAATGTACTGGTGGCTACTGTTAAGTACCTGACTTAATCATTAAGTGAGTTATTTCATTCCAATTTAATTAAATGAAAATGAAATGAAACAACATTTAATTTTGGTTATATTCTCCATTTAAAAACAAACTTGCTCTGGCAAAATAAAAATCTTGAATGAGAAAATTCAATGAGAAAATTCAAGCAGGTGGACACAATTTCCAATCTGAAAGCAGCATCTAATGACCAATGTGTGATCAGTTTTCTATTACTGCTTGCTTTCTCAAGATAACTTTGAAGAGACAATGATCGCTCTAAGAGACAGATTCAATGATATAGTTTACTGTGTATTTAAAAACAATTTCAGTGACTGGATTTTTGTATAGATCTATCTGATAGGTTTGTTTTTGTAAAATGGTTTTTTTGTACCTTTATGTTGACAATTGGCAGTACTGAGTCAAAACAGTACCATATGGTAATTGTAATTGTCAAAAATACCCAACTATTTCTAACTAGGAAAATGATGGAAATGTTTTGGGGAAATTATGCTGAGAAAATATAAGCTAGTTATGAATATTTGTGGTAGTTGAGAGTGTTCAGGTTTTTTTTAATCATTATACTCTTCTAAAATATATTTTATGTAATATATTTATGCCATGGGCAGCTCTAAATTTACAAGAAGTTCCTTTAGTCATCCTTTTCTTTCAAGAATTCTATGAAACCTATTTAGGTTTCATGTTTGAACAACTAAAGAAAAAATTTGGACATAGTATAATTCTATAGGTGCAGTAATAAACCTTTATTGTAAAGTTTGCCTTGGACATTATAGTAAAGTGCCTATGATCATATTTCTGTGGTCTCTAATGTGCATATATGCGGGATATATATATATATATATATATGTGTGTGTGTGTGTGTGTGTGTGTGTGTGTGTGTATATAGGTCTCTAGTTATTCGGGTTTTTTCCCGCGTAAAATTGGAGGTGTCCTGGCGACGTTTCGACGAAGTCTCACTCGTCGTCTTCAGGCTTGGTGCTCCCTCCAATATTTTTACTGTTGCCTTTGTTACAATACAACATATGTATGTATGTATGTGTGTGTATGTATGTATATGTATGTATGTATGTGTGTGTGTGTGTGTGTATATATATATATATATACACACACACACACACACACACACACATACAGACACACACACACACATACAGACATACACACACACACAAAATGTATGCATATATCATATATTACCTGATCTTTGTATGTATGTATGGAGTTTACAGTGTGTATACACACACACACATTGACAAGGGCACATATATAAATCAGTATATATATTTGCTGAAAAAGAAGCATGTAACTCATGTAACTCTTCCATAATGCCTAAATGCAACATATTTCACATTCTGAATATACCAATAAATTGTTTCAAAGCCATTATATTTACTGGCTTCTTGGTTGCTTCTTTTGACTTCTACTACTCCAAAATAAGTTTCTTTTATTGATGTTTTAAATTTGGTATACGGCATATTTGGAACATACTTGGCCATATGTTAGAACAAATGGGATTTGCTCTCATTTCCTTCCAGTGAACTTATATGTTCAGAATATGCTTTCCGACATGCCAGTACATTATGTTCACAGCTTTTCACGTTCTCTAAGCACCTTCCTTGCTTTAAGCCCACTGATTTCATCATGTGCTTACCTTGCTTCATATCTCAGATGTGACCACCCTGCTAGCTAAATCCTTCTTGCCTTTTATTCTGTGTTTAATTGGGAAAAGCCAGTTGTACAGAACGCATTGAATGTTCTATGTTTTGTTTTTTTTGTAAGGTACAGTGGTCTCACCTGGCATCTCTCAAGAACAATGTTCCCCCTGTCTCACGGTCCCATTCCTTCAGTGACCCTTCTCCCAAATTTGCACATCACCATCTGCGCTCTCAGGACCCATATCCACCTTCACGCAGTGAAGTGCTAAATCAAAGTTCTGACTCTAAATCTGAGGTATCTGACCCCACCCAAAAGTCTTGGGCTAGATCAGACAGTGACGAGGTGCCTCCAAGGGTAAGAAATAGAAAGACAGAAGTTTGACTTCTTTAAACCAAAGAATAACAGAAGGCATGTGCTAGTTTTTTAATTAATGAGTGCACACCTGTAGAATACCAGAAACAGGCAATTTGTGCTTTTAATATGTTTATACGCCACCCCGGGAATATTTTTGTTTTAAGGGTGGTATATAGTAATAGTTCTCCTCCTCCTCTTCCTTGTTTCATTTTTTTTCTGAAGAAGAATTTGCCTTCTAAAGTAGATGGTTACAGAAAATTGAAGATCAGCAAACATTTATAAGATGTCTATTATCCATAAATAAAATATTTATCATTCTAAAGGTAATATCCAAGAAAGCACGAACCAAAAAAAATCTTAGCCAAAATTATTTCTTTAAAATTCCTTTAACTTAAGTCAGTGAATATTTTAAGATAATATTGACCACAAAAAAAGGTTTTTTTAATGTGATTTACTTTTATCAGATATAATCTTGCTTTCCTCCTAGTCTGCCTTTTACTGATCCATTATTAAGCATTTGTTGGTTCCTTAGAGCTTAATTTTCTAAATCCTCATGCTACTGTAGCCTATTGCTGTGTGAATCCCTTGCTTTAAAGTTCTATGTTCTGTCATGATTGTCTGTGAATGGGTAGTTATTTGTTTCTATGCTAGCTATTTACTAAACAACCTATTTTTTCAGCATCTTAAATGCAGTCCAACTGGTTTATGGGTTCTATAGTTGGTGAATATTTAACCAATAGAATAACTTTACTTAGATGCTAGTAATATAGTTTTATACATTTAGTAATATATCTGTGTGTATATCTTTACAGGAGCAAAAAAAAAAAACCCTTAGTTTTGCTCCTGCAACACTATATTAATTATTTTTATTCCCACTTGTTCACTCCGTAAGGTACCAGTGAGAACCACATCGAGATCACCTGTGCTATCCCGCCGAGATTCTCCACTGCAAAGCACTGGACAGCAAAATAACCAAGCAGGTCAAAGGAACTCCACCAGGTTTGTAATGTTTTCTTCCCACACCATGGTTGAAGTGGGAAGCACACTGGACACACCATGTTCACTCAGAATATAAGATTTGACCTGTATTGACTTTTTTTTTAAGCCAAAGCCTGCTATAGCTAAGCAATCTCAAAAGGTGTATTTATACCATTAGGGAGTAATAACATCTTAATGACTTTCCAGCAGCATTCATATAAATAGGGTTTCCTTCTGAAGAACTATGCTAGGTTATCATGCTTCGGCCTCTTTTTAAAATATATCTAATACGTCAGAAAATGGTAGCAAAAGTAATAATGTAGATATTCATATTAGAGTTAAGCTTATTATTTAACTTCACGGACATACCAGAAATGATTGCAGAAGCCTATTACACTGGCCAGTCTCCTCTTTAATTCTGTTCAATTATGTCAATTCAGTAGGACATTTTATGGATTAAAGTACATCTGGTCCATCATATACCAAAGTTATAGCAGTTCCTCTTATACCTATTTTGTGATTTTGTCAACTTGTGTAGACTGAGAATGTGAATTATATGTATAATCAGTCTCTTAGGCACGTGCATAGTTGCATTAACTTAATTGTCTAAGTCATACATTAAAGACTTACAAGAGTAGGTGATAAATGTGTTGAATTTGCAGTGAGACTTTCACCAAAAAAATACCTCATTTGATCCCATCATATTAAAATATTGGAACATTTTGATGTTTCTCATTTTTTAGGTGAGAAGGGTATGGTGATTTTAGCTTTAGTCATTTGTGGACTCTAGCTTGACCTCTAGAGACCATAGAGGTTGTTTTAGAATATAGACTGCATTTTCCCAGACCCACAATCGACAGAGCAGTTTATTTTTCTTTTGTCATCAGCCCCAAGAAAATTACTAGATCTTTAGGCATATATCATGTGACAGGCTGGATTAGGATCAACATATTTATTCATTTATTTTATATCCTGCCTTTCCCCCAAGGACTCAAAACACTATATATAACATTCCAGTGTTCAATTTTTCCCACAAACCTGTGAGGTAGATTGAACTGCATTACAGTCATTCAGTGAGCTTCCAATGGCCAAGGATCATACACTCTTTAAAAGAAGAAAGAAAAACTCACAATCTGTTGGAATGCCCCATAATCCAACATTTGAATGTGATTAGTTGGAAATGGTTATCTGTACTACCATGTTTAGGCTGGTGGATTATGTGGCCATTTTTTTCTCATTTGTATCACAAGTGGATTACAGTAATGTACTATAACTGGAATGTCTTTAAAGAACCCTGTGAATTTATACTAATCCAGAATGTAGAAGCAATTTGTTTCTTGGCATACATTAGTATTGTGATTACAGGTAGTCCTCAACTTTGACCCAAGAATATTTGTTGTAAACCATTGTGACCATAAGTTTTCATCTGTTCAGTGTGACTCTTAAGAGGATATAGATTAATAAAATAGACTTAAATGCAATGACCAAAGCGTGACCTTATCTGGTAGAAAATGTTGCTAAAACTGAGTTTATGGAGATTCCATTTCAAATTGTTCATAGAAATTTATGTGTGTCCTTAGGTTGGCCCTGATCCCTCAATCTTGCCTGCCTACAGAGTTATTATTAAAATGGAAAGAGTCCTATGTGCAGATCCAAGTGTAGGATTAAGAAGGTTAATCTAGGGACAACAGATTCACTTCTCCAGAGGCAATCAGTGGGTGAAGCTAAAAGAAAGATGCATCCTCTGTGACATTATGTCCTTTTATATTCAGGAGGAGACAGCTGAGGAGAAAAGCTGGTTGAAAATAGATTAATTTCTGAAATTATGCATGCTATTTTCTTATTGAGAAAAGGCATCGGATCAGCAGGAAGGAGAAGTGTCTTTGTTTAAGCTCTTGTAAACCAAGCAGGGAGATGTTGCCCGAGAAGAGGCAGGATATAAATTCTAATTTAAGAAAAAGAAAGCAAGGTCAAATTAATATTTTTTTAAAAAAAAAAATCTCTCCTTTTTAGCAATATAGAACCTCGGTTGCTCTGGGAAAGAGTGGAAAAATTGGTGCCAAGACCAGGAAGTGGAAGTTCTTCTGGATCAAGCAATTCGAGTTCACAGCCTGGTTCCCATCCTGGCTCCCAAAGTGGATCTGGCGAAAGATTCCGAATGAGATGTAAGAGATGGGGTGGGGAATAGATTATTCTTATGAAAGCATTCCAGGTTCATTGGAACCAGAGAGAGATTTTGAATGAGATATAAGCAAAAAGCTGTTTCAAGTGAAGAATAGCCATATGTTACAAAAATGTAACCCTTCAAAACAATATTTATCTGTCTGTCTATCTATATCTCTATCTATCTATCGTCTGTCTGTCTGTCTGTTTGTCTGTATCTATCTATCTATCTATCTATCTATCTATCTATCTATCTATCTATCTATCTATCTATCTATCTATCTATCTATCTATCTATCTTATCTGTCCACAAATTTTTTTTTACAACCTCCACTTAATAGTTGCAGTAAGAGCAAGAATAGCAGACTTTTTCTGATGCTGAAATTATACTGGCACCTACATATAACACACTTACATGCATTTTTCACACACATATATACATACACAAACACTTTTCTGTTTCCTAGTCATTTTAAGTTATAAAATGTAGGAAAACTTAAGCAGAATGTTAATCTGAGAAAAATAACTTGGGAGTATATAAAGAAATGTACAGGTAGTCCTCGGTTAACCATTCTTTCAGCAACCATTGAATGTTATAATGTCACTGAATGAGCAAACTTGGGATTAGTTCTTGAAGTTACGACTGTCACAATATCCCTCTGATCATGTAAGGTCCTTGGCAACTTAAAACTTATAATTATGACAGTCGCAGTGTCCTGTGGTCATATGTTTGCCATTTGGAACTTTTGCTGCCAAATTCCAACAAGCAAAGGAGGCTAGCAGGATGTGTAAATGATGATCAGTTGATGACACACTTAATTACCATGTGGGATTTTCCTAAGAATGACAAGTAGAACTACCAGAACTATCATTGTAAATTGTCACACTAACATAACATCACACTCTATTAGTCTGTAGAGATTCTCAGTCATCCAGGTCATGTTGTCCAAAATATGCTTTTTCAGGAGGCAACTGAACTTTCTTGGGTTTTTTTTTTATTTGAAGACGTTTCGCTTCTCACCCAAGAAGCTTCTTTTGCTTTCCTGTCAGAGCTGAAGATTTTTTTTTTGGATGAGAAGTGAAATGTCTTCAAAGAAAAAGAAAAGTCCAGTTGTCTCCTGAAAAAGCACCTTTGGGTCACACTCTATGGCCACATTCCTTGGTAATGGAGTTCTTGGTCTGAATTATTGTTAACAAGTACTACCTGCATTATTCTCATATGATCTGTTATTAACATGGAATCTATTGATCCAATTTTTAATAACTATTTTCTGTTTCAAATATTTCAGAAACATATTATTTATTTGTGATCCTCCCAACAGCGGTTTTGTTTTATTTTTTGCAATGGCAGCAAGAACTGTCTGATTGCTGTTTGATTCTTCCATTTATTTTCTAAATCAGATTTAAAAAAAAAAATAAACTAGCCTTTTGTGTTACTTGATTATTTAGCATCATCAAAATCTGAAGGTTCCCCTTCGCAACGTAATGAAACTGCAGCCAAAAAGAGTGAAGAGAAGAAAGAAGTCTTCAGACCCTGCAAGCCTACGGTAAGGCTCCTTATGGTCTATATCTTTGCATAGCAGACGGTGATAGTTTTTTTTTTAATTGGATGGCAAGGAAATGAATGAATACGGTGTGATGTTTAATTTTCATTACCTTTGGTCATCTGCACATAACAAAATCAGTTATTTTTATACCATTTTTTATTTCATAATATTTCCAATAACTCCTTCCAAGCAATTAACCCAAGCAAGTAGAATTTAGAACATTAAATAATATCTACGCGATTTTAGAATTCTTGAAAACTGTGACAGCCAGTCCAAATGTGAGAGCTTTAAGCACAATTACAGGATCTTTTGATGACTGAGGCCTACGTTATCATGGAGCCAAGAAAGTGCCTCCAAAGGCGATGATAGCGCAAAGTGAATAGGGCACAGAGATGGGTAGAGTTTGAGTTTTGTTCCCAGCCAGCTTCTTGGAAGGATTTTTGTTTTGTTTTCATAACTGTACTAAACTTATTTAAGGAATTATGCTATTATTTTTAGGACATTCAAGACCAAGACATCCAGTCATTCTTAACTCATTAGAGAAAGCAATGGGTCTTACCTATGTAAATGCTACTCATGAAAACAAGAAGTTTTCAATTTGCAACCATTTTTTCCTGAAAGCCCTATTGAGTTGCCTTTAAGTCTCTTGCCCAATCAACACTGGCACCCTTCCATTCAACAGATATGATGTACTGAAAGGCCAATCTGTACATTTAGTAAAAAGACAGCCATTTCTTCTTTCTCCTAGCTGAATTTCATCCAGCAGTAAAAGGGATATTGCCTTTCATTTCTATAACTAAACCTGTACTCATAGTTTCCCACAATTATAGTTTTCCTATACATTAAAATTAGCTTGTTTATTTATGCACTAATAGAAAGCTTTTTTGAAGATCAGTGGGGCCAAATCTAATTTGATTCAAATATTCAAAAAAATTATTTGTCTCCTTAAATCTTGCATCTGCCTTTTTCCTCCCATTGATATCATTTTGACTTTTTGTGGAAGGAGTCAATTTGTCTGATTCAGCACAGATGTTTCTGGTTTTTGATATTACTGTTTCTTATAAAATTTAAAGAAAAATAGAGAAAAACAAACTTCTACTTTCCATTATCCTGATTCTTATTTATAATCCTATGTCACACTTTTATTTCATGCTCTACTTTCTTACTCCTTCATTTAAAATTTTAAGTAAGCCACTGCTGTAATTTTAAGACCCAAGATAACTGGATTAGTTCCTGAATTAATGTTGCATTTTAGTTATGTATTTCATTCCTTCATTTAAATGTTTAAATAAGCCAATGGTATAATTTTAGTATGTGAACTTCCAAGATAAGTGCCTTAATTCCTGTACTAATTTTGTATTTTACCTTTCTTTCCCAACCATGCACCATACCTTGGTCCAATGTTGATTTGCTTATTTTGACTGATCTTCAGGGAGAAGTGGTAAGTAGTGTTAATTTATGGAATAACTTCAAATTTTAACATGACTTAATTTAAATTTACAAAACTTCCTATCCTCTTCTTCCACATGTGGCCATTTGAAACTGCCCAAAGAAATCTATGGAAACTCAGGGACTATTGTGAGCAAAACTGGGCAGAATATAGCAGGTATTAGGGGGAAGGGATTATATGATAAAGCTAAATTAAGAAAGTTTATAGAAAAGAAATGCATTAAGTTATACCCATGTACTATCTCATGAGATGTTAAATTTTCAATCTTTCTGTGAAGTTATATGAAATGAGTTTTGCTTGATTTAATTATATTAGAATTAAAGCATTAAAACATATTTAGTAAATACTCAGTTTATGAATATTTACTAAAATAATTTACCAATTGAAGAATAAAAGTATCAATTAATGGGATCCAGTTCTTGGAAAAAGCTGTTGAAACAGGCAGTGCTCATCATTAATTTTGCAACATTATTATGATATGATTTTTCCCCTAGGATTTAACTGCTTTAGCAAAGGAATTGCGGGCAGTAGAAGATGTACGACCACCTCACAAAGTGACAGATTATTCATCATCAAGTGAAGAATCAGGAACCACAGATGAGGAGGAGGATGATATGGAGCAAGAAGGAGTTGATGAATCTACTTCTGGGCCTGAAGATGCCAGAGCAGTGTTAGTTACATTTTTCCTATTTCCTTTATTAAAGAACCTTTGTAATTTATAGGGTTGTCCTTTTTAGCATATACTTCTAAAAAATAAACTTTAAGGAAAAATGCATAATAAACTAAGAAAAATAAAAGGCTAAGTCTATGCTAACTAGAGGGACACAGTGGCTCAGTGGCTAAGACGGTGAGCTTGTTGATCAGAAAGGTCAGCAGTTTGGCGGTTCAAATCACTAGTGCTGTGTAACAGAGTGAGCTCCCCTTACTTGTCCCAGCTTCTGCCAACCTAGCAGTTTGAAAGCATGTAAAAAATGCAAGTAAAAAAAATAGGAACCAGCGTTCCATGCACCTTCGAGGTTTAGTCATGCCAGCCACATGACTACGGAGACATCTTCGGACAGTGCTGGCTGTTCGGTTTTGAAAAGCAGATGAGCACTGCCCTCTGGATTCGGAAACAACTAGCACATATGTGGGAGGAGAACCTTTATCTTATGCCAGCTACTACTTAGTTAGCTATGCTAACAATACCAATTTGTTTAATTCCATAATCTCTTAAAAGACAGGTCTTTCATGAATATGTAATGAGTAATTCTTTAGAAAGTCCATAGTTGCAGTTATTTTAATATTGTAGTGAATCTTGGATATTGAAGCCCCAATGATAAAATGTCGTCACCACACAGATCCACTTTGAACCTCAGCAATGGAGAAACGGAATCAGTGAAAACAATGATTGTTCATGATGATGTGGAAAGTGAACCTGCGATGACTCCTTCCAAGGAGGGCACTTTAATCGTCCGACAGGTAATGTATCTTTCAGTATGTAATTTGTTCCTTTTCATCAGTTCATTCATTCTCTCATTTATCTTTTCCCACTTTAAAATTGGTTAGAGACCCAGATGGTAGCCATTTATGAATAAACAGACTTAGAGCATGCAAAGAGAACACTAGTTTTCACCCATTATTTCACTGTGTGTTGCATGCATACTTTGGAATGACTGTTGTCCGATTCTACAGTGTTTATTTTAATCTCTTCTAATGTGGAATAAAAGAAAACTGTAGATGTCGTAGCAGGAACTTGGTGTAAAGCCAGTAGCATTTGTATCACTTCTGATAGCATCTTAAGAGAAGGTAAAAAAAAATATCAAGTGGTGAGACAGCTCTAAGACAGTAAAATAAGGATCATCTAGTTCATTTTAAATCACTTACAGTTACACCACACTATCTCACTGAAGAGTTCAACCAGCTTACACAAGACATTTCCTATCTTGGCAGGTTTCAAGACCAAGGCAGCTTATCTTAGGAAATGTTGCGCCATAGTCTTGGTGTCATGAGAGGTTATGTAAGAAATGGTTGAGAAAATGCCTCTGTTCCCTTGAACTTCCTGGTATATTAGGTTAGGTACATCAAAGGTCATGAACTACATTTCTTATTTTTCAAGTGAACATCATTTTTGTAATTGAGCCCCCGTATTTAGATGGCATAATGATAATTTAAACAGCTAAATTAGGACATTCGCTGGAATGATAATTGAATGCAAGCATGATAGCAAGAAAAGTCACAAGGAGAATGCACACAGGTGCCATCATAGAGGTGATCTGTAGAAACTTCAATTTGCCAGTAAAAAAATTGGCTTTGCAAGAAAAAAAATTAATATAGTAAGCCCCACTCCCCTTGTTTGATTAATGCATTGGTTGAAACATTTAAAATAGATCATTTTGCTAGGGGCATAGGCTTGTACACAGCACTTGAGCAAGACAAGTGTGCCTGTTTTTTCTACAGAGTACAGTTGACACAAAGCGTGCCAGCCATCATGAGAGCAATGGCTTTGCCGGTCGTATTCACCTCTTGCCAGATCTCTTACAGCAAAGCCATTCCTCCTCTACTTCCTCCACCTCCTCCTCCCCATCCTCCAGCCAGCCGACACCCACCATGTCCCCACAGACACCCCAGGACAAGCTAACTACTAATGAGGTATGTCTTGCACCACAGCTGGCTGCTTTCACAGGGTTATAAATGTATTTCCTAATAGCTAGCATCCAGAGGATTTCCAACTAGTGTCCCTTCTGCTGCTCTTCTTCCTGTCACTGTCCCTTCACTCCCCCAAAGTAACACATTTCAGCTCTGTTATGTCCCAACATTCTGAACTATAGAATTTTTTACCCCAAATTTGCCAGTTGCCTACTATTTTGTTTTGCTTTTTACAAGTGATTAATTGCATGGCTTTTGTATCACCTAAACCAAGTGTTTTTATCAGTCTTTCTTTCAAAGCTATTTTGGGAAGAGTGTCTAAAAGTAATCCTAGTGTGATTGGCTTTTTCAAGTAACAACGCTGCCTGATTGAGCACAGTGCTGGAAAAATATGCACCTAGAGAGTCGTTGCTTTGGAAAAAGATGCAGTATATTGCAAAAGAAGTTTTTTTTCCATCTAACCATAAGTGGAACCTTTAGGGAAAATATTAATATAATAACTAGTTTCTTTTTATGAATTATTAAATTTGTTTTATTTTAGAAAGTTAGTTAAAATGAGCTGTCTTTGTTTTTAACATATGGTTCTTCTCTGACAGGAGACTATAAAATAGGAGGCTGTTTTCCCAGAATACAAATACCTTTTCAGTTTGCAGGCTATTAAGAGATTTAAAATGTCATCTGCTGGCAATAAAGAAGATAGGTTAAATTACTGCATGTGAATTCTTCTAAATACAAATTTTAGCTCAGGAGCAGTTTCATTTCATTCTGTAGGCTAACACTTTACTCAAACAGACTCTTCATGTTTGAAGCTGTTTTGAAATTGCTTACTGCATGGAAGTTAAATACCCCTGTTTTCAACCACTTAGAGCAGTGGCCCCAATCTTTGCATCCCGGCGGCCTTGCGAGGGGGGAGGGGAACCAGGCCATATGAGCGGCAGACCGGTGTACACATGTGCATGTGCAAATCAACTTGTGCAAGTGGTGGACCAGAGCGTGCAGATCAACCTGTGCAAGTTGAGCTGCGTATGTGTGTGCACATGTGCTGGCTCACCATTCATGCAAGTTGAGTGAGCGCACAAATGCACATTAGCCCACTCACACTGCCTGGTTCCGAATAGGCTACGGCCTGGTAGTGGACCTTAGCCCAGGGGGTGCAGGCTCTTTTTCAGATATTCAGTCAGAAGCAAAGCATGCCATAACAATAATAGGCTAATCCTTGTAAAATCACCACAAGATTTAAGACAGTTTAAATGGCATACAACTAATCACAGGATGCTTAAAACTGTAATGGCAGCTCATGTTTAGTAATGCGAAAAGGCAGTCTGGCAACTAATTGGGTAATTTTCTGGCAAAAATGTCTACCATTTAAATTCTCAGGCAAAACTTTAATTGTAGTTTGAGGGGTTTGTTCTGAATTAAATTTTGAGATGAAATCTTCACCCAGCTTCCAGCTTTGTAAGAGAGAGTGGTTAATAAACCACAGTAGGTATACCTTGTAAACAGCAGTTAGATTATATGCTTCATTACTTCCTAAGAGTGATTAACAGTAAATTCCCGGGCAATGCTACTTACTTATTTCACATTAGAAAAAAGGAAATCCATATATATTGCTTTTTAAAATCATAGAGGCATTTTCAACCATATGAAGCATAGTGATGTTGCTTGTCTAGTAATCAGTTAAAATATCTGTAAATAAATCTATTTCTCTATTTAATATAGAAATTATGGTAAATGACTAAAAGTTCCTAAACATTTTAGAAATAGATGTAGATTCAGATAACAAAACAAATACTATGTAGCATGTGCTGTTTCCTCTTAAGATCAGATGCATTTAACAAGTCATGGATACTTTGTCCATTTAGTACAGGGGTCCTCAAACTGGCCGGCGGGCTGGATACGGTCTGCTGATGCCATTAATCTGGCTCATACAGGACAGTGGTGGGTTCCGGATCCTGTTGCAACCGGTACGAGTGTATGCGTACTTACCTCTTGCAACGTGAGCCTCCGCAACGCTCCAGCTGCTCGGTGGAGTGTTGCGCAGGCACCGTGCGCTGACGTGCAAAAGCACCAAAGACCTCAAATAGAGGTAAGGAGCTCGGGTAGGCCCTCAGGAGCACCATACCGGAACGGTACCCGGCGCTCCGGGCTGGCACCGGTACGCCCGTACCGCAGCATACTGCCTGCAACCCACCACTGACACAGGACCGTAAGGCTGCCCCACAAATATCACCCCACCTACTTGCCAGCCGTCACCTGCCTTCTGGAGATTGAGGAGCCCACAAATGGGATGCATGGAGACCCTGAGAGGCCAAAAACAGGCCTGCTTTTGGGAAGCAAAGTGGTTCTGGAGGCCAAGGATGCCAAAAACAGGACACTAAAAATGAGCCTCCCCAGCCTCCGGGGAGGGGAGATATAGACATACACAAACACACAAACAGAAGCCCCTCACCCCCCCACCAAGGTAGCCACATCCCTTCACTAACCTGCTTGCACACCCAGGAACATAACAAATTAAAGTTTAATGTGTGTGTATTGTATAATGGACTGGTAAATTGGCCACGCACACGGAGTCACATGATCACCTAGCCACACCCACCCAGCCAGTCTGGCTCCCAACAGTCTGAGGGACTGTGAATTGGTCAGAAATAAATATGATATATCCAGTTCTAGACTCTCAACTTAGGCCACTTTCATATTTTCCTAACTTCTTTGTGAGTGTTAGTTCCTAGCATACCACTTCCTAGTTACACCTACTATTAAGAGGGTTCATTGTTTGATTAGTTGTATAGTTTATACATTTAATCTTCTTATGAAATGAAACACATGATACCCAAGGATGCTCTCAACTGAACAGAAAGGCTATCTTCTTTTCTGAAATGAATTGAAATGTTGTCAAGTTGCTAAACTATAAAAGTAATTATGGTTTATGTCAACACTTAGGTAATATCAGTATGTAATGAGAAATTCTGTATCATATAATGGCCAGTTCTGTTTAAATGTTCTATCAGCAAAGTAGATAAAAATGCAGTTTGTGCAGTTGTTGTGAGCAATATGCTAATTCTGTAAACTGCTTAGAGAGGGCTGTAAAACACTGAAGCAGTATATAAGTCTTGTTGCTATTGCAGGTATTAATGATGAAGATCTCCCTAATTCTTTTTTCTAATAAAGTTTTTAAAAATAAGATTTTTATACACCATTTGATACAAATTAGTTGTAGAAAATGGTTTTATTCTACTAATGAAAGCTTCATTTATTACTGTGTACAGGGTCTTATTTTCTTTTGCCCCACGAAATATGGCCTTGGGCTTATTATAGGGGGAGGGCTTATTATTTTCTGGGGCAGGTGAGAAACGAGGCGCGCCTTTCACCTTTCCAGCTCCGTTGCATTCCTCGCCATTGTGTTCAGGGAAGCTGCTAGTAAAAAAACCCCTTCTTGCGAGTTCAATCAAACTTCTTGAAGTCGTGAGATGGGGATTTTTTTTACCAGGGGCTCCCCTGGACACAATGGTAAGGAACGCGACGGACCTGGAAAGGTAAAAGGCGCTCCTTGCAGCCCAACACCACCCATCTCGCCCCAATGGTAAAGGCAGCCTGCCTGGTTCCCTTCCCCGCCGTCCCTTTAGCGAGGGGTGGGAGGTGGGGGGGAGAAGCGAGGCATGCCTCTTACCTTTCCAGGTCCGTTGCGTTCCTCGCCCTTTCGTCCAGTGAATCCCCTTGTAAAAAAAACCTCATGAGTTCAACTCACAAGTATTGCTGGCCTGCCGCTGTTTTTGCGGTGGGCTCTTTTTGCATGGAGGGAAGGGTGGGGGGGGGAAACACTTTGGTTCGCTGCCGCTGTTTTTGCGGCGGGCTCTTTTTGTGTGGGAGGTGGCAGCACTTTGCTTCACCTGCCACTGTTTTTGTGGTGGGCTCTTTTTGCACAGGAGGGAAGGGTGGAGTATGTGTGGAAGCACTTTGCTTCACCTGCCGCTGTTTTGGCGGCGAGCCCTCTTTTTGCCCTGCAAGCTGTACCAGTAGGTGGTACAGTGATAATGGCAGGAACCAGTTGCGCATGCGCTTAAATAGTTGGGGGAGAGCTTATTTTCAGGGGAGGGCTTATTATGGCGCATGCTCTGAAAAGCCCAATTGGGCTTATTAGCAGGGCATGTCTTATTTTTGGGGAAACATGGTAGCCTGAACTTGCTTATCATCCTATGTAAAAAGGAGCCTTCCATATGAAGAAATGTTACGAAAGTAATTGCACAGTCTGATCAGCAGCTAGCATCGTACACTAGACTCATTATTCTCCTAATGTTACATTGTACAGGTGAAACTCGAAAAATTAGAATATCAGGCAAAAGTTCATTTATTTTAGTAATGCAACTTAAAAGGTAAAACTAATATATGAGATAAGACTCATTACATGCAAAGCAAGATAGTTCAAGCCGTGATTTGTCATAATTGTGATAATTATGGCGTACAGCTCATGAAAACCCCAAATCCACCATCGCAGAAAATTAGAATATTACATGCAATCAATAAAACAAGGATTGTACATAGAACAATATCGGACCTCTGAAAAGTATAAGCATGCATATGTACTCAGTACTTGGTTTGGGCCCCTTTTGCAGCAATTACTGCCTCAATGTGGCGTGGTATGGAAGCTATCAGCCTGTGGCACTGCTGGGGTGTTATGGAAGACCAGGATGCTTCAATAGCGGCCTTCAGCTCTTCTGCATTGTTTGGTCTCATGTCTCTCATCTTTCTCTTGGCAACGCCCCATAGATCCTCTATGGGGTTCAGGTCAGGCGAGTTTGCTTGCCAATCAAGCACAGTAATCCCACAGTCATTGAACCAGGTTTTGGTGCTTTTGGCAGTGTGAGCAGCTGGAAAATGAAGTCAGCATCCCCATAAAGCTCGTCTGCGGAAGGAAGCATGAAGTGCTCCAAAATCTCCTGGTAGACAGCTGTGTTGACCCTTGTCTTAATGAAGCACTGTGGTCCAAAGTCCTGTTGCTCAGTGGTCCAAAGTCCTCTTTTCTGATGAGAGCAACTTTTGCATGTCATTTGGAAACCAAGGACCCAGAGTATGGAGGAAGAATGGAGAGGCCAGTCAAGCACAGTAATCCCACGGTCATTGAACCACGTTTTAATGCTTTTGGCAAAAGTTGCTCTCATCAGAAAAGAGGTTATACTTATGCTTATACTTTACAGAGGTCCGATATTGTTCTATGTACAATCCTTGTTTTATTGATTGCATGTAATATTCTAATTTTCTGAGATGGTGGACTTGGGGTTTTCATGAGCTGTATGCCATAATCATCACAATTATGACAAATCATGGCGTGAGCTATCTTGCTTTGCATGTAATGAGTCTTATCTCATATTAGTTTCACCTTTTAAGTTGCATTACTGAAATAAATGAACTTTTGCACGATATTAGAGCCAAGGTGGCGCAGTGATTAAATGCAGCACTGCAGGCTGACTGCTAGATCAGCAGTTCAGCGGTTCAAATCTCACCGGCTCAGGGTTGACTCAGCCTTCCATCCTTCCGAGGTGGGTAAAATGAGGACCCGGATTGTTGTTGGGGGCAATATGCTGACTCTGTAAACCGCTTAGAGAGGGCTGAAAGCCCTATGAAGCGGTATATAAGTCTACTGTTATTGCTATTGCTATTCTAATTTTCTAATTTCTAATTTTTTGAGTTTTACCTGTATGTACTTTGTTTCTGGAGAAAATGTTTTATGTAAGCAAAATAATATACAAATAAAAAAAAACATTTTTTGTTAGAGGCCATAGTGAAAGATGTCCAATGATAGAAATTTACTTGGAAAGAAGACTGAACAGCAGAGTGGAAAAGGCAGGAAACAATTTAAATGTAAATTACTACTTTTTTCTAGATCAACTTTATAGGGCAATACTTAATTTTTCACTCCTGTCATTTCTATTTTAAGATGCACAGCCTGAGATTTAACTCACATATATGACAAGTTTTAAAATCCATTTCTAACAGTTTCATTATTTCATTTTCCTTCCTTGTTTATGTTTTTCATGTTTAGTGGTATAACAAGATGCACCTGTGCCTTCATATCATCATTCACACCTCTCCCCTCCTAATAACTCCACTTGTTTAATACTGTCTTAATATTTTTCTGTGAAAATGATGGTGGAAGAACATGCTGCAGCTTTCTGGCAAGAAACCAATTTTCAAAATTTAAAAATAAAATAATCCTAAAAATCATTGCAAGCTAAAATTATAAAGCTGATAGCTTGATTTTTAATTGCTCATACTTTGTTGCATATGGAGGAGATATTTCCCAATTGGTGACTGACAGTATAAAAGATGCAGGGCAGAAATACAATGTAGGAAGTAATACAATGAAATGAAAAAGAACAATTTGCACAATAAAGAACAAGGTTTAGAAAACAGGGCCTCCTATTTCAACTGGAGGAGATTCTTCTAAGTTTTTAGTGTAAAGCTTAATACATTTAGAATACATTTTGTAAAGGCTGAAGCAAAGGCTGCTTGGTGGACAAAACCTATAATAGCAGTGATAAGCACTTTAAATTTTACTTATTTTAAAGAAATACTCAGGTTGCCTCTACATAGGTAGCATTTGGGGAAAGGGGATAAGAAAGCTTCTGAAAATAAGGCTGCATAGTTACAGCTAGATGAAATGTCTTTGTTGGTTAAGAACAAAGTTGTTTTATTAAGATGATTATTTGACATTTACATTGCAGACTCAGTCCGCTAGTAACACACTGCAGAAACACAAATCTTCATCCTCCTTCACACCTTTTATAGACCCCAGATTACTACAGATATCTCCATCTAGTGGAACAACTGTAACTTCTGTTGGTAAGTTAAACAAGTAGAAACAAATCAGTAGTATAAAAATATTTTTAAATATATATATATACATTTATAATGGCCCTTTATTTTAATGTTTTCATTTATATTTTTGTAAAGGCAAACAGCAAGCACAATTATTTTGAAATCATTGAGATCTTTAACATAATGTGTTCATGTAGGTGTTACATCTGCATATTAAGATTACTAAATATTTTTCTATTTTTCACATTTTTCTCTCTTCTATTCCTCTCTGCAGTAGGATTTTCTAGTGAAGCAATGAGATCAGAAGCAATAAGACAGGATCCAACCAGAAAAGGATCAGTTGTTAATGTCAATCCTACAAATACACGGCCACAGAGTGACACCCCAGAGATCCGCAAATACAAGAAGAGATTCAATTCTGAAATCTTATGTGCTGCCTTATGGGGTATAGAATCTAATGTTGATTGCTACATCATTCCTATATTTGAAAGTTGTAGGCTTATTGATAAAATCAAGAATCTATTAAGAATATAGAAGTTGTGCTAGTTTTGTAACTGACTTATTAATTAGATCTGGATCTAATCCTACTTATGAACATGGAAATTAAGTGTCTTAATAATAAGTTTTGTTTGTCAAGTTTAGATATTGTATATGCCAAAGACAAATTTCTTGTGTTTCCAATCACAATTGGCCAATAAAGAATTCTATTCTATTCTATTAATAACTTTTAATGGCAGGCTTTGATTTTAATAGTAATCAATAGAATTGTTCATAAATATTTCCTACTGAGAACTGAAAATTGAAGCTGAGTATGAACATTCCTGACACCGGGCTATGAAGTATTTCAAAGCCATTTCTGGAGCTTTAAAGGTTTTATACCATGATAACATTTGTTGGATATTTAAATATTCCACAATAGAAAATCCAAAATCCATTTAACTTGTGTTTGTCTTAATCTTGTTTATTCTAGGAGTTAATTTATTAGTGGGGACAGAAAGTGGCCTGATGTTATTAGATCGAAGTGGTCAAGGGAAAGTTTATCCACTAATAAACAGAAGAAGATTTCAGCAAATGGATGTACTTGAAGGTTTGAATGTGTTGGTGACAATATCAGGTAGACAAAAGTTCTTTTTTGATAACCTTAATCGCAGCATTACTAATGCACTGTGCCTGTATTTTATACTTACAAGTGCCTGCTTCCTGCATGAAGAACAAATAATATTAGAAGCCAATGTTTTACTTCTTACATTATGTCTTGACTAAAACTATGTTGCTTTATGATTCTAAATCACAGCTTTAAAAATTGCTACTGGATTATAAAGTCCAACTCTGCCTTGTTAATGTGAGAACAAGTTTTCTGGCTTATATCTGTTTTGTGATATATCATATTCCAAACCTATGCCAAAACTCAAAGAAACATGGTAAAGGCAACTTTTGTTTACACTATCTGAATCATTGGTAACTTATTTGATTTATAATACTGGCATCATTCAAACTGAAATGATGTAATAAAATAAATGCCATCCAACCAGGATTGGTCTGATGAAAATCTGTAATATAAACTTGCATGCTACTTTTCATTCATACTATTCCTATGACTAGGAATAGTATGAATGACCAGTTGTACATTCTTTGACCAACCTAGTCTGCAGGGTTGTTATTGTGGGAGGAAAGTGGAGAAGGATGTGGTGTGAGCTACTTTGAACTCCTGAAGGATAATCAGAATTTGGGTCTAATAAAATAGCTGCTACTTCTACATAGAAGCATTCTGTAACCTGATTTCTTCATATTAAAATTAGGAAGTTTTGTTAAAGAAGTTTTATTATGATGAAATGTTGGTTTAATTTAGTGAAACTTCAATTTGGGTTTCATTTATCAATTTTTAAGAATGGATTTATGAAATTGAAAATATTGAATAATCTAGCTCAAAAACATCTCAACCCCTCCCACCCACCTTCAATGAATAAATGCATTCTTGAAATCATAAATACAGTATATGAGTTTGCATAAATATATTGAAACTTGGAAATGTGGTTTGGAAATATGTTGCAGTATTTTAATTAAAGGTATATTTTCTAAAGTCTAGAAATATGGTAGGGGCAACTAAAATGATAACTGGATTTGAACAATTGTCTTATGAGGGGAATATAACTTTTGAACTGTTTAATTTAGAAAAAAATGAAAGAAAGGCTAGAGTTATCCATCTATTATACATGGGTAACATATATTATGTGGTTAGAGTAGTTATTCTTTTAATAGAAAAATCAGAACACCTAGGCAAACTAAATGTCAGGGATTTTAAAATTAAAAAAAAAAAGAGTAGCATTCCTTCTCAAAATTCATGAAATCACCAACTTAGCTGACTGAAAAGTATCAGACAAATTGATTGAGGATGAAATTATTAGCTGCTAAGAATTTAACTCTGTTGGATTAGGTGAAGGGCGGATCAAATCACAGCTATAGAGTCCAACTAGATGCTCTTTCAAAATTTGCATTTAAGACATGGCGCTTTGATTCAAGCTCTATCTTGAATAAATTGACACAATATAATTAATAAGTCATTCAGATACAGAGAAGCAGCTTTGATGATTGCTAAATTCTGCACATTTTCAAGCAAAAATCAGGTAACTAGAGCTGTACATATAATTCAAGTGTAGTTCAACCATTTGGGATTGTATAGGCATTAATGTATTTGGCAAGTTTATTTTCACTCTTTCTTAATTATTTTTAGTCATGCCTGGTTGACATTTTCTATTGTTGATTCTTTTCCTGGTTTCAACCAGCTGAACAAGCTTTGGTTTGTTTGTTCGTTTTTTTAGTTTTATTTGGTGTTGTTTTTTTGTTCCAAAGTGAATCACTTTGAATTTATGCACATTGAATTGCATTTTGTAATAATTTTGTAATAATGTTTGTCGTAATACAGTCAGTTCATTTGATTTGAACAAATTGTTTTGTAGCTACTTGCTAATTTATTTTTATTTTTACTACAGTGCATAATTTAGTATCAGATACAATTTAGGCACTTTCATATTTGTCACACTTTTTAAAAGTTTGCTTAAGTTCTTCATATTCTCTCCTGAATACATCATTTGCCTACAATTCAGTCAGAAATCTTCCCTGCCACTTAAGTGATGACAGTGGCGGCTATATAAGGTTTAGTGTGAGAACCACAGAACAGCTGTTATATAGAAAAGTCTTCTAGAAGTTACTATTCCATTTTTCTGTACAGCTTGACTAAGCTCCTTCTGATCATGTGATTGGATAAAAAGTACAGTGATCGATTTGTAGCTCTTTTGTGTTCTTAAGGTTTTTTTAAATAAGGAAAATATTTCATATTTTTATCAGATACAACTATTCTATGAACTTTGTGATACCTCTGTGCTTATATTACTATATTACTCCATTACTCAAGTGAGAGTCATCTCTAGCAGATGATGGTTTCTTTGAAACAGATTACTGGTTCCTAGGGATAGGGGATATTTTCTTTAAAATACAATTTAGGAAGTTTGCCTTCATATATCTTGTATTTGGAGTAGGAGTACTATGGCTATTTAAGCATATTTTTTTTAAAAAAAGTTAAAGTTCTGAATAAGAACCTCTATGGCAGATAAAATTACGTGGGATAGAGAATCATATATAGTTGCTTCCATAACATTCTAGTAATTATTGAATTATTCTACATAGTGTAATAGTGCAAACCTTGCCCTGTTCTTAAGAAAATACTTTTTGCCTAGGTAAGAAAAATAAATTGAGAGTTTATTACCTCTCATGGTTAAGAAACAAGATCCTTCACAATGATCCTGAAGTAGAAAAAAAACAAGGATGGACAACTGTAGGTGATTTAGAAGGCTGTGTGCACTACAAAGTTGGTAGGTAATTCATTATCTTAATTTGAAAGCAATTCTAGTTATAAGTAACTTCCTAACAAAATAAAAGTTTTGATTTTTATAAGTAAATGATATGGCATAAAAATACAGCCTGTATATTTCACATTTTCAAAATAAATGCTCTTAAGGATGACTTTATATACATATACATATACATTCATACATACATACACACACACACATATACAAATACATACATATACACACATACATAACATACATATACATTCACATACACACAAACACTTTAGTACAAACAACTGTGAATTGAGCATGAAGCTCATATTTTCCACTTCCTTGGCATCATCTCATTTCCTAAAATGTTCTAAGATCAAAGAATAGAGAGAAGTAATTTCCTGCCCTGTACATTGTTTTACCAATTCTGAACACGGCAGAGATTGTGTATCAGTACAATCATATATATTAGGAAGTATTAAGAAGATAGTCTGACCCTCTTATCCTGTTGGAAAATATATAAATGAAACACCAGGAAGTCATTGACTGCTGCTGACTTTATTGCAAAGAAGAGATGTCATATAATTGTGGGTGTGGTATTAGTTTTATCTTAAAGCTAAATCCGTAATAGTCATTTTCTGTGGACTGGCTTTCTTTCTTTATCTACCAACATTTCTAATCATTTCTTAGTATTTATAAGTACTGATAATAAGTTTTTCTCTCTCCCTCTCACATTTATATGGTAAAAAAACTGTTAAGAGTCATTGAATATTTTAAGAATATGTCTGAACTAGAATCTATATTTAACATTAATGTATCAATATTACATACATGTAATGTTAATTATTATGTACTTCAAAATAATTTTAGAGCAACCGTTCATATCTTTATGAATTAGACTATAAACTGATGTGTATATTTATATTTTCTACAATAAATATTGAAATGTGATGCCTTATCAGCTGTATAAAAATTTTACTTAAATAATTTTACAAAATGTTTTGGTCCTTTTTAATTTTAGTAAAATATGAAAGAATCAAATTCTTAGTAATTGCTTTGAAGAGTTCTGTGGAGGTCTATGCCTGGGCACCAAAACCATACCACAAATTTATGGCATTTAAGGTAAGAGTGCCTCTTTTCCTTTAAATATGTCATTGAAGAATTTCAGGGTGAACTTAACTGTCAACAATTTTTAACTTTGATATATGGTGCTTTAAATAGTGCCCATTATCCATAGGCAATAACAAATCTAAATTCACCCAGCAGTATTAGGGAATATTGCTACTCTAGAATTGAAATATAGCTTATATCTACCACACTCTTGTGGAACTCTTGAGTTAATGTGCTTTAGGTCTATGGATAATAAGTAAAAAACCTGATTCTTCAAGAGAGACATTAATCTTGTAAGGAAACCAGGAACATGAGTTGACATCTTTTCTTGCTTTCTTCTTTTTTCTATGAGGATAATTGCTTTAGTAGAAACGTGGTCTGTGTATGAGGGATAATATACACATGTTTTACTGGTGTCCCTTAGTCATGAGACTTGTTGCCAATTCTCCAGTCAGAAATGTTGCAATTTTCCTCATTACTCTTATTTTCCTTTCAGTTTGTAAGTTTTTATTAAACACGGCTTTCCATGTACTACCAAGTTTTAGATTAATGGTCATGCAAGATGAACCAGCACTACATAGGAAAAATTATATAAGACTTTGTTCATTGATCTATTTAAGAATATTCAAGGTGGAGAAATGGAATATTATTAAGAAAGAGATGAGGAAATCAAAAGGAGTGTTATTATGAAAATTCACCCTTAAGTCTAGTCATTTTTTCAGAACTTCAAGACTGCATGCAAGTTACTAGTTTTTTCCCCCCTATGAAAAGGGACCTAAGGGTGAATTTTCATAATAACACTTTTAAAATATAATACCTCTCCTTTTACTTTTAATTTGTATTTTTCTTCTTCATTTATGTAAAAGTTCAATCAGTAGCTTTTATAAAGGAAATGAAGCAGTAGCGATCAAACTTTTGTAAAAGATTGTAAAACGCATAGGATTTATCTGATCTAAAAATATTATACACATGCATGGCTCATTCTTATGTTTCAAGTTTATTGCCATATACAAGTGAACAATAATGATGGAATCAATGAATACTGCTTAGGCCATTCCAGATGAAATATTTTCCATAATTGTTTTCGAAATAATCTCTTCAGTATATATGTATATATTTTATTACTTAACAGTCATTTGGAGACTTGGTACATAAGCCATTATTAGTGGATCTTACTGTAGAAGAAGGCCAGAGATTGAAGGTGATCTATGGCTCCTCTGCTGGTTTTCATGCAGTTGACGTGGACTCAGGATCAGTGTATGATATTTATCTTCCAACACATGTAAGTATGTAGCATTGTAATCATGTTAATTAACCCATATTTTTGATAATGGGCAAAACACATCATACTAAATACTAAAGGCTGAATGGATGGCATATAATTAATAATTTATATCCAAACATGTATATCTATAGATGAGCCAAAAGGTGCTTTTCCAAAAGACAACTGGACTTTCTTTTTTAATATTTCACTTCTAATCCGAGATGCTGCTCTAGTTCTGAAATGTTTTCAAAGAAAAAAAAATCAAGAAAGTCCAGTTACCTTTGGAAAAGCACCTTTGGGACAAATGTGAGTTGGATGATTGAGGATTTCCATAAATACTGGAGAAGATGATATTTGTGCTTTGGAAAGCAATAAATAATAGAAGAACTGTGGGACACAAATCCATTATATCTGAGAATGTTTACAATTCCATGGATTATTTCTCAGTCTAGGACCGTGATGGCGAACCTGTGGCACTCGTGCCCAAAGTGGCATACGAAGCCATGTCGCTTAGCACATGCAGTCTTGCCTGTTTGTCTTTCGGGTGCACACAACTATCAGCTGTCCTTTGCGTGCACAGCAGTGCCAAAAACTAGCATGCACATGAGTGCTGGCCAGCTAATTGTCAGGTGCGCATACGTGCCAGAACCCAGAAGTTTGCCTTTTCTGGAGCACGATTCTATCACATGCACGGCAGTGCCAAAAACCAGCCTGTGCATGCACGCCGGCCAGCTGATTGTCAGGCACGCATATGCACTAGAACATGAATGTTTGGCTTTTTTGGAGTGTGGCCCTGGCAAGAGTGCAGGCGACATTTCCACACGACCTTTTCAGCACTTGGTGCCAAAAAAGTTCGCCATCACTGGCCTAGGAAATGTATGGTTCAATTCAGAGAAAATGAGGAATGCCTTGTTGCCGAATGGGAGTTGAAAAATACATGTATTTGCAGATTCAGTGTAGTATCCAGCCCCATGCGATCATTATTCTTCCTAACACTGATGGAATGGAACTGCTTGTTTGCTATGAGGATGAAGGAGTATACGTCAACACATATGGAAGGATCACCAAAGATGTGGTTCTGCAGTGGGGGGAAATGCCTACATCTGTGGGTATGTATGCCAAGCTTTTACAAAACACTTTCAGAAAATGGTAGATAAATGGTTCTTTATCTGAAATTCAGTCTCTTTGGCTATTGAACAATCTAAGATATCATGACAGATTGGTAAACCTTATATTCTCTATTTCTATTGCTAAGTCAGAGGACATAATAATTATATTGCTGCTATACCTATACATTATTCACCTATGCTTAAGTTTAAATGCTTTGGATGAAAAAAAATAGATCATGGGGCATAATTGCATCTATAAGGTGTTCAGAGGTACTATGGAAAAGCAAAATATCCATACCCGATGGATATTTTTATATGGCAACAAGTTCAAAAAGAATACATTTCAAGCTTCTTGGACCCAGTTAGATTTTTCTAAAATAATCTGATGTTATGTATTTTTGTCTTGGTAATATTATTAAAGAATCAATTATTTGTAGGCTATCATTGTTTATATATTGGGAGGTAAACAGTATTGAAGAAAGAGTATTTGTTATGAAGGTATATGCTTACAATTACTGGTATATGTTCTTTTACTTTTAACAATTGAAGAGATGTGTGTGTGTGTGTGTGTGTGTGTGCATTTATTCATGTATTTGCTGCCTTTATAATTTTTACAAATTGCAAGGTAGCAAACATATCCAACACACCTTCCTCCTTCTATTTTCCCCATGACAGCAACGGTGTGAGGTATGTTAGGCTGAGACTGATTGGCCCAAATCACCCAGTTTTCCTGACTAAAGCAGGACTTGAACTGTCTCCTGTTTTCTAACCTGGTGCCTTAAGCACTACATTAATCTTGTTTTAGTAGAGAGAAGATGGTAATTAATTAAAAGTTTATCTAAACTCAAAATATTCTCTTTCAGTTTTTTAAATATTTATGTCATTGAGATTAAATGAAATTTTTGTTTTGTATGAAAAATTAACAGGATGTAGAATGCCCAAGATGGGGATTATTGTTTATTATTATATTTAGTAGTGGCTTTTTTCTTTATCTTAAAGCCTACATTCGATCTAATCAGATTATGGGCTGGGGAGAAAAGGCTATTGAAATACGGTCAGTGGAAACAGGACATTTGGATGGTGTATTTATGCACAAAAGAGCACAAAGACTCAAATTTCTATGTGAACGTAATGACAAGGTAAGATATATATGGATATATTTTCTACTTCTAATACTCAGTTTAGCAGTTTTATAATTACTGTGGAGAAGAATGAATGATGACATTCCTCTGACATTTGAGTGTGGGCAAAAGGATTAGAGGGCCACTGCTATTGATGCACACTGAACTTTTGATTCCTGGAATAACAGCAGAGCTTTAATTAACATCAAAGAGCATGTAAAATGTCTTTCCCCATGGTTTTTCTGCTGCACACTAATATTTCACAGAGGATTGAGTGTCACCATTAATGAACAATGATTTTTTTCATCCTGCTCCCTTCCAGATAGGTCAGGATTGAAATTACCATAATTTTTGTATCGGTACATTACGGGGACGTGGTGGTTCGGTGGCTAAGATGCTGAGCTTGTCGATCAGAAAGGTTGGCAGTTTGGTGATTCGAATTCCTAATCCCGCGTAATGGAGTGAGCTCCCGTTACTTGTCCCAGCTTCTGCCAACCTACCAGTTGGAAAGCATGTAAAAATGCAAGTAGAAAAATGGGAACCACCTTTGGTGGGAAGGAAAGCATTCTGTGCACCTTCGGCATTTAGCCATGCCGGCCACATGATCATGGAGATGTTTTTGGACGGTTCCACCACAAAACCGCGAAGCCCTTATCCGCGCCGACATAAGTGCGGAGGGCAAATCCGTGCCGTTCGAAGCGCTAAGGAAAAACGCGACCCTACCGGGATGACATAATCACGGAGGGCAAATCCGCACCTTCCGAAGCACTCAGCACCTTAAACCTAACCCTAGAGCAAACCCCTAAACCTAATCCTAACCCTTACCTTAATTTAAATCAGCTTTCTGCCGCTGCGCTGTTTTAAAGCGCCCTTCTGTTGTCGCGGTGGTGATGATGCGCGGTGATGACATCGCGGCTTTAGCGACGCGGTTTTATCACCGCTATTTTGACGAGCGCGGTTTTGTCGTGCCACGTTTTTGGACAGCGCTGGCTCTTCAGGGGTGGTGCTCATCTCTTTGAAACAGAGATGAGCACCGTCCCCTAGAGTCGGGAATGACTAGCAAGCATGTATTAGGGGAACCTTTACCATTACCTTACATCACATGAGGCATTATGACAGGAGTAAGAAAAGCTGTAAATGAATTCAGCCTTGTGATGTTTGTTTTGATGATGATTGTTTTCTGTTGGTTTCCCACCTTTGCTCCATGGTCTGATAAGTTTGTTTTCTCTTTATCTCTTGTTTCACAGGTTTTCTTTGCCTCTGTACGGTCTGGAGGAAGCAGTCAAGTTTATTTCATGACTTTAGGCAGGACTTCACTTCTCAGCTGGTAGAAGCTCTCTAGTTTGGCAAGGAATTGCTGTCCTTTGGAGTCTTCATAACTTGGAATCATTTGCAACTGGAGTACAGACCTGCCGTGATGCATTCCAGACATGCTATTGGCATGTGCCAGCATCACTGGTGTTGGGTTCTTTTCATTTTTAAACTGAGGCTGCAGGGTGCAGCTGGTGCTTTTGGCCATCAGGTGCTATCTGATTTGGGATCCCACTAGAGAAAGAATCAGGTCTCTCCTTTTCCTCCTTTCCCGCTCCAGATCTCCTAATGAATAAAGGAAGAGAGACTAACCAGGAAAATGTTTTTGGAAGGAGGCAGGCAGGAGAAGATGCAGGAGGGTGACATAGGTGGACTCTGTGTCACTGAAGCAGGGGGCAAATTTAATATAGTAATATTAACAATGTAATTTAATTGACATTTCTTTTTTCTTTTCTTTCTTTTTTCTTTCTTTTGTAATGTGACTATGTGGAAAAAGAGAAAGATGCAGGTTTTAAAAGTTAATATTTATAAAAATGTGAAAGGCATAGTGGTTGAGGGAAGGTGGGGTGGTTTTCTTTTTAAGTTTTGGCCTGGCCAAGAGTTCAGTCCTTCTTCTCCTGTGTACCAAGTTTTGCCTAAAAATCACAGTGAGTGGGTTTTTTTAAAGAAAAAAATAACAGCATAGTTCACTTTTCTACAATGACTCTTCATTAGGCCAGAACTTGGTAATTTCAGTGTTAGCACTGCCTCAGTTAAAGGTTTAATTTTTGTTTAAACCTAAAATGTGCAACAGCTTTTACTACCAGCCTATGGGGAAAGAAAATTCCAAACATGTTTATTTTTGTGCCTACCTCATTGTTTCTAATGCATACAATAAAAGAGGTGGTTTAGGTTTATAATTTTTTTAGATGAACCAGTACTAATATCCACTTAATTGTGATACCAAAACTATCAGATTACAGTTTTGACTGTTACTTACATACTAGGTTTTAGGAGATCAGACCAGCAGCCACTCGTAATGATTAAATTAGATTTAAGAACTGGAATTCAGTGACTTAAGTAATTGGGTTTTCTTTAATTTTGAAAGAAGTCTTTTAATTTTATTTTTAACAGTTTCATTACCAATGGAACTTAAAGAAGTTCAGCCTAAAATCCAGAAAGTTTTACCTTTAATATGAGAAATTTAGTAAAACACAAGTAACAAAAACTAGGCAAATTCAATACTTTTGTAAGAAATTTGGAATGTTTTCCTGTTCTAAAAATGCAGTGCTCTAAAACTATAAGAATGTAGTTATTTCTTCTTATTCAGTTTTTTTAAAGCAGCATATACTTGTGTTTCAGTGTAAAATCTAAATTCTTGGATCTTTTTCTTTCCCCTGTCCCATGTTTTTAAAGGGGAAAAGCTCCACAAAATTTTGTTTTAGCCAGAGGATTTTTGGCCTTTATAATAAATCTGTCAAGACTAATACTTTGAAAGGCTACATGTGTTTATTACTTGAGAAGACTTGAGTGTGTAATTATCTGTTGGTGATGTAATAATGCACAGTGTCATGATACAATAATTATGATTTTTGAACTTTTGAAAAGGATATTTGGGGTAATTTAGTTGACAGTTGCCTTAAGTTCACTGTTTTAATCAGTGAATTGGATTCCAGTGTTTCATGGCATGAAAATTAGGGACTTATGTGTGATTCTTCAGTTAAGAGGCTTTGACAGATCAAGTAACATAGACCAAATACAATAATACAATAATAATACAATAGCAGAGTTGGAAGGGACCTTGGAGGTCTTCTAGTCCAACCCCTGCCTAGGCAGGAAACCCTATACCGTTCCAGACAAATGGCTATCCAACATCTTCTTAAAGACTTCCAGTGTTGGGGCATTGACAAGCTGTTCCACTGATTGATTGTTCTAACTAATTAATTATTCTAAATGACTTGCTTTGTGTCAAACAGCACCAATTGAAGGAGCCTAGATCTGAGTTAGTAGTACTTAGGTCATCAGTAAAAGTGCTGTTTCTTTTCCTTAACTAACTATCTCCTCTTTATTAAGCAATTTCTTTGAAGGGAAGGCTTTCTTCTTCCCCCAAAAGTAATGTTGTATACAACAAATAGGAACAAATTTCTGGTTTGATTTAAAACAAAAATCATGTCTTCTTCATTGTTTGGGATTTGGATAGCACTGAATGTCAGACCCAAGATTACAGGTGACTTTCACTTCCCTTCATTCCTCTTAGCAAACAGTCAAAAAATCAATGCTAGATTAAATAGTGGAAAATGAACGGGATGCAGGAGATTGGTGTTGCCACCAGCAATAGGATCCTCTCTGGCACTGGAACTGTAGCATAAGATAATAAAGCCTATGGGCCAGAGGCTCTGAGGAAAAGTTTAGAATCACATTATGTGATTAAAACTCATTTAATTTTTGCCCTTTCCTCTCATGCCACCATGTTTGTATGCATGGGTGTGTACACCCTCCCCCCAATGCATACTCATACATATATATATATATATATATGCAGATATATGTATGTAAATATTTAAAAAGAGACTACTGTTCACAAATGGAAGAATGTTGTAATTTTGAAGAATTCTGCCAGATTAATATACTGGTGAAGCTCTGTCCATCAGAATGAAAAGAAGATGGAAAAACAAATCCATGGTGGCTAATTTTACAAGTCAAATCAGTGTTATGAAACCACTACATACGAAATGTTGAAATCCATTTTAAAGCAGTGCTGTTGGTAAGCATTAAGAGTACTCTTAGTTTAGTTTAAGCTTTAAGTAATAATTTCTGTATCCTATGTCAAAGTAATTCTAACTGTATGAATGCAGTGACTTTATTTTTTATCGTATGCACATGTTATGTTGGAGAAAATGTTTACAAAAATGGTTTTGTTACACTAATGTGCATCACATATTTATGGTTTATTTCAAAGTGATTTTGTGGGGTTTAGGTTTTCATAGTGATAGCAGTACACATTTTTGTGTTTTTTTTAATAACCCCAGGAATTGCCACCTATGAAGATGCTTAAACAATAATACAAATGACAAAATTGCAGTAAAATTACTAATTGTAGAACTGCAAAATAGACTGGTGACAAGGAAACACCTAGCCTTTTTGCAGTGATGTCTAATTTTTTTTGTGTATTATAAATTACTGTTTCCCACCCATTTTTTTCCTTAAATAAAGTAAAAATGGCACCTATGTGTATGTGGAAAGTATTTTGAGTAACTTTTTTTTTCTCAAGAGAAAGCTTTTTGAGTGAAATTATGTAGGATTCTTTAAATGGTACACTTTGTGAAATATATATTTTGAAGGAAAAGCTAACACAAAAAAGGAGTGATTCTGTAAATGGTATGTGGGAATGACTTTGAAAAATGAGGAAGAGCCACAAATAGCTGTGGGACCAGTGGCATCTTAGCCAGTAAACAAACGAACAAATGTGTGTGGTTGTATTGACAAACATCTCAAGTGGAAACTTATGTAATTTCTGTGGGCTGTAAAGACAAATAGGGAGAAATGGACTTCCAGACTTGCAAGATTGATGCCAGCCTATTGAGACAATCCAGACAGGAAGCAAAAATAGATGGACTAAATTCACTTTATTATAAGGTTATATTAAAAGAATATTGCAAACCTGAAAGCATATCTCTCTTTTGTCTTTGTAGTCTTAAGAAACTAGTGAGGATTCCTTATCAGATGTCTGGAGGTTCAGCTGTCCTAGCTGTGGTCCTTCCCTTTCTCTCCCAAAGTTATCCCAATAGACCAGTGCAGATGTGTATCTGTTCTGAAGTAAGATGGAATTGATTTACCTCTCAAAACATATAGTAGCTAAAGTATTTTTTCTTTTTCCTCCCCAAAGATTTAACTAGGGTTAATTATTAAGGTATACATATATGGAATGTTCATATGAGGCATGCATCACCTGTTATTTGTATCTCACTGCATTTATATACATGGGTGGTGTTGGTTTCTTTGTTATTTCAGAACAAACTCTGTTTTTATTCTTTTTCTAAACACCATGTACTTTAAGCCCCATGCCTTAATACATTTCCTATACATAAGTATCACCATATGGGCAAACCATAATTTACCTATCCTGTTTTTTCTATTATTTTCAGGAATGCACTAGAAATAATTAGAGACCATGCAAATGTGTAGATGTGAGAAAGAGAGGGAGGTTAATATGGGGAAACTGCATGGAGGGAAGTGTTAATTGGTACAAAGTGAGATAAGATACAATGAATAATGCTTCCTGAAACAAAGTGAATTTGATTGGATGACACTATGGGGAGGTGGTTCTTAGATTAAAGTTCTTAGATTGGGAATATTTTGAAAGAAGAATGTTATGAATCACAGTCATCATATTGAAAAACATTGCAGTGTCTGACAAAAGATCCCTAAGAGTTTTGCTGGGTATCCACAAGTTTGGCTTTATATTAGTTGCTTTCTCAGACGTGTATCCCATCCTTTTTATAGTTGCTTAAGAAAGGACACCTCACTCTCTGTCCTTCTAGTTTTCTTCCCAACAGGAGGCCAGTGCTTTGGCTGATGGAGAAGGACTCGTCCAAAGTTTCCTAATGAGCTTCTAGGGCAAAGGTAGACTTGATCCTCCATATCCGTGAGGCTGACCTGAGATCTTATCCATTCCCCACATTGATTCTTTTCTGCCAGAACATGCATTAGTTTTCAAAATCTTTCCTATACGTATGTGAAAAAACATATTGATTCCTGCTTATGTTTATTGTTAGGGTTAGCTTTTTAACACTTCGGCTGAGTTTCAGAGGTGGGTTGCTGCCAGTTCAGCATGGTTTGGCCGAACTGGTAGTCGTCCAGAGCAACTGAGAACAAGCTGGTACCATGACTCTTTTGGCCCGCCCATCTGCACTCTACACCTGTTTTTATGGCAAAAGGTAAATTGCACACGCACAGCATGCAGCGCCTGCACAAGCCCCGACAATCAGCTGGTTGTAACAGGGCAGTAGGTTGTGCACACGTGCATAGTGCAAATCAGGCATGCGCACGAACGGAACACGCGCTATCAATAAACAGGTAATGATAGTAAGAGCAACACATCACTGCTGAGTTTATACAACATTAAAAATACATCCGAATGACAAACTAAGCTTTATTTGTTTTATGTTGGACTTCTTTCTTTTTCAGTCCAGCTTGTTTTATTAATTCACTATTAACTACTATTCACTGCATTGTGCAAAACCAGAAAATAAACTAAATAACATTCATTAAAGAATTTAGTTCTAATCTATGTTAGATGACTGTGAATGTAGAGTTAAGCAACCGTCTTCTTCCTGTGAGCACACTAAATGTTGCGATCTTGTTCTTGGCAATGACAACCATAATAGTTGTGACAAATTACAAAACAGTCATTTGCCAACAGGCAAACTAATTTTTTTTACTACTCTTCGTTTCGCTCAGTTTAGCCTAACAAAACAATATTTTGGAAATACTATTTTCTTATTTATTTATTTTTAAATGAAGCATTCCCCCTCCAAAAGCAAGCCAGTCTGTATTAAAATTATGCTGACATAATCAGCAATTGGATTTCTAGAAATTACAATAAATAGACAATGATTTTTTGTACAGAGTTTTCAATGCACTGAGCCAAACATTCCCAATCAGATATTCCCTAAATGCATTGGATTTCAACTCCTGATGCAATCACCAGCTTGTTTGTCACTGGCCACACTGATTGTGTGTATTCTACATGTTGAAATCTAGCATATCTGATTGAGAGATATTGTACATTCACTTCTTCCCAGACAAGAAGACTAATTACTAAATTTAAAATAACAACTACCGCTGAACCAAAATTTGTAGAAGATCTAAACCTATATGTCTTTCAAAATAATTATTGCACGTCCTAAATGTCTCAGCCTGTCTCTGTTTTTCTAGATCATCAAAAAGAGAAAACTAAAGGTGGATGAATGAGCAATTTAAGTGTCATTTCTTAGTGTCTTACTATCTTTCTTACTTGTCACAAGAAAAAATATACATTTTAAAATCCATTCATGTCTTATGCACATAAACACATAAACACACATCAAATTAAAATTCCATTAACTTCTATAAATTGTCCAAATTTTCTTTTGTGTAATTCTGAGTTTTTTTAGTCATGCAGTAGACATGAACCTGTTCTTTCTATCTCCTACATTATATCAGTCAACTCCTTAAAAATGAAACAATTGTGTCTGAACCTTGCATGTGTTCTCAGTCATTTTTTGTAATTGTAGATCATACCGTATTTTGGGGAAGAAATTGACTGTGAGATTGTGTAAATGTGCTTTCTTAACTATCTGAGTAACAACAAATAGTTCAGATGTGCTATTCCATTACAACACGCTAGGGTTTTGAAACTCCTGTGAAAAGTACGTGCTGTACATGGAAATAAATGATCGCTTTTTTTCTCCTCTCATTCAGTTTATTTTAAATCATCTGTAAAATCCTCTATGATTGAATACCATTCCCAAACTATTAAGAACTACACTTACTCATTATTCATTTGTTTTTAGGATGTTAAAATTTTCCTCTTTAGCTGTGCTTTTTCAGTATGAATTAGCTAAAATATTTTAATTGTTTGTAATATATTTAATGATTTATCTTCTGACTTGTTATTGTTAGCTGCTATGAATGTACACAAGATAGAATACATTGAAATAAGTTGAAAAAGAACATCGCCATCATATTCTAGCTGTTCATACCAAAAAATCTAGATCCTCACAGTGTAATTAGTTGGTATTAGAAAGAAAAGAGATTGGATACAGAATTTTAAAATATATATTCATCATTCAGTAAATTAAGCTCTTTGATCACATAATTTTATTTGATCTACTTGTTCATGGAGGAAAATTGTTGCTTCCTATTTGAAAAGGAATACATAGATATTCCAATTCTGCCTAGTTTATAATTCCTAGAGATTACCCTGTTACATTACATGGGTCTTTAAAAAGCCAACACAATTAATATACATTTTAAAAATGTCCAAATTAGTGATAATGCCTATACAACCCTCATCAATATAAACAAAAGATTAAGAAGAATACAATATTGGTGAGTGGGTTAATGGTAACATACTAACCCATTTGCCAATAAAAGCTCCTTTTAAAGAGCCGTAGTGGTGCAATGGTTAGAATGCAGTACTGCAGGCTAACTCACTGCTCGCTCTAGGAGTTCGATTCTGAGTGCTCAAGGTCGACTCAGCCTTCCATCCTTTCGAAATCAGTAAAATGGGGGGGCAATATGCTGAGTCTGTAAACTGCTTAGAGAGGGTTGTAAAGCACTATGAAGCAATATATAAGTCTAAGTGCTATTAGTATTTAAATGCCATTGCTGAGGCAAAGGCAAGATGAGGAAAGAATTCTAAGGAAGAACCAGGAGATCACAACTTTGGAAAGGAGATCCAGAAAGATCCAGAGATAACAAAGGGAATAAACAGGATTCTAAGAGAAAGAATGATAAATATTAGAGAGTGCAGTGGGAGATTATGACTTGAGGGATATAAATGCAAACATCAGTAGTTTAAATGGAGAGCTAGTGAAGAACAGTGTCTTGCAGTGAAACATGAGGATAGTGTAGAAATTCTGAGCAACAACTGCTCAGAATTAGGGGATAGAAAACTTGAGAACATGCTAGGAGCTTATTTAAACTTGAAAAAGTCCATAATGCTTGTGAAAGTTGAAAGAAAAAAAAGAGATAGTGGTGGATAGATTGTATCGTCATACAAATAAAGAGATTAAAAGGTGAAGTTGAAGACAAGCCTTTCTGGAAACCCTATGGAGTAGATTTGATATTAACTTTATGGCATTTAAGTTTGTAACAGCTTAAGTTTGAAATAAGTGTACGCACTCTCATTATGTACCAATAACAATTTGGACTGCTCCATTAAAAAGCTCATGATTCTACAGATACTCATCCAATACAAACTAGCTACTTGCTGCAAGAGCAACCACAATGTCCACTGACTTCCATCAAGATTCAGAGATTGCAAGTGAGAGAAACTCAGACAATCAGGAAATAAGTGAAAGGAAACAAGAGGATGGAAAGATCCTGGCTGAAACCTTACAAATCTTTGTCATATCCTTACTCAACTTGAAACCATGAGAAAATTTTCAATTTAAAATTACGAGAATATATTCTGTCCATTATCAAGGATCACAAAAGAGCAATAGAGGTTGTGGGTTGGTTTTTTTTTTTTTTTTGGATCATTAGCATTACTGTGATTGGAAATCCTGATCATGAATCTAGGAACCCAGTGGAAAGCTTTAAAGGTTAAACAAGTCATTATTCTATATGGGAAAATTCCTGAGCCAGTACCATCTTTAAATACTAATTTGAAGATAAAAAGCAGTCAAAGGAGCCTTAACTGGAAAAACAGTATCAAATTGTTTGTGTATCCTATGCTGCTGTCAGTTCTGAAAAAAAATATGATGTAAAGCATTGGAAGTTCTCTACCAGAATATAATTTTATTAAAAATGTAGGTGTTATTTAGTGTAATTTATATGAGTTATGAGTGCAGATGAAAAGAAAAATTACTATCGAAACAATGCTTTTCTGCTTGCAGGTTGTTTTCCTTGTAAATATTGTTTGCTGAAACAGAAGTTCTGTTACTAGTTTAGTCGTACAGAATTCAGCAGAACTGAAATTGAGCTAGAAATTATAAAAATGTAATCTCAATTCTTGGAAATATCCTTTAAGGACAGAAGTAAAAGAAGAAGTCAATTAAAAACCATTTTCCAGAGAGTAAGATAAAACCTCAATGTAATGGACCATTTTGACAAGAGGAATGTCTGCTGAATCTAAATGTCCATTAAATCAGAAATTGCATTGATTTACACTCTTTGCATAATTATGTATTTAAGTTCATTTGTAGTAAAATACTGATTAAATGTAGATTAGTCCAGGAAATATGAGTGAAGTCCTAATAAAAAAGCGTATTTCAAAGTCTATTAAATTGCGGGGTTATTCATATATTATTTTAGATGGCTTACTCATTTGATTTGTTTTAAAAAGCTCCATAAAATGTTAACCTCATTAGTAAATAGTAAAACAAATTAATGCTGATATGCCTAGTGAATAAATATATATGTTGTATCAGATTACTGTCTCCAGTCTTTCTTATTTAAATAAACTGGTTGAGAGCCTTGGACAGGTCTCCATTTCAAAGAAACTCCAAGATGGCTGAAGTGTTGTCCTGTGGTCAGCATGGATCTGAACTGGAAAAGAATATGCAGACTCCGTTACCTAAAGGGAACTGAACTGGATGTTGACTGACTTCTGTCTGTCAAAGTTAAAGCAATTTGGAATTTCCCTGAATGTACAAGAACAAAAGCACATTTACTGAAAGTCAGTGGAGCTGTAGGATTCAAATTAGAAAGATTACTTGTTACTTGTGGGAAAATATTCAAAATATCACAAGCTTGCAAAAACAAAGTAGATAATTATAAATACATTTTCATTGGAACCTGGCTAGAATTCAACAACCATATATTTTATTATTAATTTTATTCAGAATCTTGGTATTTCTAATTCTGGTTTACATTTTCGGTGTTTTCCTTCAATCATAGCATGATTTCTTAGCTTTTGGTTTTTAGCTGTGTACAGGAATCAATATGTAAAATCTCAACAGAAATTATTAGGTAAGGCAAAACAACTATGTATTCAAAAATCCACATAACTTCCTTTTCAGAGCAAATGTTGCTGATTGATTTGGCATTGCTTTAATACAAACAAGTAATGCTAGTCCTTCGTCAGCTTAGTCTTTCCCCTGGCATTCAACCTGAATGTAAATTTAAGGCCATTATTCCATGTTCTTCACTCAGAGATGAAGCAGTAGTTAATTATTTGGGGAGTCCCATGATAAATCCATCAAATTTGAGACCCAAATCAAGCTCACTGGAGAAACTGGCTGAAGGACTCAAAGTAAAAAGATTTCCACATATAGTAGCAAGGGTTTTGACAAGCTGGAGCTTGTGCATACAATTTGCATGGATGCACAATTGGCCAGTGAGTCTGCTTGCTCAGAGCAGAGTTCATGGTGTATTGGTTTGTTTTTCAAATTTATGCAGCTGTCCATTTCACAAAGCTGGTGACCAAAGGTTAAAAAGTAAAGATAAGGCTTAATTTTCACCCCAAAAGACTTCCAAATAACCCTATTAGTGCAGCTGTTGATGTATTTAGTTGATCAGTCCTATCCCTGCCTTCTGATTTTTTTTTACCCTCAAAGATTGTATTCATAAGGACTGCATTGAGGAGGCAGAGTCTACTGATCCAGCGTGGGAACAGTGAGAAATACTGTTGGTTCAGCATAGATGCTTGGGTCAGGACATATTGTGTCTCACAGTTGGGATGCTTCTTCCTTATTTAAAGAAAACTCTTGAGAAAGGACCTTGATGGGCAACATTTCTTCAGTTGTGTGATATGAGTTTCTTGCAAACAAATTATGTCATTCTTGAACTATTTAAGATAGTGAAATATTTTCTTTCTCTTCTGTGGAGAATTCAATCCATTGACATTCCATGTTAAAATCTTAGTTGTCATCTCTGGTTAACTGAAGCTTTTTTAGAGCCTCCTGCATGGCCTGTTTAACCTTTGGCCTAGCTCCTCCCACGGCTTCTGAGCTTGTTGCTGTAACTCCTTGATCGATGGCCGGTGATTGTTGAGGTTGTTGTCTTTTAGCTTGTTTTTCCATTCGTCTGGTAGTCATACGGCTAGGTCTTTGTTCCATAACACCTTGCCCTTCTAGGGAGGGGAGATGGTACATCTTGTCTGGTAGTTGTGTGGTTTGCTGTCTGTCTTGTCCTTCTTGCAGTCTTTCTCCGGATCCAGATGGTGCAGGGTGTCCCGCCTTCAAAATATTGTGATAAAAATCTCGAGCTTTCCATACGGAGTTGAGACGATATCTTTGCCTGTCAAATGTAAATATAATACCAAATGATGCATCCCATCTGTACTGTATCTGACGGTTTCTGAGTTCTTCCACTAAAAAAGCATAGTCTCTCCTGGCTCTTAGCATTTGAGGTGGTATTTCTTTCAGAACAGTCAAATCCTGGCCCCCAATTTGGAGCCTAGGGTTATAGGACTCTTGTAGTATCATGTTTCTGAGCTCTCTTGTAGTGAAATATATAACTACGTCTCAGGGAAGTTGCTTCTGTTTTGCCACCCAAGAATTAACGCGATAAGCTTTATCGATCTGCCAGTCAAAGTTAGACTGCGGTCTTCCCACCAGACAATCAAAAGCTTCTGAAAGAATCTGTTTCAAGTTCTCCTGTTTATCCTCACGTAACCCCCTTACTCTTAGTGCCAGCTCCATCTGCCTGTACTGTATCATAATAATTTGTTTTTCAGCGTTTTCAACTTTTTGTTGCACCACCTCAGTTTTGGATGTCAAATTGGTATTAGCTTCATTAAGATCCTCTAGATTATCTTCAATTCCAGAAACATGTTCTGTCAGTACAGTTACAAGTCCCAGCATATCATCTTTCATTTTAGCAATCCTAGTATCAATTTTATCATACAAGTCCGCCTTAAGTTCTTTTATCTCCTCTTTTATCTCCTCTTTAAAAACTCTAAAAGTTTCCAAAAAAGTTCTTTCATTAGCAAGTCTCCAGTAGGGGGCATAGAGGGTGGAGGCTGCGACTTTGTGCCAGGTATTGGGGATGTACTTCTAGGAGGGGGTTTCAGTCCAGGACCTAGTTTTGAGGCCATTCCAAGTCTTATCTTCAAGCAATTAATCAAACTCTACTGGCCCGCTATGCAGCTACGAAAAGAGGTATTAAATCACCTCTTTATTAGCTCCGTAGGACTTTTCAGAAGGTTTCAGAAAAAAAGCATTGTAAAGAAACAGCTCAGCATATTCAACGTCATTTTAGACTTCTATATATTAGAAATATATATTAGCAAGGTTAATAAAAAAAAGGTCTTGTAAAATCTTGTAGAAGTGAAACTAATTAATATAAATCTGCTGGCCGGCTATAAGGCAGAGTGATAAATCACTCCCTTCCTTTGAAGTTTTATAGCTGTTCTTTGCAAGAAGATTAAGAAGGTGAGCGTTGTCACGGAGAATTCACAGTCGCCATTTTAAAAGCTTTTTTAAATAGCCAAATTAACGAAGGAAGATCTTGTAAAAAATGAAGCTAGGATTTAAATAAGCAAATGAAGTTCTCAGGTACGGACTCTGCTTGTATTAAAATCAAATAGTTCAAATATTGTTCTAAGTGGGAGGATCTTACTTTGGGCTGTAAAAAAACAGCTGTAGATTCCGGCACGGAGATGATTCAGCCTCGGCTGGCCCCCCCTCTCTTCGCAGACATAAAAGCTGCAAAGATCAAAAAGGCACTTTGCCAGCTGGATCTCTCTCCTTCCCTTCTTGCCTGAAGGATAAGGTACCTGTCAGATGTCTAGACAGATAACGCAACCAGGAACTCGGGAGCAGCTCTATTAAGCTGCTACCATCAGCAAGGTCCCGCCCAGGAAGTCTCTACTAAGCATTTTTAAGGAAGGAATGCACATTGTCTTCAATCAGACCCCCAACCTAACCTGAATTCAACTTCCAATGATCTATTGTTGTGTGTCAAAAGTAACATTTTCTAACCTTTGTTTGCATCAGTGGCCAGTGCCATGCTACTCTAGGCTGGGAAATTAGGAGTCCCACCTGTATGGCAAAGTCATTAATACTGCCCCATCCCTCCCACCTCCAATATGCATGTTGGAATTCAGTATTAATTGTTACACTGTTTTCACACTTTTAGCCACAGAATTGTATATGCGTGAGTGACTATATCTGAGAAGAAGCTACACAGTCTAGATAAGAAATGTGAGACTCCATCCTAATTAACTTGCTACAATGAAAACTGATTATTTACTTTTACAGTTTTTAATGTTTTTCATTTCAGACCAGCATTAAAGACATTTCCTGAATTCCATGCTATTCTTGCTTTTTTGATTTTGTAAGCTATGTAGAGATTGATGAATTATAATTGGCAAAGAATACATAACTATTTTCAAGAAAAATAAGATTGTAAAGAGGTTCTTGACATTTCCAATGCTGCTATTTGTTCTAATGATTCTGGAGAAAATAGTTGCAAAGCAACAAATCCATTTTATTCACTTTCTGAATTAAAATGTTTCAATCCTTCAGTTACTCTCCTACAACTATTCAAAATAGAGGTGACCAGGTTAAATTTGAGTTCTAGAAAAATTACAAAGAGAAGGCCACCATGTACTGTATCTCATTGTACGTGACAGGCCAAAGAATTAAAAGTTTCCATTCACTTGCATAATTGCTGATGAGGCTTTCCCATTTCCAGTTCTTGTTCATTCAGCCAATTGTCAACAGGAGTGTGATTTCATCCAGCATGCGATGATGAACCATCTCTTGATCTGTCATCTTAGAAGTCTTCATTCTGGAATTTCCTCATGCTACATAAACTTACACTTACCACAGATCAACCTTTCTGCCTCCATTACCTGCTTTGAAAGAGTCTTGTATATTTTCATCATTTCAAGATATTTGATCACACCTTAACATATATAAATATATAAAGCAAAGCTATACAATCAAATAGCAAGACAATATGATAAATATTGGCATAAAGTTATTCCATTTGCAGGATACTAGATGATCAAAACTCATGTATAATCCATATCAACATAATATCACAGCATCTGATAGGTGGAGAAATCACCTTGGTTGTTTTCTGGAATTTGCCTGACAAATAGGATCTATGAGATTCAGAGGTGTTTGGAAATAGGAATGAACAACATTTGAATATTACTGAATTCTGAATCCCACGAGTCCTAGCCCGCTTGGCCACCAATGATGGACAATTGAGTTGCAGTTGAATAATATTTGCAGGTTTGCATGTTATCCAAGTTTGCTTTATAGATATCATTGTTAATGTCATCTAAAATGTCATAGACAAGTCTGGGATAACACATTAATAGCAGGATAGTTTAGTAGAATTTACCTGAATAGAAAAGATTACAAATTGTGGGGAAACATCTATCTTATTTGAGATGGAGTCTTTCACTTAATGTATTAAATTTGCCTCAGGACAGCAGGATCAAAGCAACCAATGCAGTGTTCTAAAGGGGGAGGGGCTTTGAAATTCTAGACCAAAGTTTTTTCTAGTTTTGGTTATTTTAAAAGGGACATATGTGAATTAAGAGGTTTATTTGTGACTCTGGGGGCCACAATACATTTACTTTAAAAACACTGAACCTTGAATTTCATGATACAATTTGGGGTCTTGTGGTCTTTAATCCTTAAATTCTTGAGAAATTAATTTTTCCAGGCAACAATAAATCCATTTGCTATGATTAAAGCAATACAGCACTTGAATATCATTTCACAATAACTTTTCTCCAAAGAAGAGAATTATATAGAACTGGAGTTCCTGACCTGAGGACGATGATAATTTGTTCAGAAGTAAATATTTCCATAGGAAGAATAGAAAAGTGAATCAGGACAAAAATATAGTTTCTGAATCCATCAAATCTTATCAGTGAAATCTGTACATGTTCACATAAACTAATTGTTATTTTGGAAAGGTCCTAAGAAGGAACTCCCTACTGAGAACTGTCTACATAGCTTCTTGCTCATTTGGATTTAGAATTTAAAGATCTAAGCAATTCCATCTGGTAATAAAGTGTTTCTGTGATTTGCCAAAACAATCCTCCGAGGCAAAAGGGGGAAAAAAAGGTCAAAGAGCATGTCTCTGAAATCCAGAGAGAATGTTTTCCAGTAAATGGAGCTGCACACAACATACTTTAAGTAAAAAAAAGCCCCAAATATCATTTGGGAATTGTAATTCTTTACCACTCTAGTAAGAAGATATCAAGAGCTTCCCAGAAATTGATTAGCACTGGCAAATCTCCATTCCTTGCTCAAAAGCCATATTTACAATATAAATTTAGCTTTCCAAAGGATTCAGGAGAGTAGCCATATGATATGAAAATGTATATTTGAGTAATGAGAATACACGGCTAGGTACATAATACATTTTCATCCAATAGGTCAGTGCTTTCCAACTGTGGCAAATTTAAAACGAGTGGACTTCAGTTCCCAGAATTCTTAACAAAGGCAATGGTAGCTATGGAATCCTGGGAGTTGAAGTCCATATATTTGGAAATGGTCAGGGCTGGGAACCCTTGCTATAGGCAAATGAAAGAGCTGCTGGCTTTAGGACTGAAATAGTCAATCAATGTGAGGAACAGCAAAAATCTTTCTTTCCTGTATACCTGGTGACAAATTGATTTTGTACCATTAAGTCACTGTTGACTTGGGGGCACAGTGGGTCAGTGACTTATTGAGGCTGTAACTGCTAGCCAGAAATGATCTGTACTCCTGTGGTTCGAGCCTGGCTCCTCAAGTTAGGGTGAGCTCCTGCTGCCTGCTCCCTGGCTCCTATCCACCAGCAGTTTGAAAACATACAATACTGCAAGTAGATAAATAGGCACCACTTTGGTGGGAAAAATCTAGCTGTGTTCATGTGTGCTAAAGTAAAAGCCAGCACCGGACCTCGCCAGAAGTGAGACAATGCAACACAAGGCAGGTAAGGAAAAGCAAAAATGATGGAGGAACCCAGAAGAGCCAGCTAGTCAGTTGCTGTAGACTAGTTCACCCTGTAGGGCACCAACCACTGTATAGGCATGCAACCACTGAACAGAATGAACTAGCAATTTAGGCAGTCAGGACTGCATTATGTCTAGCATTTTAGATTTCCCTGACATTGTATGCCTTACGCTAAATAAATAAATAACTGTTGACTTTTGGAGTTCATATAGATAGACTTTATTGCAGCCTGACTTTTCCAATTTCCAATGGGGTACTTAACCATTACAGCAATTAATCATCTTGCTATTGATTATTTTCTTGTCTTTTTTTAAATCCTTCTTTGCATAATGTGTCCAAAATACGTTGAGTCTGGTAATTTATTGGCAATTCTTAGAAAAATTGATTTGTTTTATTGTCCATTTGTATCCTTTCTTGACTAACTATTGCATGCTTCAGAGACTTCTTCACCACCAAAATTCAAAAGCATCAATACTCTTCATATTCTGAGGCTTCTTTAAGTCCAACTCTTGCCTTCCAAGAGTGTCAGAGGAAAAAATAATTTCCTGCATGATTCTGACCTTTGTAGGTATAGACAGATCCTGCATATGTAAATATGTTGTCACTGTTATTATATCAATTGCCAGTCCATGGTATATTTCTCACAGTGACCTTAGGCAGTTTGCAAGCAATAAAAACACTCTTTAGGGAATAATAATTTAAAAAACCCAATACTTAGCCCAGCGATGGGTTGCCAATTTTTTACTACTGCTTCGGGCGCGCTCATGCATGTGTGACACTTCTGTGCATGCGCAAAAGCATCCAGGCTGCAGCCACTGCTAATACTGGTTCATCCAATCCAGGCCGAATGGGTAGCAACCCATCTTTGACCCAGCCCCACGACAACACACAGTCAAATGAGCCCTCTGGCAAAACCAAGTCTTCAGAACTTTACAAAAGAGTGTCAAAGTGGGAGCCAGTCTAATCTCTGTGGGGATGATGTTCCAAAGGAAGGGAACCACCACAAAGTAGTCCCTTCTGGGTTCGACCAGATGTACCTCCTTAATGGACAAGGCTTGCAACATTCCTTGCCTCCACGCTTTAGGTGGTCAGGTGGATGTGACCGGCAAGTCCAAGAGTCCCTTGGATAACCCCTGTCCCAAACCATGAAGGGCTTTAAAGATAATAACCAGCACCTTGAATTGCACCTGGAAGCAAATTGACAGCTCCCACAGGAGAGGTAACACATGTGCACACCTGGGTCTGCAGAAAACCGTGTGGGACACTGCATTTTGAACCAGCTGGAGCTTCTGGATGCCTTTCAAGGGCAGCCACATGTAGAATGTGTTGCAATAGTCTGACTAAATTGACATGATGGCATGAAATTTTTAGAAAGTTAATTATGAACCCCAGGTTGGTATAATGATTAAGGCACTAAGCTGGAAACTTAGAATTCTAGTCCTATCTTACGCTTAAAGTGACCATTTGCCAGTCCTTCTCTCTTAGACCTAAGAAGCAAGCAAAGGCAATCCATTTCTGAATTTTTGTCAAGAAAACAGCAGGAACTCACCCAGGCACTTGAAGGCACACATACTACATGTCTAAAGTCTAATATTTGAGATATATTAGCCTTTATTGCTAATATAAGGGTTTGTGTAAATGTTACATATCCACATTTCTTTATTTTCTTATTTCCAGAATTATAGCTTTTAAAAGTCAAAGTATTTACCTCAGCTAATTTGGTTGTTTTACATTATTCTGTTGATGGGAATGAATTTAGATGAATGATTCACTTATTCAGTGTTATTATAATCTCATATAAAATTCCTTTAATTCCTATTACGATTGAATTGTGGTCACCATCCCCCTTATGAAATGAAGCAGAAACACCAAGATAACATATTAAAAGGAAATGATGAGAACCTCAGATTGAAGTAGATTGTGCCCTCACTGGATCATTGAAAATCCACTAATGGGAGAACTAGAAAAACAATGATGCATACATCAAATACTTTTTTTTTTATTAGAAAGTTTTTTAATTTTAATTTGAAACAAGTACAACATCTTTCTTTACATCTATAGAAAATGTATCAGTCGATCACAAATAAACTTTGGTACATCTCCTCCACAGTCAACAAACATAACTCATGTTAACTCGAGCATTTTAACTCAGATATTCATACATATCACCATCATCATATATCCATTTTCATTTGACTGTAATTATTATTTAAAAATATTAATAAAAGTAATAATCTTGAACAATACATGCCCACCCCAGTGGGAAAAGAAAAAAGCAAAAAGAAAAAGCAAAAAAAAAGCAAAAATAAAACAAAAAAAGACAAAAAGGACAAAAAACAAGGCAGGAAAGAAAAAAAGAAAAGAAAAGGAACACAGGTATCTATTATATAAAAGAAAAAGTATATCAACTGGTTACAACATGCTTTGGTGCATCTCTTCCATTAACTCATATTAATTCAAATATCTTAACTCAAATATTTACCATATTCGTTATACCTCCACTTTTAGTTAACTATATTTATTTAAACATCCTTCATCCTTAACTATGCCAAAGGATTAATCCATAACACATGCTGACATTTCATTTACTTGTTTGTAAAATCCTCTATTAACATCAAATCCTCATATCCTATTTCAGCTGAACATAATATTTAGTTATATCATATATCATAACATTTTCCCCATATTGATTAACATTTAGCTGTATATATTTTATTTAGTTTTTTAATAGTGATAATTATTGTAATTGATACCCTTTATGTATAATCCAAAAATGTTTTCTCATATCCAATTGTTATTTATCATATCAACTCCACATTATATACATTACTATCAATATCAATTATTATTCAGCTATATCTATTACAAAAAAGAGTAATTAGATTTAGCTAATTTTCAATTGTATTCTTCAGTCTATCAGCCTATGTCTCTCCAATAGCAAAACTTCCTTAGTCCTCTTACCATTCCTAAAACAAATTCCCCAATCGTTTTTATAAGCAAGTCCAAACAGAAATATCTTCACACCTTTTTGCTTAGGATGCCTCTGACATAATAACTTTGTCCTTGGCTTGTTCCAATCAATTTATCTTTGACTTTCAAGGGTGGTGTCGAAAGTTCTGCAAATAATGTTTCATAAAGTATAAATTCTTTGATGTTACTCATTCCTCCTGGAATCTGTCTTTTGAGATAAATTTTCTGTATGGCCCCCCTTTCAAACGTTACATCTCTTTCTCTTTCTGCCTCCAAAGTAAAACAGATGCCCGGCGTGTCAGCAGATTGAGAAATTTCCTTTCTGACATTCTTCATCTGGATTTCAGGAACACTCAGACATTCAACGCTCTGACTCTTTTTTTCATAGTTTGATGTTAAAAACAAGAGATGGTCGATTTTTTTTCGATTTCTTTTCGGATTTTTCATAAATATCAAACAACTTCTGGAAAGCAGAGAAAATCTTTTGAAATGAATCACTTGAAGCAAGTACAGACGCCATGATGATGTGACGCAGATGAAATTGCAAGTAGGGACACACTGGAAGCTATGCAGTCTTATCTGAACTTAGACTAACACAGCCAAGCAATAAAGATGTCAAATTATAGTAAATTGGTTTACAGCCCACTTAAGGAGAGCCGTGAGGGAGTGTTGAAGTGGAATAAACTTTCCTTTATCCACGTAAACAGCATTCAAAGCATTTAAGAAATAAAGTAACCACCAACCATAAATCCATTAAAAAAAAAACCAATTCGCCGCTAGATTCTTCTGTTCTTTGGTTTCAATTAGCTTAAATTTTAGTGCGGACCGTCTCTCTCTTTGAGTAGTAAAATCAACTTACCAGATGGAAACACTTCTGCCATTCTTAGGGGCTGCCTGCAGTTTCGGTTAGCATAGAGCTAATCCAGGAAGGTATGGCAAAAGGGGTTAAGTTCCAAGCCCCCCCGAGACCTGCGAACGTCTCTGAGGTCACTGGATCTCCCCAAACCTTCACTGTCTCTCCAGGACAGCTAGGGTCGTAAACGGCCCGTCCATTTCTTCCGGAATAGGGGAATTTCAGGAATGGCCTGAAACTCCGTCTTCTCACTGCTAAGCCCCGCCTTCTTCCTTGCATACATCAAATACTGAATGGCTACTAGATGCATCATGCGTAAAAGTATTGTGAAATGTTATTTGCACATATACATGTATTTTGACTTATTATACTTATGGTACATTATTTTAATTTGTGGGAAACAGCATCCTTGGAGTTCAGATTTGTTAAGAGGAACTAATTCTAAGACACACTACTGGCATTGCTTTGCAATGGCTTTGCTTAATTGTCTTGTTGGTTGATGGTTTATTTGTATGTTATATTTGGAACTTTCTGCAATCTAGAGGATTACGGTGTGTTAATATGATATAAAAATACCATATCAATGGAAAACATGCAAGTCAGCATAGAATCAGACCTCAGTAATAATGCCAATTACCCCCAAATCAAGTAAAGTAAAACTTTTCAGAATAGCATATTTCTGAGATGCTGGAAGGGGCATCTCATGATGAGGAACTGCTCGATCTTCAAAAGTGGTTTTTCCAGAGAACTGACACTGTTGCTGAGAAGGGTGCAGGCTGACAAAAATCTTCGCCACCCACGATGCCCTGAGAAAGCAGCCAGTGTCAGCAATTGCTCACAATAAGGGCAGACCAGAAGTTGTCATAGTCCATGACAAAGCAAATGAGAGGTTTAATCAACTACTCAATTCCCACACAAATGAAGAAATGGATGAAAAGAAGCAATGTCTTTAAAAATATCTTTTAAATAGATATAGTTCTTTCTGTCATTTGTCATCTAAACTATCTGAGTCATTTGGGGTTTAATGACATTTTTTTCTATAGGAAGTTTTTGCTGAAACATTTTCTTTTTCAGTTCTAGTTTATGCGGCAATCTATTCCTGAGATCTGTGATTTTAGCAAGAGTTTCCTTTCACTTCTTATTCTATTCCAATTGTACTTGGGTTGTGGAAAGTAGATACTATACACAGCTATCTCAGAGATACTCAGTGAAAATGTTGTAGATTCAGCCTATAAATCTTGAGAATGTAATGATAATCTGTGGGAAATTAACACATTTTTCAATTAATTCAATCACAGGTTTGAAAAAAAAAAATTCGAGAGCTGTTTTGGTTATTCCATGTAATCTTTATGTTTTTTGGTGCGCTGAATCTGAAAATGACCTCCATTTTGTCATAGGGCATCACGTTTCCTGACAATTTAGGTAACTATGTTAAATAAGGCAATACCTCAAAATAAATGGAAATAGACTTATACAATTAAAGTTTTATTACAATATTTTCATGAAAATCCTTTTTTGAACTGAAATGAGCTCACCTACACACACTAAACTCGATTCTTCTTCCTTGTGAGGCTCCTCTTGGTGCATTTACGCTTGTGAGTAGCATCTGGAATGTCTCTCTGAAGTATCCAACAGTAGTCTGCCATCATTGTAATGCTCCATTTTCCCTCGTATCTCCTTTCCATCTCTTTAATGTCTTGGTGGAATCGTTCACCTTGTTCCTCACTCACAGCTCCCAAATTTTCAGGAAAGTAGTCAAGGTGGGACTGGAGGAAATGCACTTTCAAACTCATCAGGCAACCTAAAGCTTGAAATGCTTTCAGCATTCGTCTGACGATCTTTTTGTAATGAGGATCTTTGTTATTGCCTAAAAATTTATGTACGACTTCTTTAAATGCAATCCACCCTTCTTTTTGAGGATCTGTCATGGTATTGACAAACTCTTGATCAACTATAACCCTTCTAATGCTTCATCAATCCCAATTTTATGTGGAGAGGTGGTAGAAGAACTTTATGGGAAGGTACTAAAGTTCCTTGGAGGACATTTTTTCACCGACTGTTAGCACCCTTGGATGCCAACTCTTCTTGGTCCAATGATTTTTCGGTCTTGACTGTCCCATAAACACAGAAAACAAGGGTATTTGGTATACCCAGCTTGTTGCCCGAGCAGCATGCACAAGACCTTCAAGTCCCCACACACTTGCCAACCATGGTCTTCATATTTAAGTTTATGAAGAACCAATTCCAAGTTCTTGTAGGTTTCCTTCAAGTGTACGGAATGACCTATAGGTATGGAAGCGTAAAAACCGTTGTGGAGTAAAACTGCTTTGAGACTTCTTTTTGAAGAAACTATAAAAAATGCCATTGCTCTGAATCATATTGAATTTGAAATTGACCCACCAGACCTTCAACATCGATGAAATAAACCAACTTGTCTTCCTGGGCGAAGTAAGGAACGAATTCCTTTTCACGATGTCTGAACCATGAAGATGACACTCCTGGCAACAATAAATTCCTGCTTTTCAGCCTTGATCTGAGTTACTCAGCAGCATCTTTGAGAAGATTCAAGTCTCTTACCAAATCATTCATCTCCTCCTGAGAAAACAATTTTGGTCTTGTATCATCTTCAAAGCCAGAACTTGATTCATCATCTGGTTCAGGTATGACTTCACCTTCATCGGAGCTAGGTATCTCTTCCAAGGTAGCAGGGAGCTTGGGTACTGGTATAACTGTGCCATGGGGGATGGGACGAATTGCTGAGTGAAGATTGGGGTATGAAATGGAATGCTTCCATTTGGAATTAAACCCTTTCACATCGCATGAACAAAAGTAATAGTCATCACTACAGTTCTTTTGCTCTCGCCATACCATAGGAATCTCATAATGGAAAGATTTTTTCTTACCCTTGAACCAGTTTCGGAGATCCTCAACACACTGTTTGCACACTTTATGAGGCGCCCAAACTTTATCTTGATCTCCAATTTTTAGTCCAAAGTATGCAAAGTATACTTTTTTCACAAAGTCTGTAATATTCTGCTGTTGCTTCAACACTGTATATTCACCACAGATGAAACAGAAACTGTCAGGTGAATTAATACACTTTCACAGAGCCATAACATAATAGTTGAAGAATGACGAGTTAACATGAATTGCGATGAAAAAGTGTGAACAGCCTAGAACCAAGAACCTGATGATGATTCATGCACAAGTGTGGCATGCAGGAGAGAGCAGCTCTGTGTCTGTACACAAGACATCACAGTGCTGGCCACACCCCCTGCACTGAATGGAGATGCTGTTATCTGCCCTGTGTCTCCCTCCCACTGGATTCTTCAGGAAAGATTAACCCCTTCTACCATTAGAAGCACAGACTTAAAACTTCCTTAGCTTACGTATATATTGCTGACCATCAGATTTACAGTGCTATTTTTTTTTTACATAACTCAAACCCTTTAAGGTTTTTTTGGTATTTTATATCTTAAATGCACTTATGTGAATTAATTAATAGTAATTTAGACTTTAAATTTGGTTAAAAACCTATAATATAAAAAAAATACCAAAAATTAATTTTTTTTAATAAATTTGAAGACAATTTTGCATGTTGTGGCAAATCATGAAGTCTAGAGGTTTTTTCAATATTTTATTTGTTTTCAGCACATCAAAATACATGGAGATTAGATGAAAATAATCAAACAGCTTTTTAGTCACAGACTTGTGAATTGAATTAATTTATTGCCTCCTATGAAGGACAGATCTTCAACTTCATTGAAAATCTAAACAGCAAAAAACAACGGATTTTCACTGATGAAAAGAAACAGCATCCCACACACAAAAAAGGGAACTGTGAATATGTATATGTAGCAGTCATTTCCCCTCTTTTGGGCAATATGCTTACTCTTGGGAAGTATTAATTCAAACTCACACACAGTCCCCACCGCAACATTGCTACACGATGTGGAAAAGGTATTCTTCAAGTGACTTTTCAACAAATGTTGATTGGGAAATGTGGGGAAATTTCCCTTGCATTTTCTCTGGGGTATTTAAGACCATCTACTCTTCTGTGTGTTGTAGTTATCTGGATATTTCTAAGGCCAGACAATGAAGAACTACAGGTAAGAGAAAATGGGATTGTTGTTGTTTTTTAAAGTTGAGGTGGAAGAGAAATCAGTTGATTGCATCTTTAGGTAGCCAGAGTAGTAGAAAAACAGGGAGTTTAACTATTAAGTGGAATGTTTATTCTTAAATGTTGTAATAAATCATGCACGGAGAACCTCCTGGAAACATTTATGGGAATACACATTTTCAAAAATTAAAAATATCCCTGCCTATAAAATTGGATGTAATTCAAGAAGCAAGAGACTTTTTTTTGTTTCTTTTGTTCATACACAAGAAAAGGAAAATTATATGGAATATAACAATGTTTGTTTTTGTGCCTTATAACAAAGCGGAGGCTAGTTCCTCTTTCAAATTATGGTTTCGTCTACATGGTTGTTATGAGCTGACATACACAACAGATACAAGATAGAAGTGATGAGAGAAATAGAAATGAGATTGGTTCCAAGGCTCTAGCCTCATAAGTGACTAGCCTTCACTTAGCATTATCCAGAATTATCAGACAGCATGGTCAAACACTGTGCTGACTGGAAGATTTGGGAATGGAAAAATTCATCACATCTAGAAGATTCTAGATTAGAGGAAGTCTGGTTGTAGTGATTTGATGGTTGTAGATTAGGGATTTCTCACCATCATCTCAAGCCACCTAAGATATTCTTTATCAGTGCTGCTTTGTTCTTCGTTCACCTTCTCCCATGCACGAAAAAAATCTTTTCAAAGCAATGAGTTGCCATTTAAGTTTCTTAAGGTAGAAGTTTTGTTTTGCATGATGGTAACTCCCCCCCCCCCCCAGTTATAAGAAACTGAAAGTATGAGAATCAGAGGAGACGGAAATCATCAAATCAAAGATGTGTTAAAACTTGGAGATGGCAATATAGAAGCCCAACTCTTAAGACAATAGTTGGACTAAGCTCTAACTGAGTATGCTATATTAATATTAACTTATTAAGTATGTTATGAGCAGCAAGACTTTTTAAAGTATGAATAATTGCTACCTGTTTCCTGTTCATTCTGTGCCACTTTTCCTCTCATTTATACATTTATTCCTCACTTTTCCTCTCATTTATACATCAGTATTACTAGGAGAATATATATTTTTGGTGGCCGGTAATCTGCTTCCCAATGTCACTAGGGATTAGTTCATCTGGACTGTTTTATCTGAAATTACAAATGCCAAAAGAATATCCGCTGTTGCAGAAATCAAAGCTGTTCAAATCACAATTTTATTCCTGCCCCATGATTTTCAGGGCACCGGGTCCACTTATCACATTATGGCAGGAAACATAATTTATAAATTGCAGTACTGTCAGGAAATTTAAGGCATTGCCAAAGCCAAACAATTCACATTAAGGGATTAGCACTCTCTATGAAACAAAATACAGTACAATTCTTCATTGTATGTCTTTGTGGGACTTCTAATAGGCATATAAATAAAGCCTGTCAATTTTATTTAGACACCTGCACTGCAGAGGGGACCATGTATGCATTTTCATGTGTTGTCCCTCCCCCCTCCCCAGTTCTGTGTTATATCCAGCTTTTGCATGCATGAGGCAAGGTTCAAGTTTCACATCATGATTGCAAATTTGAACAGGCAGGAAATGAATCATTGAGTAATGAGTAAAAGTACACTGTATTCAGATGCCTCAAAGTTAAGCCACCATGAATATAGTTCAAGCATTTTTAATTGGCTTTTTCCTATGTCATACATAAACAATAGCCTTGTAACAATAAGAAGTATATTCTTGAGCAAGAGACCTAAACAGTTAATTAATTAATTTGTTCTGCTGGGGGAAATAAACTAGTTCCACTAGATCTTTGCTGTCAAAAGTTTGGAGTCCTTCTAAACATCTTATGGTCATTTTAGTACTCACTCTCCCCCCTCCCCAATATTAAAAAGAAAGTAGTGGAGGATGCAAGACCTCCAACTTGTTTCAGATGGCCAAGATCCTTGCAACACTATGCTTTTTTCCCCATCAAAAATGGTAAAAATGGTAGGAATTGGGGAGAAGAGGGGAGGTCAGCAGCTTCTCGGCCTCCTTTGCTATGCTAGGAGGACTAACAAAATAGCTGCTATGTGAGAGTCCCAACTATCCTGCTCCAACAAAAGATGAATGAGTTGACTAGGAGGAAAGACAGCTGGACTCCTTGTGTTAGATATAGACAGAACGTACAACATTAGGTACAACTTCAAAGCTCTGAAGTTTTGTGTACCATGATTTGCCTATATATATATATATATATATATATATATATATATATATATATATATATATATATATATATATATATATATATATATATATAAGCTTGGCAGATAAGGAGTCGAGCTCTGGGGCTTAGTGGTTAACACATCTGCCTAAGATGCAATACAGCACAGGTTTGATTCCCAGTAAGGGTATGGCTAGCTGATGAGAGCTAAATAGCTTGAAATAGATCTATACTAGTCTCCCTTTATTTATTTATCAGCACAAATACAACAAATGTAACAAAAAGGCAAATACAACATACACGCGCGCGCGCGCGCACACACACACACACACACACACACACACACACACATATATATATATATATATATATATATATATATATATATATATATATATATATATTCTGGTTTAGTAAAAACTCAAACATAGGTAGTTCTTCGGGTTTGAAGAAGGCACACTGTTTTGCACTTCAGCATGGAGGTTGGTAGGTCTGCAATCCCTGGATGGAATCACACATTGTAGTACTGAAAATCCATTGTTGTAATAACTGTGAATGCTATTTTGTGATGCTGTTCATGTTGGTTTTTTTAATCAATTTTTGATGGCACTTGTTTTCAAAGCCAGTGGAGACTTCATAGCACAGGCCTTGCCAGCAACTGCAGCTTTAGTTCCCTTAACTGGATGCCACGGTGGCATAAGATCTCCTTCACAGCAAGTAGTTCTTGTGTGGATGATCTTGAGATCTCTTCCCAGTTTCCAATACACCATAGAACAATGGCAAGGCATATGGTGGTAGTCTATTCTGATGATGTGTCCCACCCACCATATCTGGCTTATGGTAATCAAGGACTTAATGCTGGTGGACTTTGCATGATCCAAAATCTCAATGTCAGAGTTCTGACAGATGCTCTAATTAAATCATGAGCCTTGAGCCAAGCTTCAAAAGAAATCCAGTTACTTATTAGAATCAACATGTTTGCATGTACCCAAGTGAAGCCATCTCTGCCCCCACGTAATTTATGGCCCAATTATGATGCTGTTTCCACCCTCTCCCAGGGTGTGTCATAAATCACATTCTCCAATGGAGCACTTTCTGCAGGCTGTACAGATTATGCCCCTCCCACTGTTGCAGATATCCTGGGAAACAGCCTTGTGAAAGGTATGCATGGAATGTGCTTCTGGTTGTGGCTGCTGTGCTGCACCGTCAGTCCCCCCCCCCCCCAGCCTATGGCAACTCGAGAGCAAGCCAAGTTGACATTCAAAGTTAGAGACACAATTTTTCTAATGAATGCAAGGAGTCAACTGAGGTCATGCATGCAAAATTTCTCCAGTTATTTGATGCACCATCAGTACAGAGTTCCAGACTCACATCCATATTAGGAGAGAAGGGATAACCACAGCCCTGTAGACTTTCCGCTATGATTGTTGTATTGAGCATTGTCATATGCAGCCACCACAGAACCTGGCAGCTGGTATCCTTTAGAAGTTTTGGACTTCAGCTTGCATTAGAATCCTCTAGTAAAAAAAGAGGACTGTGGAAGTTGTTTAAAACATCAGGAAGGCACCAGCTTGCTTAGCTACCTTAGAAGAGAAGTGAGATTCCTTTCATAGCAAAGCATTAGAAATGACATACATGTTTAGCATTCCTTTTCTATATGTGTATGCACTTCAAGTCAGTGTTGACCCCTAGTGACTATCTGGACTAGATTCTACAGTTTTCTTGGCAAGATTTCAGAAGTGCTTGGCCTTTACCCCTTTCCAAGCCTGAGAGAGAGTGACTGCCCCAAGATCACTCGATTGGCTTTGTGCCTGAAACAGAGCTAGAACTGAGTTTCCCATTTTCTAGTTTGATGCCTTTAACCATTACACCAGAATGACTTTGTATGGCATTTCTTAGCAGAATCTAAGAGGTTTCTGAGCCTAGCATTCATCTGCTACCTGCTACCTGTGTCATTCTAAAGCAAGAGTAAGTTGTCTATCTCACCCATAAGGCAACTTGCACTACTACATGTTGCTCAAGTGTTTCCAAGTTCATAATTTGGACCTGGCTTGGACATATTTTGCTGGTGATATGGAGGGCTTACTGGCATTTTGTTTTCATTTGCAGGCCTCCATATGTCATCCCTGATTTTTCTCTTTCCTGTTTCTTATGGCAAGTGGTGCCCAGACTCCTGTGCATTTTCAGTGCTAATATGATCAACATTTCTGCCTTCCGAATCCATCGTGTGGAAAGTGCAGGTGAAAGTTCTCATCATGATAGACAATCCATGGAAAGAAGAGTCTCCTATTGTTGGTTCTTCTGGTTCTTCTTTCTCTTTTTTAATACAAAGTAATTCTGTGTTTACGCAGATAATTGCCAAGATCACACCATATACTCCTGGCCTACTTTTGTCCTGGAAGGAGAACCCGCAGTCCTAAAATGTCTACAGTACTTTGATCTGTCCCTTAACCTGACTTGGAATAAAAAAGGTTCATCAACTATTATCCCTGCAGGATTCAAGGGGCCAAGAATAATGTCACAAGATAATATTGTCTGGCTTTTACCAACCATTCTTCAGGACAGTGGGGAATACATCTGCACTCAAAGGTGAGCATACAACTCATGGAGTCATTCAGTTTTACATAGCTTAACTTTGGAAAGAGAGTACATTTAGCCAGGAGTAGGTAAGAGGTTAGTGGAAAAGGCACTAGAGTACTAACACAGCACTCATGGTATACTCTTTGGAGGAAAGTTGTTTCTTGTACCACATATCTTATGTATGTTGGATACACTGCTGGGAAATACATTAGTCCACTTTTACTAACACAAAGCTTAACTATTCAATTTAGGATCAAGGAGTAGGACAAAATATATGCAATTAGCATATTTAAATGACCTGATTGATTTTTTTTTATTCCTGGACTAATGTGAACATAGTTTACCTCAGACTGTGCAGCTTCCCTGAAGTTTGTGATATATTTGGTGGTTACCAATTTAAGGGATTAATGATATTCATCTTAAAATTTATCCATAATAACGAAATGATTTCTGAGTTTCAATTGGGCATATTTATGCCACCATTAAGATGAACACTTTACTATAGCTACACTTAGCTTTATTAAGATTAGGACTATTATTTTCTTTCAGAGAAAATGGTAAGGCTTACTCATGACCTGGGCAATTAGTTGTAAAAAAAATTAGTCTGGGGTTTCACTGACTTCTCATTCTGTTCCAGAAAATTCCCCAACTTTAAGAAATGGGGTTGAAAGAAGAGCACCAGGATTTGTGTGAACAGGAGTGTTTTCAACAAAATCAGTGAACACAATTTAGTATGTCAGTAGTACTGTCCAGTTTCTGGTATTGTACTGTACTGTATCCTATTAAATGTTGTCTAAAACAATTAAATATGAGTAATAAAGAATGAAAAGCTTCATCTTTGTGTTGAATTCTACAATTCCTCATTATGAATTTATCTTTCCCTGCAGGAATTCCTCCTACTGTGCTAAAGTATCAATACATTTAAAAGTTGTCAAGAGAAATGAAACCAATAATATTTCCTATCCCCAGAAGGCATTTCTGCTTAGTTCCGGAAAGATCGTTTGTCCTAATCTAGAAAACTTTAGGCAAAACAATACCAATTACGAACTCAAGTGGTACAAGGTATTATTTTCAAATCATTTTTAAATTTCTATATGGGGATTTGAACTTGAATTTCCAATATTCAAAATTCACTAATTAAGGTTAAAGCATCTATGGTCCTACAGAGCTTACTGGATTGCTGGTTCCATTACTTCTGATCATTATGTTCTGTCTTAAACTCAGGGAACTATACAACTATCATCAGCTCTATGTTATACATTACAAACTGAATAGGATGAAACTTTCAGTAGTGATCAACTTGTAATCAACTCTGAGTGATAGTCTAAATGAGTTAGATATGTGTGTTATAGCTTCATTTGACTTCTGGAACACTCACATCACCATATGATTGTAATTCAGCAATTTTGTTTTTGAAACCTGCAATGACCTCATTGCATTGTAGACTTTTTCCCTCTTGCATTTTAAGAAGTTATTGTGTGTGCCCCCCCACAAAGTGCTGACTGTTAAACGATAGCCTTTTCTCCACTACAGTCTTTGAGCATCCTCATAGCATCGTCCAGCCATTGTGGCAGTGATATCAAACCTGTTCTCATAAGTTACTTTAAATCAATGGTGTTTGGGTGATTGTAGAAGATGCTATAAATCACTATTTAAGAAATGACACCTGCCCCCTGCAACCCAAAGGTGGGTTGCTGCCGGCATTACTGCCAGTTTGGTCCGCGTGCAATTTTGCGCGCTCACTTTGCTCATTAATGCGCCTGACACATGCTCCACACGCGTGCACAGTTGCCCATAAATAGGTCTGTGCAGAACATTTAAAAATGGGGGAAAAAAACATGCTGCCCCAACTGGGGAACTGCCATTTCTGGCGACCCAGGCTGGCAAACCATGACCGGTTCGGCTGAACTGGTCCGAACCGGTAGGAACACACCTCTGGTGCAAACTCAGGTGAGTTGAATATGCTAAAACCTATTTATTAAATATATCTGAAGAAAATATGTCTCTGCATCAGGTAGCCTATATTTCATAATAGTTTATTCTAGGTTTCCTACCCCAATTTGATATTTTAAAAAGTTATTGGCATGCTACAAAACAAAGAACCAGCCATGTGAGAGAAAGCATCTTCTGACATCCATCAAATGCTCTCAAAATCCCAAAGGTTCCCACTGTTGGTAAAAAGTAGGCTACTGTTCAATGAAAACAGAAATGGGCCTGACCCTGCTATTATTTTTGAGCCAATTCAAATCTTCGCTCTTTGCCCATAGTTTTTAGTTCTCTCATATTTTCTAATTGCCTCCTCATGTTGATTTCAGAGAGTAATTTTTTTTTCATTGTATGGCTTTTTGTACGTTTTTGTCTGGATGACTTAATCTTAGTTACTTTCACAACTTTTGACAAAAAACACGTTATAGTTTAAGAAATAAATATCAACCAATCAAACCATATAGATTTAGGTTGTCTGTTTCTTGCTTGGAAAAAGATATTTGATTATTTTGAACATGTCATCAGGCATTCTTGGGGGAAAAATGGAGGAGATCTCCAAAAGATTGGTGTCACCATGTCAACAATATGATCATTAAACCAATCTGGACATTTTAAATAGTGCAAAATAAATGAAAAAATGTATACGCAAGAGGAAAATTGGCATTACCTTTGCACTGAAGCAAGTCTGATACTACAATTAACCATTAAATATCTCCTTTCTTTTCTTTTAATCTCTAGGACTCTATACGTCTGAACATGGATAATAAGAAGTTTGCAGCTCTGAATGGAACTAATTATCTCTTGATCAATCCTATTTCGATGAGTGATTCAGGATATTATACTTGTGAAATGACCTTTGAGTTTGAAAAGGAACAATATAATATTACCAGAACTATTCAGCTACAAATACTTGGTAAAAGAAACACAAAACCAACCAAAGTGTTTTGAGTGAATGGAGTAGTTACTGTATAACTATTAAATATGATACTAACAGTTGTTTTTAAATGTTAATTTGATTTTTATATAAGTTTTCATCACGGTAAATTTTATAACTTGGGGTAAGCTTTCAAAGTACAGAAGATGGGGATGTAGTTCATTATGAGGGCCAACTTTGCAAGAAAAAAGTCAGTTGTTAGTTCCAAGTAAAATGGTAAAAAGTTCCTTTCTGTGACTCTTAAAAGCTGTGGCCAGGGTAGACAGCACTTATCTAGATGGCACAATGGTTAGCTTTCAAATAAGGCAATACTATTTTGGCTTACATATATATGTGTTTTTTATTTCTGCTACTTCCATTGGATGGCTAGGTCATGATATGTAAAAGTTTTGCCACCAGCCTTACTAGTTACTTTCACTTTTTGGATTAGTTTCCTGATGTAAGACCAGAAGAAATTGTACGCCTGTTTATTCATCCAACTTTTTTTCTATGTAATTGCAGATGCACAAAATCTGTTTATCTCTAAGTACAAATAGTTTGCTTGAAAGTGATCTGGCAGAGAATTGTGGAAAAAAAATAAGATGTAAACAGAAACTTCCTTATCTTCAAGTTTCTCAGCATTAGAACTGTCAGATGCCAAAATTAGGAGATTATCCAGTTCAACATTCCAGCTATTTGGTTTCAGATAACTTTCTGAAATAACTTCATCTGAGAACATAAATTCTTAACTGTCAATGGAAGCTAAAACTGGTATCTTTAACAAGGAAATGTAACAAATATCCAAATATAGCTCTTTGAAATAATTCCAGGAATATAGATGTACTTAATGATGCAAAAAATAAATTAAGGCATGATATTTTCTTCAGAAGTAAAAATGGCTCCAGTCCCATAGTTAAAAAAAAAAGTTTTTAAACTAGCTTTTTTTGATGGATTGAACCATAAACAATATGGGAATGCATTGCCTATAAGGAGCCAAAAGATGGCAGTAATGTCTAAAAACCTTACTAATAAACAGTACAGTTCTCCTCTGTGCCAATGTTAAAATGTTTCCAACTAGCAAGGATCTTCTGTAAAATTCAGAAAAACTTGCAGGGTTTTTACCTCTATCTTTTAGATAGTGAAGACAAGAAATCCACCATGCCACTTAAAAGGCTTAAGGTGAGGTAAAAAGTAGGACTGGAAATGGACTTTACAATGTATGCTATATCCCAGCATGCATCAGTGCTAATTCCTGTGCCAATTATTTCCTTTCAACTGCCCATTCTGGTGCTGGAAACCATCCCATATTCAACCTTCTTTTTTTTTGTAACTTGAAGAGAAAAAGAATTATTTTGATAATTTTCATTTTCTTGCAAACTATAAGATATGTCATTTTCTCCTGCTACAGCTTAGACAAACTGTGGGCCTACCGGAGTTACAGTCCCCATTTCTCCCACTTTCTAGAGGACCAGATTAGTTAATTCTGCTTTGGAACTCACAAAGATGCAATTGTATTCAGTATTTTACTTCTTCTTCACATCACTTGCTGCTCTATGAATTTGTCTACATTCCCGATATGTTAAACAGAGCAAGCAAGCAAGCAACTTTACTTACTAACCTATTTTACTGTTTTAAAAACAGATTGAGTTCATGCAGTTTTCTGTTTAAATGGCCTGAATTGTAAGACCATGATGATTATAGAAATAAAATGAACTGCTGTGGATATTTTGTGCTAACCCCATGTCCTGGAAATGATCACTGTTTAATTGTAGAAAAGAGTGCATATTTTGGCAATATTAATAAGCATGTTCAGTTGGATAACCCCCAACTCTTAAAGCACAGGGTATAATATGAAGATAGGCTCAAGCAATATCCACTTTTGTGAACTCTAACATGCCTACATGACACCATGCTTTTCACAGATCCCATCACCTATTGATCTCTGGGTAGTCACAGTGAAATGTCCAGATTTCTGGCCTTGAGGCCCAGCAAGTCTAAAGGACACAAAGGATCAGCTATTGTAGGAAGTCAGGTTCATATTTCTGGAGAACTCCTAGACTGAGTTGGCTATCTTTACTTTATTAATGAATCAAATTTATATAGTGATCCATCTGATAGGAAGTGACTCTGGGTAGTATAAAATAATCCTTGCGCTTCAACTCTCTGCCCACAGAAAGCTGCTCCTGCGGATAGCATTACAATGGCTTACTCACAGCCTAGATTATAGTTCAACATATGAACCAGAACCTGGGCCAAATATTGAATTTGAAATTTTTGATTGCTGATTTTCAATTGTATCTAGTTCTTTGGAAAATATCACTGTGCTCTTATAGCAGTTATTAGAATGCATGCATGTTGTAATGATAATATATTGTTTCAAACATCTAATGATTTCCCCTGGTTTTTCCACTAGAACAAAAGAAAAACAATATCCCCATTATTGTCAATCCAGATGAAAGGATTACATCAGCAACTCTTGGTAAGGCCAATAATTTATTTAAGAAACTTGTGAACAGTGAGGGCAATGATTAACCTAATGTCGACTGCTTTTCTGATTCTGGCAGTATCAGATTAGAAGTTCAATAATGCTAGTCCATTCTTCATAAACATCTTACAGTAATTGTCAACTCTAGGATACATCTGAAATTACAGCTAATGTTAATGTTATTGCTAAATGTCTTAGCTAAGTCAATGTTGTCTGGGGTTGGATGTTAAACAGACTTAGGCTTTATTAGAAGTTCAATGGGACAATAACAGTGAATGGCTGAGATGTGGGTTTGCTTGATCTGAAGAAGATTTTTCACTGGTTAGCATGGTATCAGTACCAAATTAAAAAAAAAAATCCAAAATGTTGACTGAACATATACAGTGCAGCCTTACATCAATGTCCAAAATGTAAATGAGTTAAACTCTTGATGACTTCATGGACACTTCCAGATGTTTCTTAGAAACAATGAAGATGTGATTTACAAATGCAAACTTTCTTGTGAGAAGTTTTTTTTAACATCCTGGTCTTGCACATAGCCTGAGGATTTTGTATGCTCTTCTATTCTAATTACCCATGATAGCCCTGACCATATAGAGATTTTCCCCAAATTTAGTGAGAAGGTGCTATCTAGCTGGTTAGGTTCCATGATGGAAGGCACAATTATTTGAAAGCATCCAAGTCAGGTGTTTGATTCTAGTCCCCGGATATTCTTTTCTGGATTCTTTGCAGTCATGGCCAAAGGCTATAACCTTGGGCAAGTTGAGATAAGAGTTTCCAGCCCTTTTTTTCTCATGCTGCTTACATGGCAAAGATATACAAACCGTAGCCAAAGAAGCAAACAGTGAAATTCTGCATAGTCCCATATTTTGTGCATAGTTCTGCCCAAAACCATGAATATGTCCAATGACCTGATAGGAAATGGAGAATCTGATTCTGTGACCACAGCATTGGGAGGAAAGTAGAATTTTTGTCCTGGATCTTGCTCCATCAGGGAGCTGGAGTGGCCCTGATAGCAAATTGCAACACAACCTAGCATAACAAGTGCCATGCTTGTACAGAAGGTGGCTAATGTGAGGTTCAGCAACAAGTGCATGAAAGCAAAAAGTCTGGACTTCCTACTGAAAAACATGAGATCTCTGCTCAATCTGGCCTAGTGGATCTCTGTCTCTTCCTTGAAGTATGAGCAGAAATTTAACAACTGGTTTTCAAGAATCAGACCAAGGTGGCTAGGTAATAACCCTAATAAAGAATGTCATTTGTGAATGAATTAAGTGTATGTCCTAGCAGATTGCTCTGCAGCAGTGGTAGGTTACAACTGGTATGCCCCGGTATGGGCGTACCAGTGCCTGCTGGGAGCACCAGGTACCGTTCCAGTATGGTGCTACGGAGGGTCCACCTGCTGCCTGCGCTCCTTACCGGTATTTGAAGTTTTGGGGACTTCTGCGCAGGTACATGGAGCGCATGGCACCTGCGCGATGCTCCGCCGAGCAGCTGGATCTGCACACATTCATGTGGTGAGCCCCCAGCCCCGTTGCACCGTATCGGTTGCAACGGGATCCAGAACCCATTACTGCTCTGCAGGAATAAGACAAAGACATAAAATGTCCTGTAAATTGTTCTTCCTGTGACTATCCATTATCAGGCATTATGATATGCTGGTCAATATTAGTCACCTTTTATCAACAAGAATAAAATCCAAACAGAAGAACAGAAAAACACACGTCTCACATTAACAATAAGAAAAAAGGTGTACAAAAAGGGAAAAGAAAAAAAGCCACAGATGTCAAATATATATGATTATATATTATTAATCATCTTGATTAGAACTTGTAAAAGGAAAGCAGTTTTAATCTCACTTTCCCACACTCCAGTAATGGGGCAGAGACCAATTTTGCCTGCAGTAAAGTTATTGAAAAAAGGGTGAAGATTTGAACCACCCTTTCCTTTTTTTTTTTTCATTACTGCATCTATGGAAGAGTTCTCTAGGCACTAATGTGGCCAAATTATCTATTCCCAAATGCCAAATAGTCAACAACATTTGGTAATGATGATATTCATATATTGGTAGGGGTTTTTTTTTTGCGGAGGGGAGTGATATGTTGTACTTATATCAGGTGGTCATGAACACAGTCTGCAATATTATCCCTATTCCCCCTGAAGGCTTCAGGTTGGGTCTTTGATCATGTCTGTTACTTTGGTGAAATGAAAATCAATGGCTTACATTGGCCTCCTGGATTAGATGAAACTGTTTTCTGGGGTACTTGTCCAATTCCATACTTGCCATTGCTAAAGTGGATTCCTACCTGCATCTCATTTGAAATCCAATAGGATTACAGTTTTCAGAGTAACTGCATGAGAATTGCAAATTGGGTACATTCTTGAACTAATATCAGGACTAATAAAACTTAAACAAAAACCAGTGAGTATGCTGACATTAAACCACCCCATTAAAGTTGAGTTACCTCATAGCTACTTAATACTGATTGCTAAAAGAAGAATGTTCTTCTGAAAATACCTCAGAAATTCAAAGTTGGGGTGATTTGTTCCTGTGGACATATATTCTCTGGTGTATACCCGTATTTTTCGGAGTAGAAGACGCACCTTTTTTCCTCAAAAAAGAGACTGAAAATCTGGGTGTGCCTTATACACTGAATACAGCATTTTTTGCCTCCCAAAACTCCACCCCCTTCACCAAAATGGCTGTGCATAGCCTTTAGGAGGCTTTCAGAGAGCTCTTGGGGCTGGAGAGGGAAGAAATGACCAAAAAATGGGCCATTTTTTGTTCAATTTTGCCTCCCCCAGTCTCCAGGAGCACTCTATAAGGCTCCTAAAGGCTATCCATGCCCTCTTTTTTAAAACAAAAAAAAGGCCCGTTTTCACGAAAATAGGCTATTTTTGGGAGATTTGCAGAGTGCAAAAACTTTTTAAAAAATTTTCCTCTTTAAAACTTTGCTGCATCTTATACTCTGAAAAATATGGTATTTATTTATTTTTCTTAACTCTGTATTTCATTTCAAAACAGGTTCTCAACTCACCATTCCATGTAGAGTTTTTATTGGAGCAAATAATCATTCTGATGTTGATGTCTGGTGGCTGGCTAACAACAGTTATATACAAAACATGTATCCAGACGAAAGAGTTAAGGAAGGAGAAACTGGGTAAATGTTGTTTTTTATTTTTATTGATTTTAAAATAATAACAAAAAAACCCCCCAACTATATATACATTGTCAAAAAGAAAGAAAAAATACAGCTGCTTAAAAAAATAAATGAGAAAATTAGAACAGAAAAAAAAATCCATTCATATGTGGCAAGTTTAATCAGGTCTTCAATCCACTAAGTAAATGGAAGTGTACCTTTTATCTTTCCAATGTTGCAAAATCAACCTTTTAGCCATAGTGAGGACATAGAGAATCAAATGTTGTTTGGTTGTCAAATTCCAAGTCTGAGTTGGATGATTCTCAATCATCCAGGTCATAGTTGTTCCGAAGGTACTTTTTCCAAGAGGCAACTGGACTTTCTTGTTTTTCTTTGAAGACGTTTCACTTCTCATCCAAGAAGCTTCTTTTGCTGAAGAAGTGTGTCATGATATAATTGCAAACAATGCAAATTATTTAATTGTTGCCTCTTGCACAATGCCCACATGATGCTTTTTGTTGTCTATGTTACATCCACCTCTCCAACTCCTGAAAACACAGTGAATGAAAAATGCATTTGAACACCTAGCGTTACCAGGTTGTGGACCTGCTTAACTTCAAATATCATTTGTTCCAACTTCACTTGGAATAATGGCATGACATCTAAATGGTGATAACTTGAGAACTTTTCAACGATACATTTTATATGTCATAAATGAGTGCCAATTAAAGTCGAAGTAGACTGATGGATGACAGTAAAATCATTTTTCCACATCTGTGTATTCCCTTTAATCTAGTTTAATGTGATAGATGAGCTATATAATTTTAGAGCAAAAGAGATATGAACTGGATGCGTGATGAGGTGGTTACATCAATTCTTTTTCAGTTTAAGTGTTCTTATATTAACAGCAGAGGTCAGGTGAGAGGGGGGAATACCTCAATAGCAGGATTTTTTTTTTCATTTAGATTTTTTCCCCCCACAAATGAAAAAATCCAGGCTATATCATCCTTCAATCAGTTGCCCTTTCCTTCTGAGCTCTTCTCACTCTCTGCCTAACAATATAAATGATTATATTCCCTCTTAGGCAATTTGTAGAAAACAACAACAGCTCTATTGAGGTGCAATTGATCTTTGATTCCATCACAGAAGCTGATTTCCATACTGAATTCAGATGTGTGGCACAAAACAGCGGTGGGAATCGTGTACAAACAGTGACAGTCACGGAAAAAAAGAAAGGTCTGTATTACAACCTAATTATGCTTATTGCCATCTTCTTCCATTATTATTTTTTTCTGATGACTCTGATAATAGCCATTCATTTTTCTCATTTTGTAAATATGGAAAGAAAGTTAAGGAATAAAGTGGCCAAAGGTCAGGAATAACTTCTGGTCAGGTCATGTTTATATTACATGATTTCTAATAAATTGTTTTACTTTCAAATAATTACTATTTCTCTTGGCATGTTTCCAAAGGAAGAAGCGAGGAAATTATGTACATACAAAATTATCCAGCTTTGCCAAATTTATCCCCAGTGGAGGGATTCAGCCAGTTAGCATCACTTTGGGACAACCGGTTGTTAATTTTCTGAGCAGATAGGTGAACTGGTTATTGGAAGAAATCATTAGGACAGAGAACCGGTTGTTAAATTATTGGAATCCTATCACTGGTTATCCTACATTTTGCTTATTGCTGCTATACAATGAGTTTTTTAAATTCTCTCTCGAATCCATAACATGTAGCTAATAAGCAAAACTTCTCAACCTATGCTTCATACAGATCACATGATAAGTTCCCCAATAAATGCCACATCTCTACTAGGGCCATTGAATCTCATTTGGAGGGCTTCTTAGGTGAACTTCTTCACACTAATCACATTGATTTTCATATGAAATCAGACATGGTTCCCATTTTTGTTCTACCTCAAGTTGAGGGGAGGGGGCATTTTACTTCACTGATGTGAAGAAGTAAGCTATGCAAACAGCAATTATATTGACCCAAGTCAAGTATTTGGTACCAGGGCAAGGTATGATATACTATTTATGGGTTCTCCCATTTGCTATCGTCAAGCAAAGAATAACTATCATATCTCATGATTGAATATATTAGTTACAACTTAGAATATATACAGTATATTCTATATATTTAGATACATACACACACACAGAAAGAGAGGGAGGGGGGTGCTAACCTTTCCAAGATTTGTGAATAGAAAACTAATGTAAGAATCAGATTACTCTTAGTCAACAGTTTTATTGAATTGAAATAAACATCCCAACAATATTTTTCCCAACCTGGCTTGCTGAGCTTTCTGGAAGCTGCTGAGTGTTCTGTTGGGCAATAGTTTGCTCAATCTGTACACTAAAACATTGAAGGAATTCTACTTCAGTGGAGAGTTTGTAGCAGCAAATGGAATTATCTCTTAATTCCATGTAGGATTGGCTTGGGAACTTCACAACCATGTACGAGTTGGCAGAAGTGCAAGAATGGGGAACATATGAATCTTCAGGTTTTGTTGAACTGTAGCATAAATGTATTCCAAGATCACCTGAAAAGTCATAGATTATATTAATTACATTATATCAGTGCAACATGATACCTAAAGATATTATATACCTTCAGAGCAAAGGACAGCACTGAAAGGGTAAAAAGCTTGCAGTTTTCTACACCGTTATCCAGTTACACACTTTTGGAAGCATCTGACTTGCCCTACTTTAAAACTATGCTCTGATTGTATATTCTTACAAAATTTAACCACATTTCTTTTTATTGTCATAAAAATGGCATGTTGTTGTTTTGTAATCCATCTGCTACTGATAAAACTTGTGTTTGTGGGAACCAGGGAGCTTAGAAAAAGAATGATTTAACCAATGCATAATATGTTGTCTAACGTTAGTTTTTTCTTTCTTTTTTAAAAGACCGCGAGTTGTCTTGGTACTTGGCAGTTACTCCTATGGCTCTTGCTGTTGTCATCCTAGGAGGAGTGTATTTGAGTAAATACTGGAAACAAAGATCTACCAAGGGTTATGTTGTGGCCAACTCCTAATGAATATAGTTTTATTTCTTATATACATTTTTATTTTAGCATCCTAAATGATTTTCTTATCTGTCCTAAGATAGCTAGAATCTTTTTGGTTGTAAACAGAAATGAAGTTGCTGTTTTGATGCTTGTTAAAGGAAATCTAAAGCAAGTTTCTGTAATAGCAAAAATATAATAATTGTATTTTTGTAATGTTATTTGTAATTTTACCACTGAAACCTGATACAGAAAAGTAACTTTAATAGGAGTAAACATGAATCAGCTACTACCTTATTTAGGTTTTATATTAGGGGGGGTATGTGTGCATATTTTATAAATAGTATTGCATTTTTTTTAAAAAATGATTAAATTTAACACAAAGAGACATGGCAGGGAAGAGAGAGAGAGAGAGACTATAAAAAAACCATATTTCTTAAAAAAAAACCTAAAAGAAATTAATCTTTCAAAGAAAAAAAGTTATGCAAGTTATATGTTAAATATGTCTGATTTTTTGGAATTTTGAAAGCCAGTAAGATATTAAAGCTGAACAGGGAATATAGCAAATGTAGTTAATTGTATTATAATTACAATTGTATACATTTGATGTCATATAATAAATTATATTTTTTTCCAATTTTACTGCTTTTATTGTTTACTATTTATTAACTGATTAAGAGTAATTATGAATTCTACTATCTAATTTTAATGTTCTACAATATATCATCAGCATCAGAAACTTGATTTATTTACACTATAACAAATTCTTTTGCTGCATCTGATGTTGCCAAACTGGCTGATCCATATTATATGCACAGAGAACTCACATCTTCTGAAAGTGTCTTATGAAATGAAGTATCCTTTAATTAAACCAAATTATCATCCCTGAGATCAGTTGAGCCTACACCATAGTAATAATAGCATCAATATTTTTGGACTTATCTGCAGAATGCAAGTCACCAGATCCTTCTTAAAATTACCCAGACCATATTAGAGAAAGCTCGGGCAGAAGATGTTTTGTGAAAATTCTACAGGCATCTGGAGGAAAACATTTCCAGGATCCAGAGCTAGGTACTTGTTGAGCAAGTCCTGATGAACTGACAGGCAAACAACAAGATAGGATAGTCACTGTGTCTTGTTTATCTCTTGCTTGGATATGGCAATGTGTTCTCCCTGGAGATGCCTTTGAAGAGCAGTCAGAAAAGATGGGGACTACAGCCAACCAAGCTATGGCAAATATAGACAGCATACTCACCCTGCCAACAAAAGTGTGTATAGTCAGGGCTATGGTTTTCCCAGTTGCAATGTATGGCTGTGAAATTTGGACCATAAGAAAGACTCAGCCAAAGAATTGAGACCTTTGAACTATGGTGCTGGAGAAGACTCCTGCAAGTCCCTTGGACTACAAGGCGATCAAACTGGACAGAGGAGATCAACCCTGACTGCTCTTCAGAAGGACGGATCCTGAAGACAAAACTCAAATACTTTGGCCATCTAATGAGAAGGAAGGACTCACTGGAGAAGAGCCTAATGCTGGGAAAGATAGAGGGCAAAAGAAGAAGGTGATGACAGAAAATGAGGTGGCTGAATGGAGTCAATGAAGCAGTTGGCGTGAGCTTAAATAGACTCTGGAGGATGGTAGAGGACAGGAAGGCCTGGAGGAACATTGTCCATGGGGTCGCGATGGGTCGGACACAACTTTGCAATTAACAATAACAACAGAAAAGATAGCTGATCCAGAATTCAGCAACTTGAATAGTCATAGATACATCTTACTCACCCATACAGCATTACTATTTCAAGAGCTGCAGTGGCTGCCAGTTGGCTTTCGGGTACAATCAAAGTGCTGGTTGTCTCTTTTAAAGCCTTGCACAGCTCAGGGCCTGGGATCTTGTATCCCTAGACTCATCTAGAGGTCCAGTTTTATCTGTCAATCCACTAAGATCTGGTACAGCAGATTCTTTCCATATCCTTGCTTCAAATAATAAAAAAATCACAGAAGTTGAGCCTTCCAAATTGTTGTAGAATAGTATTTTTCTAGAATTCTGAATCTCTCTGGCTGAGTTTGTAGAAAGTTCACTGAAACCTAGCTGTTCCATCAGACCTTTCAAGTGGGATGTTTTAATGGTTTTTTTTCCTGCTGACATTGGAATATTTGTTATACCTACTGTATATAATGTAACAATTTTCTGGTGTCTTAAAAAAGAAAAAGTGTTTTAAAACTAGTCATTTGTGTTTTCAAGCATCATTTATTGATGTCATAATGACCCAACTATGTTTATCTAATTGCTTCATTTATAAACTATTTATACTATGACTGTGCATTTATACACTGGAATTACTAATTATAATTAATCATATAGATAAATGCTATTGTGTTTGTCTTTTTTGTTTTTACAATGGATGTTGATAGCCAGAGAATGGAAAACAAATGTTGTGTTGAATGATTTGCTTTTTGGGAAGAAGTCTGGAAAGGAAGCAAAATATTATTTTCCAGAAGTGATTTGACCTAGCAACCATATATAGCAGTAAGCAATGTGATTACTATTTTATCAGCAGTCATACTTTCAAAGTTTCCCACATTAAATAATTCAGTTCTTGTAAAACCAAGAAATCTGTTTCTTTTATTCATTAAATTTGGATATGACTATTTTATGAGACATGCATTAGTCATGTTTGGATTTTCTTTACACAGAACCTAACTATTCCAAATACAGCTTCATTATCTTATTGATTACAACAATTTGCAGAAGACTCTTATACAAAGTACATTAAAAACTCAGTCCCTAAATTTGGAGCTATTTTTTTGCAATGTTCACACTAGAAACATGTTTATCACCTTCTCATAAATCTTTACTTGTTGGCTATAAATAAATAGCCATCACAGATGAAACTCATAGTTAAAAGTTGTTCAATTGTAGTTAAATCTAATAAATAGCTTTTTGAGTAAGATTTAATCACATGATTGAAACGAATAAATAAAATAACATTTAAAGTTTATTATTGGAATGAAAAATAACATTGAAAGTCTGTTTATCCATTTTCACATGGCATGTTGCACATGTAATTGAAGTTAAGCCCTTGTAGAAAAATGATTGTATATTCCTTCTCAAAAGGCTTCTTCATATATGGGCTAATGGAAATTATAGGACATAAAGCTGGAAAGGCTTTAAAGCTGTTGTAGAAGTGCTATTTCAGAATATCAGTACATCCATACAGAATTGAGTATGCAACATCTGTGCATTATCAAAAAATTATGCCAATTATAATAGCTACACAAGTTCTATTAGTCCTTATATGAAGCATCAGCCATCAAAATGGTCCTGTATATAAATGATTCTTTGGTTTAATTCTGTTGATGGGGTTTTTGGTTTCTACTATGGTGTAAGAAGTGTGATGTAACAGAAGTGTTAATGCATTTACATAATTAGTTGTTAGATCTTTAACTGTGAGGCAAGATATTTCAGTACTGTATATTATGTTATTAGTGACAAAGTATGACCTTTTCATGGCAAAATTGGTCATGGATGCCATCCAAAAAAGTCTTGGACAGCACAGAAAAACCATGCATTGACAAACTTTCCATCTGTCACTTGTAAAAGGCCACACTGGGTTCCTGCCAGTTCTAACCTCTTCTATAGAAGAGGTTCCACAAATCTACAGTGCCGTTTAGAACCAGTTCCAGCTCCCTCCCCACGCCCATCCGCACATCATCAAGATGAAGAGCAAGAGGAGGAATTCTGGGAGTTGAAGTCCACAAGTCTTAAAGCTGTCAAGTTTGAACACCCCTGGGTTTTTTTTCTAAAGGGTTAGGGGTGCCATGGTTTTGTAACTTGACAGCTTTAAGACTTGCGTGCTTCAAATGCCAGAATTTCTGAGCCAACATTTTGGTTGCTAAGCAAGAGTGTTGTTAAGTGAGTTTCACCACATTTTACAAGTTGGTCACGCCCACCCAGTCACATAGCTGGTAAGCCACTCCCACCCAGTCACATGGCTGGCAAGCATTCCCACAAAGCAGGCCACACCTACAGAAGAGGTTCTAAAAAATTTTGAAACCCACCACTGATACACACATATATCATGCTGATTCATTATGATATCCTTGGTTCTTAGGAAGAACTTGATGTATATGAAGGCCAACACCAACTAAAAAAATGGCAATTGTGACTTTACAGATAACAAATAACAAAAACAGATAACAAAAACTTGGGGATCACTCAAAGGGTGGATAATAATGCTAAGCCCAGTTTAAACATCTGTGTGTCCAACAATAACTACTTTTTGTTGTTAGTTGCCAAGTCATGTCCAACCCATTGCAACCCCATGGACAATGTTCCTCCAGGGCTTCCTGTCATCTACCATCCCCCGAAGCTATTCAAGCCAACTACTTCAGTGACACTAATACCGCAACAATAATTCCAGATTCGAAATTCTGCTATGGATAGAAATTCATAGTTAGGCATAACTGCTAAAGTTGTCTCTATCAGGGTAAGAGAATCCAATATTTCAATATTCATATCATGGCTGACTGCTATTTTTATAACAACTTCATAGAGATCAGCAATAAATTTCCTATATTCTTGAATTTTTGAACTCCTATGTTTTGTATAACTTGCAATTACGGTGTAATTTTTGTTTCTAATTTCCTCTTCAAATATCAGATGAAACATTTTATTGAAATAAATTTTATGAATAATTATGATCTACACTACAATTTTATAAAAAGCATACTTTTTATCTCAGTATCACTATGTATTAGCCCAATGTTTATTCTTCTCCCACATTTTCTGTGCTGTAACATTCCAATTTTTCTTCAGAACCCCAATGCATGAGATCATTCAAATATCTTTAAATTTTTCAATGATTTATCTGTCTTCATTTTGTAACATTCTAATAATTGTTTCAGAAGTCATTCAAGAATCCAGCCACTTCCTGTGCTGTGTTCATAGTAAGTCATAGAGAAATAAATTGCTCCCAGAAGAATTAAAACGGCTGGTGAATATTTTCTTTACTTTCAATTGCAAGCAACAGATTTCATTTTCTTAGCTTTATTTTGTCAGGATCAAGTCCTGATATCCTGCATAGTTAGGTAAAACGGAAGGCAACATTCTTTTGGTCGTGTTGAAACATTAATTCTTGATTAAACAGCTTGAAAGACAAAAATGACAAATTTTAGAAGGCAGACTCAATAATATCCTCACTATCCAAAACATGCATACTTCATTAATTAATGTGACAACAGGATAATTCCATGAATTGCTCACCTGTTTTTGTTTTTGTTTTAAAAATTTTTTAACTTCCTTTTATTTTGACATGATTAACAGTTGCTTTTAACTTCTTTTGTAATTCTTGGCAATGTCCACTCTGAACTAAGAATTAAAGAGGAACTGGTTTTATTCGTATCTGAACAATAAGGCTACAGAACATAAAGAGATATATTAAATAAAGATAATAAAACAGAAACTCTATTATGTATTTTTTCTTTGACAAATAATATTTTATATGTATTATTGGTTTTGTATATAGGAGGCTGCAGACTAGGAGCCTTAGAAGCTTTCACTAATTTGTATACAAGCACAATAGTTTACTTTGGCCTATAGATATGGATGCTTACAGTATATATATGCATAAGGTGACCAGATTTTCAGATTGGTAAAGAGGGACACCTTTGACCGGGGGTGGGGGGGTTGATTAAAAATTTTATACAGAGCAACAAAAATTTTCATACAACGCAAAAATAGTATTGTAATGTTTTTTTTATTTCAACATAACTACAATTTACAAATATAAATTGTAACTGTTGCCAAACATCCAAAATTTGATCACGTGAGGATGCTGCATGAGGATGCTGCAACGGTCGCTAAATGTGAAAATGGTCACTAAGTGTGAAAAATGGTCATCAGTCACTTTTTTCAATGCCATTGTAACTTTGGTCACTAAGCCCATTATATCACCTTTCTTGTCACAGTTCTTAAGTGAATAAATGCAGCTGATAAGTTAGTAACATAAGTGAATCTGGTTTCCCCATTTGACTTTGTCAAAAGGTGATTATATGACCTCAGGACACTGAAACCATCATAAATACGAATCTGTTGCCAAACATCAAAATTTTGATCGCGTGACCATGAGGATGCTGCAATGGTCGCTAAGTGTGAAAAATGGTCATCAGTCACTTTTTTCAATGCCATTGTAACTTTGGTCACTATACCACCTTTCTTGGCACAGTTCGTAAGTGAATCTTAAGTGAAGATGTTATATCTTAAGTGAATCTTAAGTCTTAAGTGAAGATGTTATACAGTAGAACCTCTGGTCACGAACGCTTCTGACCAAAATATTCACATTTCCCCCCCTCCCTCCCCGCTGCTGATCTCCCCTTCTGCACCATTTTTTTTGTAAGCGCCAAATTTCCAAAATTAGATTTGATTCATGACCAAATCAGTTTGCGAACAATATTATGGAACCAATTATGGTTGTGACCAGAGGTTCTACTGTATTCATGCCTTTACATACTCTATATCACCTTAAAATGTTGCACAGCCTTCATAAGTTTCTAATACAGATAAAATTTAATACATCAAAACCATAAAAAAGTAAAATTAACCTGGCTGGAAAATCCTATGCCTGTCTTGCTATTATTACTGACACACTTGCTGCAGTATTTGATGGCTAAAAGAAAAAAAAATATTGTTAAAGTGTGTATTATGTTCACTCCCATGTCTTGTCTGCTGCGTTGATTTTGAATTCATTAAAAGAGCTTATTTTACATCAAATCCCTCTCATATTATTCTCCTATGTTCAATAAACCCTAAGAGACAGCATACTATACATGAAATTCCTGTAACTGTATATTTAGTAAATTGTGAAGCTGAGTTTATCCAATTAACTCAGTTTTTGGACTTGAGTAATCACATACAATAAAGGAAATAAAACTATTTAGAATGAAGTGTAGTTGGCTATTTGTGATTAAGGGTGTCATGCAGAAACAATTATAGTTTTGATCAGGAAAATACCCTAAAAAAACCCTTTTGTTCTTTCAGGTTTTTTTTTTAATGATTTTTCCATGGCACATCACATATTGTTTTGAATAAAAAAACAGCAGCTGCACATTTTAAAAAACCTACATTATTTTAAAATGCATTAAAAAATAAAAGAAAAAAACCCAGCACACTTACCAGCAGGCAGAAACTCCAATATTTTTCAAAGAAACTTTCCCACCATCTTGGAGTCCTCCAACCTCCATGCCCCTCCCCTCTGGAAAATCCAGGAAGTAACACTGGCGACCTCTCTAGCCATTTCCTGCAGCTCTATGGTACTAGATCTTTTTTTTCTTATAAAATGAGGTAAACGCGACCGGCGCGGGGGGTGGGGGGGAGGTCCGTTTTGTTGCTTTAACGTTTTAATATCTTCAATGAAAGTACTGAGACAGAGAGAGATTAGACAGGGTGTCTTTTGTCTTGTCCCGGTTAGGATTTCTTAAGCAAATCCACTGGGCTTTCAACATGAAGCCAGAAAATTGGGACTTTTTTAAAAGGCGGAGGGACGCGGGAAAAATTGTTATAAAGCGTGCTTATCAGGCTGAAATCGGTACGTCTGGTCACCCTATATATGCATAAACTCATTTGTATGTTATGATACTTTATAAATCTTAACTTCAAGAAGTACTGTAAAAGCTGCCCCAGATATTCCCTATTTATGTTCTTTCAAAAGGTGAAACTGATTTTTTTAATAGAAGCTGATTTTTCTCACTCTTCTAATTAATTATTGTCTATAGACTACTAAGCTTACCAAGGTAATGTAGGTTATTAAGATAACTAACCAAGGTTGTCCAGCAAAAGTAGGACATATTATTTTTGTCCTTATGTTCTCCATCCAAGTTAGTCTTAAAATCAAATATAGTATTGTCTAGTTCTTTTGACTAACTTCCTTAGCAGCTCCTCCCCACAGCACAGTGCTTCCCTAATAAGTACTAACTTCACTTATTCTGACTAGTACCCTCTGGTTGACTTGGCTGCTGCCTGAAATTGACAAGACTCTAATCAGTTCCATCTGAAGGTTTTACCAGCTGCAACAGATTCTTGTCATTGAAAAACTGCTTTTTTCTGAAAATTGTTAAAAAAGTAATTTTATATATGTTTAGGTCTTTGAATTTCTTGGGCAGATTTTCACTGTAATTTTTGTTGTAGATATCAAAAAATTAAACAATTCATTTAATTTTGTCCTCCTCCTTTCTGTATCCTCATTTGCTGATGTAGTTATCAGGTAATTCTATCCATTTCTTGTTCTTACCATGCAGTCACATCACATATTTTCAGTATATATGAAAAAAATTCTCAGAAGCCCAAATGATTAATTTTGTTTATTTTTCAAAGGTTGTTTATTTATATCTCACTTTAATTATTTTTATAAGTATATAACTAAAAGTGGTGAACATATCCAACATATCTTTTCTCCACTATTTTCCCTACTTTCCACCATCCTGTGGAGTGAGCTAGGATGAGAGAAAGTGACTGGCCCAAGATCATCCAGCTGGCTCTCAATTTAAAAGGTTAACATCATGCTGTTGCAAAATTAGAAACTGAGGATAGTCGAATTCTTTCATAAGTATTCAACATTTTTTTCTGTCTGAATTCTATGATTCTCAGATATGAAGCATCTGAGAAAAAAATCAACTCCAATGGACAGTTTTATTCATAAAAAGTCAGATTTAGTATGTCATAGTAACTACAATATTTTTTAGAGTATAAGACACACCAATGTTTTGAAGAGGCAAATTAAAAAAAAGGTTTTGCACTCTGCAAACCTCTAAAAAACGGCCTGTTTTTCACGAGAACGGGACCATTTCCCCCCCCCTCCCTCAAAAGGCATGAATAGCCTTTAGGGAGCTTGCAGAGTGCTCCTGGGGGTGGGGCCTCCCAAAACGAGCATCAAACGGCCCATTTTCCACAAAAACTGGCACTTTTTGTAAAAACAAAATGCATGCATAGCCTTTAGGAGGCTTATAGACTACTCCTGGGGGGGGGGAGTGGAGTACAAAATGGCAAAATTGAGCAAAAAATGGCCCGTTTTTCACTCATTTCTGCCTTCCCCAGCTCCCAGGAGCTCTCTGAAAGCCTTCTATGGGCTCTCCATGGCCATTTTGGTTAAGGGGTGGGGTTTGGGGAGGCAAAGTATGCTGTATTTAGTGTATAAGATGAAACCAGATTTTCAACCTCTTTTTTGAGGGAAAAAGGTGCATCTTATACTCTGAAAAATATGGTATATCCCCCCCTCCAAAATGTGGTTTTAATTTCTTCCAAGTGTTATTCACAGTTTTTTCTGTTTATCTTTTGTGATCTTCATAATATAGTAAAACATGTTAGGAAACATCCCTGAATAATCTTAACATACCATCTTTTAACAATCACAAAACCCACACTCTGTTTGAATCTTGAGTAAACTTTGTTTTTGCGTAATCAGTAATCTTCTAATCTGAGAAAAAACGACAGTAAATCTGAACTTTAGAAATGGTTTTCTCACATGATATTTGCAGATTTTTCTGTTAGATTGAATTAAGGGCCAGAGGAAAACACCCACTGAAAATGATTCAGAAGTCAAGTGCCAAGAGTTATTTATAGATTTTTATGTTTATCGTATATGATCTTCTGAATGTAGTAAAACATATTAGGAAACATCCCTGCATAAACTTATCTTAACATGCCATCTTTTAACAATCACAAAATCCATACGCTGCTTTGAATCCAAAATAAAGTTTTGCCTCTGTTTTTCCATCAAGAAAGAAAAGAAAGAAAGAAAATATAGAATTATGATATCCGTCCCTCTATTGTGTGGTTGCCATCTAAACTGAATGTTTTTAGCAAAACAAGATTCAAATCTCTAAAGTTATTGAATCATGTCAAATGATTTATAATATATCAAAGATATTTGTAAACAATGAACTTTACAAGTGTAAAATATTGATCCAGTTTCTCTTCTACACAATTAGTAAGTCAGGGTAGGATTAAATAGTATGATGGGTTCCTTATATTAGCCAGAATTTTCTTAACTCTGAAAAATTGTCTACCTGTAATAGAATGAGACAATGATCCTGAGAGGCAGGAAGAAGAGCAGAAGCCCAGACAATGATTGTCCCCAGCATTTCCCCATCATTCAGTCAGAACTGAAGAAGCTTCTTGGAAGAGAAACAAGAAGGGGAAAAAAACCAAGAAAGTCCAGTTGCCTTTTGAAAAGCACTATTAGGACAATCATGACTTGGATGATTGAGAATATCCATAAGCATCTAGACAATGATCTGATAAAGTAAATTTTAATCCAAAGGTGGAGAGGATGGGGAAACAACTCAGACCTTCCTTAGTATTCAAAAGAATAAAAGGGACAGGAGGAATATTTTTAGGCTTTCAATATTCTGTTAATATAATCTTACAATAAAGATAGAACTAGTGCTCCAGAGTGTGCTACTTGTTGGGACTATCCTGCAGGGCAGAAACTATTACAGCACTTAAAAGTCTGCTGGTTTACCTTTATGTCTAATTACTGCTAGAATTTGTTAGGCAGATTCACTTGGATCCAACCTTGAATTTCAATTCTTGAGAGACTTGAGAGACCGCCTTCTGCCAATCACCTCCCATAGACCCATTAGATCCCACAGATTAGGTCTCCTCCGAATTCCATCTGCCGGCCAATGCCGGCTGTCGACCACCCGGAGGAGGGCCTTCTCTGTGGCTGCTCCGGCCCTCTGCAATGATTTCCCCGTGGAGATTCGGACCCTCGCCACCCTTCAGGCTTTCCGTAAAGCTGTTAAGACCTGGCTGTTCCAGCAGGCCTGGGGCTGTTGAGTTCCACCCCCACTCGAATTGGTTGTGCTTGTTGTGACTTTTAAATTGTTTTGTATTGCTGTTTGTTTCTGTTTTTTACTCTTTTTGTATTTGTGCCCCTTCCCTCCTGGTTTGTCAGCCGCCCTGAGTCCCTTTGGGAATAGGGCGGCATACAAGTCGAATAAAGCACTAAACCACTAACCACTAATTTGACTGAAATTAAAATTTCAAATGGCAAAATTTGATTTTCACCTTGGCTAATACCCATAATATTTATTATTTATTTATTATTTAGGGGACACAGTGGCTCAGTGGCTAAGACACTGAGCTAGTAAATCAGAAATGTCGGTAGTTTGGCAGTTCAAATCTCTAGCGCCGCATAACGAAGTGAGCTCCCATTACTTGTCCCAGCTTCTGCTAACCTAGCAATTCGAAAGCATGTAAAAATGCAAGTAGAAAATAGGAACCACCTTTGGTGGGAAGGTAACAGTGTTCCATGCGCCTTTGGCATTTAGTCATGCAGGGCACATGACCATGGAGATGTCTTTGGACAGCACTGGTTCTCTGACTTTGAAACAGAGATGAGCACCACCCCCTAAAGTAAGGAACAACTAGCACATATGTGCGAGGGGAACCTTTAGCTTTTAATATTTATTAGCAAGCATTCCCAAGTATAGCTTTGTGCATAGAATTTTAATCCCTAATATGAAGCAATCGTTGGGGAAACATACACATACCTGTCAAACACATATTTGACTTTTTTTAACTGTGTAATTTGAGATGCATTCAGGTAACAAAATTTTACCTGTTTACAGTTTACAGGCCAATTTACAAACCTTCATTTCTTTGAAGGAAATCAGTGAGGTTTATTAAAAGTAATGTTTGCCACTCTTACTATTACAACACAGTCATGCAATCAAAGAGATGCCCAACAGTTTGCTGGCTCAGGGACATACTTAGCCCTTAACAGGAGGAGCCGTGGTGGCAGAGTGGTTGGAACGTAGTATTGCAGTCTAACTGCTCACTTGCAAAAGCAGAAATTTGATTTTGACTGGCTCAAGGTTGACTCAGCCTTTCATCCCAGATTGTTGGGGTGATGATGCTGATTCTGTAAACCACTTAGAGAGTGCTGCAATGCACTATGAAGTGGTAAATAAGTTTAAGTGCTATTGATAAATGCTAACAGACAAGCTGGAGCTTGCATTCCAAAATACTTAAGGAAAGAAGAAAAAAAGTGGATGGAACAAAATTTATTATTTAAATAATAAAAAGGGTAGCAGAACATATGAATATTCCATGCAAGGATTTGTTTATATAAATAATTTACATTGCTCATCTTTCATGAGTGCTTAATTCTGGCAGCCTCAGATGCTGTTTCCGGTTCTATTCCCATCATTTCTAGAAGACGGGAATGCTTTAACAAATAAATGACACTAAATTCTACTTGAGAAACTTCTTTGATAACTGTGGAGTTACAAAACGAAGCTGTTAAGTAAAACAAATAAATATATTGCATGAGTCTGCATAGGCAAAAAGGAACTTAATGGGAAATCTCTCTGTGCAGATTCTCCCCTATGTGTTCCCAAGAGTATTTATTCATAAAATAAAATATAAAATAAACTATGAAATAAATAGATGAGAAAAAAGACAAAGAGAACAAGGTGATGTTTTCCAGAAATTTTGTGAGGAAGGGGACTGTTTCTTATGTTTCTACATTGCTCATCTTTCATGAGTGCTTAATTCTGGCAGCCTCAGCTGCTGTTTCCGGTTCTATTCCCATCATTTCTAGAAGACGGGAATGCTTTAACAAATAAATGACACTAAATTCTACTTGAGAAACTTCTTTGATAACTGTGGAGTTACAAAACAAAGCTGTTAAGTAAAACAAATAAATATATTGCATGAGTCTGCATAGGCAAAAAGGAACTTAATGGGAAATCTCTCTGTGCAGATTCTCCCCTATGTTTTCCCAAGAGTATTTATTCATAAAATAAAATATAAAATAAACTATGAAATAAATAGATGAGAAAAAAGACAAAGAGAACAAGGTGATGTTTTCCAGAAATTTTGTGAGGAAGGGGACTGTTTCTTATGTTTCTATTTGTAAACAAATTACTAGTCTACATGGACAGATTACCTATAAAGGTAAAGGTTCCTTCGTGCATGCTAGTCATTTCTGGCTCTGTATCTAAGCCAAAAAGCCGGCGCTATCCGAAGACATCTTCATGATCATATGGCTGGCATGACTAAATGGCAAAAGTGTACGGAGCGCTGTTACCTTTCCATTAAAGTGGTCCCTATTTTTCTACTTGCATTTTTACATGCTTTCAAGCTCCTAGCTTGGCAGAAGCTGGGACAAGTAAAGGGAGCTCACTCTGTTATGTGGCGCTAAGAATTTGAACCGCTGAACTGCCAACCTTCTGATCGACAAGCTCGGCGTCTTAGCCTATATAGAGTTTCTAATCTGCACTCTTCAAGCAGAAATCAGTCATTCTACTCTATTGAACTGCCAAGCTATCAGCTCCATCTACCACAAATATCCTGCAGGAGAAGGGCAGTATGGACAGCTGTGAGATCTGTCAGAGTGAAAGCTGTTAACCATAAACACAAACTTTTGCTGTGTCCCAGCATAACAGATACAGTGCACTTGCTGACATTAATAGGTACACTAAGGTGACAGGTCGAGTTAGTTGTGAAGATGATAACACAAATAAGCAGGGGGTTGTGGTCCAAGATGAAGAACTTACTTTGGAAAGGGGAAAGTATGAATCAGGTATTACACATTGGTCATGCAAGAAAAGCAAAGTATCCAAAGAGAGAAGCCATCTTCTGGTTGGTGATTCAATTTTAAGGCATGTAAATTTAGGAAAGGATATGGAGGTTTTGAAAGAGGTCAGGTGTTTGCCCAGTGCTACTGCCAGCAGTGACAAGTGGATTAGTTTTTCTTCTACTACTTTTTATTTCTTTTTATATAGCAATGGATTAAAAAAAAATTCCTTTATTTTTACAATATTGGACTGGATGGTTTTTTTCTCCATTTGAGAAGTTTTTTTTCCTTTTCTCTGTAAGTTTGGATTATAAAGAAGATATTAAAAGGAATACAAAGAGATCTGTAACAATAGAAGGAAAGGAAGTAGCACTGCCACTTGGAGACTGGAGGCTTTCCCCTTTGATCATTTGTTCTACACTTCAAGGTTGCTCAGCTTGTTTACTGTGAGTTATAGTGGGAAGAGCATGGGTTGTTTATACAGGTGCTCTTTGGGAGCTCTTTCAATAGCTGGAGTGGGGAGAGGAGAGACCTTCACTTTGAAAGATTATAAATGAACTCACTTCAAATCTAATAAAAAGCTTTGAATGTTATAGTGACAGTGTTTACAAATTGGAAAATGGCGTAACAAGAAAAAGAAACCTTAACATTGCAAATGATTATGTTTGGAATTCAAAAGATCTTAGCAGTAACAGAAAAAATTGAGAAGAGATTGAAAAATATAGAATGCAGCACAGTAAAATTTGATGGAAAAATTGAGGATGTTTATCAAATAGAAAAAGTGGAGGACCGAGTTCTAAAAATTGAAGGGAAAAATAATCATGGAAACAAGGAAAGTGTTGATATTGATAGTAAACTGAGCCTGGCTGGAAATGAAAAGAGTGGAATATGGAAAGGGGAGATAGATGGACTGGAACTCTATCCCAGACTTCAAAGTACAGAAGAAGAAAAGAGAGAAAAATTGATGGAAGTAAGGAGAGAAATTTTATCAGAAGCACAAGTGATAACTAAAGATAAGCTGATTGAAGAAGCAAATGGAGGGTTTCGAGTTTACATAAGAAATGAAATAAACAATAACTTGCGAAGAGAAGTCTATATAAGACTTATCAAGAAATTAATCAGAATGCTAACGCTACAAATGGCAAAAGACATAAGACTGCACTACTGGAAAGACACAGGTTGATGTAATGAAAGCTGAAAATAAAAATTAAGTAAAATTTAGTTAAATTTAGAGTATTATGTATAAAATGAAGTGATAATGGTTATAGTTAAATAAATGATTGATAATGATAATAATGCATATATATGTATTGGTTTGTTAAGAGGAAATTCTATATAAATTGCAAATGGAGACTGAAAGGAAGTTTAGAAATTAAACATAATCAATTTTTTTATTTAGAACATGTTATAAAGATGCAATTTTATTGTAGGATGTTGGGAGGAGTTAATGGAATGCTATTATGTGGTTTTGCTTTAAATTGGAATATTTCATATAAAAGGATGTAAAAACAATTACAGTCAAATGAAGGCTGAGGTATGATGAAAGCAATGTATATAAATACTGCATATTTGATTTAAAAATATGTGATTCGATATGAATTATAGGTGATGACTGAGGAAGGGACGCATGGAAGTTTTTGTAACCAACCGTCACTTTCTACAATTTGTAATGGAATATGGTTTTGTGGGGGTTTTTTTTTGTCTGTTTGTGTTCATTTAAAAAAATAATTAAAAAAAAGAATGCCAGTAAGGACTGTGATGTCGATGCTATTATACATCTTGGCACAAATGATCTATCCCAAAAGCAGGTATTCTCTCTGCAGCATGATTTCCAGAACTTGGAGCACGAACCTAGTAAAATAGGCTGTAGGCCAGTGATAGCTAACCTTTTCAGCACCGAGTGCTGAAACTGGAGCATGCTTGTGCATGCTCACTGGAGCACTAGAACCCAGAAGACAATAGCTGGCCGGTGGGAATGCACACCGCACCAGCTCTCTGGTGCGCATGTGCACAATGGAACCCAGAGGAGCAGCTGGTGATGGTGTGTGTGCCCACAGAGAGGGCTCTGTGTGTCACCTCTGACATGCATGCCATACGTTCGCCATCATGGCTATAGGCTTTTCAGAGTTTTATCAGTATATAAAGAGAAAAAAAGGAAAAGGCCAGCATATAGTGGAGTTCAATGTGTGGCTAAAGGAGTGGTGTAAAGGGGAAGGCTTTGCAGTTGTGGGATTCAAATAATTTAACAACCAGTTCTCTGCCCTAATGATTTCTTCCAACAGCCAGTTCACCAAACTGCTCAGAAAGTTAACAACCGGTTCTCCCAAAGTGGTGTGAACTGGCTGAATCCCACCACTGGGGAGGCAGCGAACAGTTGGGGGCGGGGTCAGCCAGGGTTGTATTTACCAGTTCTCCGAACTACTCAAAATTTCCGCTACCGGTTTGCTAGAACTGGTCAGAACTGGCTGAATACCACCTCTGATAGGTGGTACCTCACTCAAAGTAGTAACTGTGAGAAAGATCTTGGAGGCCTAATGGACAATCATTTAAATATGAGCCAGCAGTGTGCAGCTGCCAAAAAAGCCAACACAGCTCTAGGCTGCATAAGTAGAGGGATAGAATCAAGATCACATGAAGTGTTTATACCACTTTAGAATGCCTTGGAATACTGCATCCAGTTTTGGTCACCACGATGTAAAAAAGATGTTGAGATTTTAGAAAGCGTGCAAAGAAGAGTAACAAAGATGATTAGGGGACTGGAGGCTAAAACATATAAAGAACGGTTGCAGGGTCTGAGTATGTCTAGTTTAATGAAAAGAAGGAATAGGGGAGAGATAATAGCAGTGTTCTGATACCTCAGGGGCTGCCACAAAGAAGAGGGAAGAGGGAAGAACAAGAAGCAATGGGTGGAAACTAATCAAGGAGAGAAGCAACCTAGAACTAAGAAGAAATTTCCTGACAATTAGAACAATTAACCAGTGGAACAACTTGTCTCCAGAAGTTGTAAATTCTTCAACACTGGAAGTTTTAAAGAAGAGATTGGACAACCATTGTTCTGAAATGATTTAGGGTTTCCTGCTTGAGCAGGGAGTTGGACTAGAAGGCGTCCAAGGTACCTTCCAATTCTTCTCTTCTCTTCTCTTCTATTCTATTCTATTCTATTCTATTCTATTCTACTCTACTCTACTCTACTCTACTCTACTCTACTCTACTCTACTCCTCACCATTTGCATACTTTTCAGTAATGTTATCTTTGATCTATTTTTTAGAAATGATGGAAATGTATTTAATTATGGTTTACGATTGAAATCTGTTTAATTATGGGATTAACAGCAGGATTAACAATCAAACAGTAAATAACAGCCTAAACAAGGAAAAAAAGAAAACAACTCTCCGACCAACACTGACAGGGCAAGCCACTTGTATATAAACAGAGAGCAAACCCCACTGTCTTCTAACACTTAAGATTTTACTTAGATAGGTAATTAAACATCTGTAAGGAAACTACCAAGTTCAGAGAGGACGACAGACTCCACAGTTCGTTCTTTATGACCTCCATTTCCATGCCATTCCTAAACAGGTCTGATAAGCAAAGAACAGCAAACTAAGTTTTAAAATATTGAAACAATAACAATATATATATTACAATAAGCTAACTGACAAGGATAGATGCTGAAGAGAAATTTAACACCCCATAAATTCCCCGACTGAGAGAGGTTTTCACATTTTTCAGAAAATGGAAAGGGAGGAAGGGGTGCTTACATATACCATGGCATTTAGGTCAGCATTGAGGAAACTACAGATGGAGAGGGAATTCCTTCAGAGATGGCAATTACACAGGAGCTGGTTGGCTAAGTTCTTGCAAGCCAGGCTGATTCATTTGAGAACTGGTGGTCTTGAGGTTAACCATGAAATGTAAATTGCTGATTTCTATTAAACAGCACTGAACATCTCATGTTTTAGGCTGAGTATTATTGAATAATATTTTAAAATATATTTTGTTTTAATTTAGTTTCTGGATCCAGTAAAATCAACCACTCCAAAACTGGTGTGAGTCTCTGGAAAGCTACTGCTCTAGCCTCTCCTCTCTTATACAAGCTGATGTTTCTAAAACACGGGTGTCAAACTTGCCACATCATGTTGATGTCACGTGACATATTGTAATGTTTTTGCCTTTGCAGAGCTGGAGTGGGCGTGGCCTGCACATGATGCATTTGGCCCATGGGCCGTCAGTTTGATACTCCTGTTCTAAAAGAATACCAGTAGAGAATCTGGGAGTCTGGAAGCCCAACACAGAATCATATTAATCATTATGGACATGTTAAATTAATTTTATTACAATTTTGAGGATTTTTGTAATTTGCATCTATCCTAAGGTGACCAGATTTTCAGATTGGTAAAGAGGGACACCATTGACCGGGGGGGGGGGGGCTTGATTAAAAATGTTATATTTTGTCAAACATGACCCCAGGACACTGAAACCATCATAAATATGATTCTGTTGCCAAACATCAAAATTTTGATCATGTGACCATGAGGATGCTGCAACGGTCGCTAAGTGTGAAAATAGTCGCTAAGTGTGAAAATGGTCATCAGTCACTTTTTTCAATGCCATTGTAACTTTGGTCACTAAATGAACTGTTTGAAAGTTAAGGCTAGCTTGCATTATAATGCCTTATGCTAGCTTACATTTTCAAGAGAGAGAAGCTAAACTCCTTGTTAGAATTGAAATAGAAATGAATAGAGTAGAGTAGAATAGAACAGTTTATTAGCCAAGTGTGATTGAACACACAAGGAATTTGTCTTTGGTGAATATGCTCTCAGTGTACATAAAGAAAAATAAAATAGTAGGGTAGTGGGATCCTTGCTGCACCAAGCTCAGAAAACAGCGATCCCACTATCTCCCCCATACCTCCTCTTTCTGAAAGAGGAGGTGGGGGGGATCCTTGCTCACCAAGCTCAGAAAGCAGTGATCCTACTATCTCTCCCACACCTCCTCTTTCTGAAAGAGGAGGTGTTGTGGGGGATCCTTGCTCACCAAGCTCAGAAAGCACGATCCCACTATCTCCCCCACACCTCCTCTTTCTCCCTCTCGTTCTCTTTTTGGGGGGAAGGAGGAGAAAGGACAAAAAGGAGAAAGAGGGAGAAATGGCTGCAGGGAGAGCGGCGCCCGAGAGAAGCGAGCAAAAAAAAAACCCCTTCCGATGGCTGAGCTGCTTGGCCCAGGACCGAGCCTCCTCCTTGCCACGTTGCCGCCACCAGAAAGCCATCACTCTCCCCGCAGAAAAATGGTGCACGTCGGCGTGCGCATGCACAGGAGGGGAGGGAGCTTTGCCCCTTTGCCACACCGGGAACGACACTTCAGAGAAATAAAAACTTTTTTTTTTTAACGGCATCCTTTTTAAAATTGTTTTCTTTCTTTTGGAAAATCGGGACTTTTTGAACACGCTGCGGGACAGGGGACAAATTATTAAAAATCGTGACTGTCCCGCCAAAAGCAGGACGTCTGGTCACCTTAATCTATCCCAAAGAGCAACTAAGTTTACATGGAAGATTTTGAGTTTTTTTTTTAAATCGCTGAAATTGCTAATTCATCATGAACATATAAAAAGCACAGAAGTCAATCAGCAGATTTATTTATTTTTTTATTTTTTTTTATTTTATTAAGCATTTATAGGCCGCCCTTTTCCCTGAGGGGACTCAGGGCGGCTTACAATAATAGGGGAGGGGAGTGCAGGACAAAACGCAAAAAGAAAATGTGAATAGAAATAATTAGCAATAATGGACTTCCGGGGGGCGTGGCCTGTTGCCGAGGAGGGCTCCACCGAGCTCCTCAGAGATCTGGTCTGTATATCTAAATAAGATCATAGATAGCACCCCTTTCTGGCTAAGAAAGGGGCAGGGAGAATAGCCCCGTAGGTTAGGATCTAATCGTAAACCACAGCCTTTTTTCTTTTTTTGGCTGTGGAAAGAGATTAGTTCCGGCCGAAGCGGAGCTCTTATCTCCAGCCATTTCTTCTCAGCTGCCTTTTTTTTGGCAGCCCCAGACAGGCTAGCCCCCCCCCAGGACAAGACAAAGTTTTTTTTTCAAGCTAGAATTGATACGGGCGGGTCCCACCCCTGTGAGATTTATGTTTTTAGTACTATCGTAAATACCAGCACCATTTGTCTTAGAGACTTCTTTGTCTAATTAGACCTCAAAATGGCGATTTCTCTCCGTGGATGATTGATATACTTAGCCGGTGTTATCTTCCTGCAGACTGCTCCTTAAGAAAATAAATTTTTCTTTTTTGGAAATAGAGGGGAGCGAAGCTCTGCTTACTTGCTTATTTATTATGCCATCCAAATCAAAGAAGCGTCTTGCTACAAAAGAATTTAAAGAATTTTCATTGGAAACACAGCCTTTGTCTCCTATGTCTTCTGTTGAGGAACTTTTAACACAGGAATATCTCCTTAAAATGCTTAACGCTTTTAAGAAAGAAATCAGGGAATTTGTATTGGAATTATTTGATGATTTACAATCTAAAGTTAATCAAATGAAGGCGAATACTTTTGCAGCTGTGTCTGCCCTGTCAGATTACTCTGCTGAAATAGAAAACAAATTGGAAAGTCTGGAGAAGGCTAATTTTAATTTGACTACCAATATTCAAATTTTACAAGAAAAAATTAGAAATAACGAAGAACAGCTTATGATACTAAATTTTAATAGGAAGGCATTTGCAATTAGAGTCAGAGGATTCCGTGAAAAGAAGCAAGAGAATTTAAAACAGACCTTTGCTGAAGCCTTCAGCCACGCGCTGGGAAGCCCGGGACTTAACTTTGATTGGCAGATTCGGAAAATCTATCGCCAGAACTCATTGATAGCGGAACAGCGACAGCTCCCGAGGGACATAATTATATATTTCTCTACAAAAGAATCTAGAAACGCGATTGTGCAAAATTTTTATAATAATAGGCTCCGAATTGATGACCAGGACCTGATTGTCTTCAAAGAGATTCCTTTCCAGATATTGAGAGCAAGAAGGGACTACGCCTTTTTAACTAAAGAGCTTAGGAGTCAACAGATTCGATACAGATGGGAGGCCCCTGCCGGCATCACGGTTACATTTGAGAATCAAAGATTTCGTCTTAACTCTATTTCGGAGGCTCAAGATTTCTATTGTAGGATTCTGAAGGCGGGACTTCCTGACGCGCTCGGAAGAGAGGAGAGACAAGCGGAAGGAGAAAGCAAACGGCTGGCCATGCGGCTGCAAGATGGAGGGGGTAGCCCCTCCTCTCTCGGAGAAGCAGAAGAACGCAGATCGAGAATTTAGATACTTCAAAAGACTTCCTAAAGTTGAGGACTGAATGGGGGTTTGAGACCTCTCTCCGGTAGAAAAAGTGGACTAATTTTTATCAGAAGGGAAAGCTGGATGAAACTACTTTGAGCTAGATTCTAAAGTAACGTTAGCACAAATTTGATAGTGGTTAAAAGAATGCGGAATGATTTATGTTGTTTAAACTTTGTTAGATGGGACTATTTTAAAATAGAAGGTTAACTGACTCTTGCTGAAAGTATTATTTGAAAATGATCCATGCTATTTAACTTTTATTTGAAGGGAAAGTTGGTTGTTATAGTTACTTTTAAATAAACGCTAGTATAAATTTGATAGTGGTAAATATTAGACAAGCAAGAGATGAGGGTAAAATGTATGTGGAATGAATTATGTTATTTGTGGTAAATACCAGACAAGCAAGGGAAGAGGGCAAAATTTACGTTGTTTAAAGCTTATTAGAACAGGAAGCCGCTTGGGATTATCTTAAGATAACTGTAAAAAGAATGCGGAATGATTTATGTTGTTTAAACTTTGTTAGAAGCGACTACCTTAAAATAGAAGGTTAACTGACTCTTGTTGAAAGTATTACTGGAATATGTGGAATGATTCATGCTACAAATCGCTCTGAGCTATATTTTAAACAAATGTTAGCATAAATTTGATAGTGGTAAATATCAGACAAGTGGGGGATGAGAGTAAAATGCATGTGGAATGAACTAAGTTATTTAAATTCTACTAGAAGGGGAAGTCGGTTGGAATTATCTTAAGATAGAAATTGATTCCTGTGTAAAGTAATATCTGATCTATGTTGCTTAACTTTACTAAGAAGGGGAAATCTGGTTAGATTATTTTGAATTACGGTTTGAAAAAGGGGTAAAGAAAGATCATTCACGTTGTTTAAATTTTACTAGAAGGGAAAGTTTGATTACTTGTCTGTAAAGTTATATTTGAATATATGGCAGGAACTATGCTGCCTAAATCTTATTGGAAGGGATCATGAGGTTTAGGAAGGGAACGGGAGAGTCTACAGAAGATCGGGGTAAATAGCAAAGAAGTAAGAGACGAGAATAAAATATAGATAGAATGATTTATACTATTTAAGCATAGATAAAGATGGGGGGCTGAGATCAACACAAAGAGTGGTTTTTTTTTTCTTTTTTATATATTACTTTTATTTTTTAATCCATATATTTTAGATAGAAGGTAGTGCCAGGTGTGGGCCCTGGGAAGCCGGGAGGATTAGGGATGGGGATTGTGGGGGGTGGGGTGGGGTGGGGTTAACATAATCTTAATAAGAACAAGAATGTATTTATATACGGTGGTTCCTTTTTTTTTATTATTATTATTATCTTTTTTTTTTTTTTCCCTTGGTTCATTTACATTTATTAGATCAAACAACACTCGAATAAAGGCATACACCAAGGAGGGAGGTAGAGGGAAGGAAGAGGGAGGAGTAAGGAAGGAGTAAGGGGAATGTAAGGAGTATGTAAGGAGGGTGTCTGGGGAGTAAGGGGAGAAGGAAGGTTTGAGGGGAAAGGGAAGTAGGAGGGGAGTGTTAGAGGGAGAAAGGAAAGTTGGAGGGGGTAGATGGGGTGTATGGAGGATGCAAGGGTTAGGTGGGGTTGGGAATGATGAGTTGTGTTTCCTTTTTATCTGTTCGTTTTATTCCTTTTTTCCTTTTTTTTTTTTTTCTTCTTTTCTTATAGTAAATACCCTGTGTATAAATGATTGCAAATGGAATGTGAAAATTGAAAATTGAATAAAATATAAAAGATTAAGAAATAATTAGCAATAAAAAAACCCAACATTCATTCAACATTCGGGAGGGGCGAGAGTAAAGTCTTATCCCCAGGCCTGACGGGATAGCCAGATCTTGAGGGCTGTGCGGAAGGCCTGGACGGTGGTGAGGGTGCGGATCTCCACGGGGAGATTGTTCCATAGCGTCGGAGCTGCAACTGAGAAGGCTCTCCTCCGCGTAGTCGCCAGTCGGCACTGACTGGCGGATGGAATTCGGAGGAGGCCTACTCTATGCGATCTGATGGGACGGAGGGAGGTAATCGGCAGAAGGCGGTCTCTCAAATAGCCAGATCCACTACCATGGAGCGCTTTATAGATGGTAAGAAGGACCTTGAAGTGCACCCGGAGACCAACAGGTAGCCAGCGCAGCTCACGGAGGATCGGTGTTATGTGGGCGAACCGCGGTGCGCCCACAATCACTCGCGCGGCTGCATTTTGGACTAGCTGAAGTCGCCGGATGCTCTTCAAGGGCAGCCCCATGTAGAGCACATTGCAGTATTCCAGCCTAGAGATCACAAGGGCTCGAGTGACTGTTGTGAGGGCCTCCCGGTTCAGGTAGGGCCGCAACTGGCGCACCAGGCGAACCTGGGCAAATGCCCCCCTGGTCACAGCTGATAAGTGGTGGTCGAAACTCAGCTGTGGATCCAGGAGGACTCCCAAGTTGCGGACCCTGTCTGAGGGGTATAAATTTTGACCCCCCAGCCTGAGCGATGGAACGTCAGCCAAATTGTTGGGAGGAAAACACAACAGCCACTCGGTCTTGTCTGGGTTGAGTACCAGTTTGTTAGCTCTCATCCAGTCTTTAACAGCCTCAAGACCCCGGTTCATCACGTCCACCGCTTCATTGAGTTGGCACGGGGCGGACAGATACAACTGTGTATCGTCCGCGTATTGATGGTATTTTATCCCGTGCCTCCGAATGATCTCGCCCAGCAGTTTCATGTATATGTTAAACAGCAGGGGGGATAAGACCGAACCCTGCGGCACCCCATAAGTTAGGGGCCTCAGGGACGATCTCTGCCCCCCCACCGACACCGACTGCGACCTGTCCGAGAGGTAGGAGGAGAACCACTGCAGAACAGTGCCCCCCACCCCCACCTCCCGCAGTCGTCACAGAAGGATACCATGGTCGATGGTATCGAAAGCCACTGAGAGGTCAAGGAGAACCAGGATGGTCGCGTGGCCTCCATCTCTGGCTCTCCAGAGATCATCGGTCAAAGCGACCAAAGCGGTTTCTGTGCTGTAACCGGGCCTGAAGCCTGACTGGAAGGGGTCAAGATAGTTAGCTTCCTCCAAGGTACGCTGAAGCTGGAAGGCCACCACCTTCTCAACAACCTTCCCCACAAAGGGGAGGTTGGAGACTGGACGGTAGTTATTAAGAACAGCTGGATCCAAGGACGGTTTCTTCTTTGAATCAAAGTCAACTATTTCTGTATTTTTGACATGGGTGGTTACAGAACTGCCAGGACATCCTGATCTATGGTAGGTAGTACTGATGGAGGCCTCGGCTGAAGTAACAAGTTTAAAGAAACAAGGTTAGTGAAGGTCTTTTCTTTCTTTTCCTACTTTAGCCTCCCATAGATCTGATAACCAGCCTCTTTAAAACTTAGTCTTGAAGATTTTTTTGCATACCTTCCTTAATGACTGTGTATTAACAAGAAGCACAACTCAGGTCATAAAACTCAATCATCCAATGAGCTGGCCCAATGATTGTTCTAACCTTTGGACATCTGATTAAGCTCACAGTGCATCTTTGGTCATATCAGACAGGGCAGCCTGGTCCTGTAATGAGCAACCATCTCTCAAAATCCTTTGGGAATCTGCTGAGTCTTCCTTTACTTAGTTCACACATAGTTGTTCAGTAGTTTAAACAGTGCAAAGTAATTAATCATGGCTGGAAAAACAGCAAATGCAACTTTGCATAAACATTCAGTTCATTGCAAAACTAAATGTAACATTTCTAACTTGATTTGGCTTTAAAAGAGTTTCATAGCCATATTAATTTAATATTTTTCTATTAGGGGAGCAGAAGTCAAAATTTAGCAATGATTATTCCAGAATGTAAGTTGGTTCATTCTTTATATTTATTATTGCTTTTTAGTTTATGGTACATACATTCAAACATGCCCATACTGTATTATGATTCAGAGTAAGTTATATTACGGAAAGTGAGGAAAGATGAATTAGTGTGCAAAGAAAATTTGATCACTGTTAAATCCCTGAAAAATAAAAAATCCAGTATGTTTATTTTAGATTCAAGTATACTAATCATCATTTTTTAAGAGAAAACTTTTAGTTTAGAAAGGAAGAAATCAGGAAGAAATTAAATAATAGGGTCTATTAACCAGAACAAGTAATTAGGAGCAATGTGCTGACAGAATCATTATTTATTTGAACTCAGAAAAAGAAGAAATAATCCACTTCATTTTTATAGTTACGGAAAGATGTTAGAAATAAAGAACAGGCAACACAGTGTTTCCTGGAATGATAACCATATTATTGCATAATATATGCAATATTCTGCCATGACATATCCATACACGGTGACAGGTTTATAAAGTGTTGTAGTTAATACACTAAACATTTATTAATCATGGCTGCAAAACATGGCTGTCAGTTAAGAATGTGGGAAGCTACTTATTAGCCTATGAAATGTCCTTCCTTTATAAAGTTTTTATAAACTTCTCTCCACACTTTATTGCTTAGAACAGTGGTCCCCAACCCCCGGTCCGCGGACCAGTGCCGGGCCGTGGAGTACCTGGCACCGGGCCGCGCAGCGGCCGGGGGACATGAACAGCTGCCCAAAGGTCCGCGCGCGCGCTGGTGGAATCCCCGGGCGCTGCTGGTACCGCCGCCACCGCCGCCCCCTGCAAAACCCAAGAGCGGCTCTTCTCCTGCGAGGCGGCTGGCTGAACAGCTGCCACCGCCGCGCGCCTTCCTGCCTCAGCCGCTCCGTCGCTTCCAAGGAACGGCGTCAGCGGCGTCAGCTTTACTTCTGAGGCGCTGCACACTTCCCCAATAGTCGTCACAGCCCAGGTAAGAGAACGGGAACTTCCCGCTTGGCTTCCAGCCCGCACCGAAAGGGGGCCGTTGGGGTTTTTTGTGGAGCTCGGAAAGACGCGCGTCAGCTGTGCGCGTCCGCCTCCTCGGGGCCACTTTTGCCCAAGCGCCCGAGGCAGCCAACCCTGGTAAGCAGGTGGTGGTTAACTGGCGCCTTTGCTGCAGGTTTTTCTGGAAGGGGCCACTGCCGCTGTCCGGAGGTGACCTTGAGCTGCTCGCTCGCTCTATGCGGGGCTGGTGGGGCTGTGACGCTCGGAGGTGGCGCGTGTGGGAGTGAGAGGCGCGGGGACTGGCTTTCTCTGGACCGGCTTTCTCCGGGGGGGGGAGACGAAGGACCAGGCTGCAGCGCAAAGGCTCCTGGGCCGTGCGCAAAAGCTCCTGGGCCGTGCGCAAAGGCTCCAGGGAAGAGAGCCCTGTGTGCCCCTGCACGCGCTCAGCGGGCCACGGTAAAATGATCAAAGGCTGACTGGTCCGCGGCGATAAAAAGGTTGGGGACCACTGGCTTAGAAGATCTCTCAAATAATCTTGTTACCCTTGAATTGTTATTAAAATTAGTTTGTCTTTGGTTGTCAGACTTATTTCTGAAAAGGCTTCTCTTCTTAACTCCATCATTATCACCCTTTTTTTTTTCTTCTGCATCTTGAAGTCTGGGATAAAGCTCCAAATTGTCAAATTCACTTTTCCATCTTCCCTTCTTCCCACTTTCACCCATATTTGCTCCATTAATAAGTTCATCTATTGTCTTGTCTTTATCTTCTATATTTTCATTATTTTCTTTAATTTTTTGGGCTCCAACCCCATTATCTTTTGCTGTGAGAAACAATAGTCTATCCAACTTCTTCTCAAATCTCCCAAATCCTTCCAAAATATTTTGAATTCCAGCCAGGATATTTCAAAATTTTTAAGGTTTCCTCTAACTTTATAAAGGAGCTGAAAAGAGAATTGACACAACAACTGGCAAGAGAGATAAGACTGTTTTGCCACTGGAAAGATACAGGTTGATAATGAAAGTTGATGATAAAAAGTTAGTTAATTTTTGGTGATTAATAAGTAGGAATTTTAGTATTTTGTAAATTGTTTTACTTTGTTATTAAATGTTTATTAGTTAATATATAATTAACTACAATAACAATAATAAAATGATAACCTTAATGTCAGTGTTCCAAATACCATGCAGAATTAAATCATAGTCAAAGGCAAAACTATCCTTAAAGTTCCAATTTAATAAGACAGGCATGTTGGCATTGTGTTATGGAATCCCAATACTGGAAATGACATCAGAATTCCACCCAGTTAAAAGTTCATGATCTTGTCAACCCACAATCCATCACATGGTCCAATCTTCTTCTTCCACACTGGCATCCACCCCCAGCTATTTCCAGTCAGGTGTCAAAGTACGGAGACAAAGGATGACCTTGGTTTCTAGTAAAGAAATGAAAACAATACATTCCACAATCCTACTCCTTCTATTCCCCCCTCCCATCAACTATATTAATGAAACAGCATAATGAAATAAGAGAAAGTGTGGCAGGCCAAAATTCTAAAAGGAGTATAAATGCAGGCCTGACAGGTGGCCTCTCCTCAGAAGAAAAACGTTTCCTGAAAAGAGAATAACATAAAAGTTAACATAAAAAAATTAACCACCTACTTCCCCCCCAGGGGACCCTTTGGCTTATCGGGAAACTTCTCATGGAATTGTTCTACTAACTTTTCCACTTTTAAGTTCTAACTTTTTACCCAAGTGGCTTCAGACAAAGGGTAATCCTTCCATTGCACTAAATACTGTAAGCGACCCCTATTCAACCTAGAGTCTACAATCCTTTCCATCTCAGATTGTGTTTCCCCTTCTATCTGGTTAGGAGGAGAGAAAGTTTGGGTGGATGTTCTTATGCTGGACCCATTTACTGGTTTCAACAAGCTAGATTGAAATTCTGGGTCAAATTTCCCTAGACCTCTGGGTAGACTGAGCTGAACTGTAACTGGGCTAACTATCTTCACTATTGGGAATGGACCTAGAAATTTTGGACCAAATTTCTTGCTAGGCATTCCTAATCTTAAGTATTTGGTAGACACAAAAACTTTGTCCCCCACATGAAAGGGGTTCTGGAGCGAGCAGTGTTTCTCAGCTTGCTTCTGGTAGGCTTCTGCTGCATCTGCTAGAGCCTTCTTTGTATTCTCCCATCCTTTCTTTAGCATGTCCCTGCATTCATTCAAAGACATGGAGGAGGGAGGTTCTCTAGGCAGCTCAGGCATGGGAACAAATTCCATACCACTGGTAATCTGGAAAGAAGGAAATCCAGTGCTGCTGTGAACTGCATTGTTGTACGCCACTTCAGCAAAGGATAGCAAGTCTGACCATGTCACATTCTGAGCATGCTCAATAAAAGTTATTTGAAGCGGGAAGTACTCGACAGCTGATTGGCTGGTCGTTTGACAGCTCCAGTATAAAAAGGGAGCTGTCCAAACGAGCAGCGCGCGTTCCTGTCTGAAGCCGGTTCTGAAAGTTAGCCTGTACTTGTTAGGGAATAAACTTGTTAGCCTGAGTCTCCGACTCAGTTCTTCCGCCTACCCAAGGGTCCTGGTGCACAATACTGGTGACGAGGATGGGATCGCCAAACTGAGGCGCGAGCTAGTGGTCACTATTGCTGAAGTCACTAGCTGAGTCACTAGAACCGCGCTCTCTCTCTCTGCCGTGATGAGACGTCGCTGACAGCCTGACAGGAATGGCCATGTTAAATTTTACGCCGTTCAATTACGGCTCCGAGACTTGGGAGTCCTACATGGCCTGTTTTGAATGCTTCTTGGTCACCCACGACCTCACCGAGCTAACGGACAAACGAAAGTGCGCATTTTTCCTGTCCGTCTGTGGAACGGATGTGTTCCACACCACCAGGGCTCTCACAGCCCCTGGCCCGATTAAGGCTGTCCCGTGGCCTGTGTTAATGGCTAAGTTGAAGAGCCATTACGCCCCGTCACCATCCAAGATAGCCCGACGGCACACCTTCCATCAACGGAACCAACGGAAGGGGAATCCGTCAGCTCATACGTTGCCTTGAGGTCTGCCACCCTTCACTGTGAGTTCCGGGACCTCAAGGAGGCCCTTCTCGATCGTCTCGTCTGTGGCCTGCGGGATCTCAAACTGCAGAGAAGGCTCCTGACCAGGACAGACCTCTCATTCCAATCCGCGTTTGATGAGGCTCGCGCCTCTGAGATGGCCGCGGCATCTCTGGCCACCATAACAAACAGCCGGCCTGCCACCAGCACACAACTTGCCAGCACTTTCAGCACAGCTGCCGGTCCACACGAAACAGAGAGCGACGACTCTGATACCAACGGAGAAAAGGAGGACATCAACCGCCTTCACAAGGTGAACAAAAAGAGCTTCCAGTGGCAAAAGGACGACCCTAGATCTGCATGTAGTGGTTGCGGAGGCAACCACGAAAGAGCTGAATGCAGATTTAGGCAAGCCCTCTGCTGGCGATGCAGCAGAAAGGGCCACATTTCCCGGGTGTGCCGAGCCGCACAGCCCATGTCCTCTCCAGACTTCCAAGGTGACCGGTCATGACAATTCCTCAGCCGCAAAGACGGGCCCAAGAAGGCCAGGGTGGACTGTCATGCCATCCTCCGGCACACCACCCAGGACGCCCAGGCTAACTGGCGGTCATGCCACAGCCTTCAAAAGAAGATCCAGCTGACCGTCAACCTTGAGGGAAGCCCCTGTGTGATGGAGTTAGATACCGGTTCTGCGACCTCCATAATTTCCTGGAGCACCATAAAATGCCTCATTCCCCATATATCAAAGCACCAATTACAAAACTGCAATGTGACTTTAAGGGACTATCAGGGCAACCTGATTCCAGTAATTGGCACCAGAAGGGTTAGAGTGCAATTTAAGGGGTTTGATGGCCGGCTGCCTCTCATCATAGTTGAAGGGAAGTTGCCCAGCCTTCTTGGCCTCGACTGGTTCCAGTCCCTCAGGCTACAAGTTAGCGGCATCCACCACCTCGGCGCATCTGCCCTAGATTGCCTCGTAAATGAATTCCCTGCCGTTTTCGATGGCACGCTAGGCCAGTACACCGGCACACCTGTGTCTTTCAACCTCGACCCCTCTATGCCTCCCGTCTGGATGAAGCCTCGCCAAGTGCCCATCGCCCTCAAACCAAAAGTGGACACCGAGCTTGACAAGCTTGTGGCTCAAGGCATCCTGGAGCTGGTGGACCACGCGCGAAGGGAAACCCCCATCATGCTTCCAATCAAGCCAGATGGCAGCGTCCGAATTTGTGCCAACTACCGCTGCTACATCAACCGCGCTCTCCCGTCCAACGCCTACCCAGTGCTGGTTGTCCGACACCTCCTCCACACCTTGGGTGAGGGATCCATCTTCGCAAAGCTGGACCTCGCCCAAGCCTACCAGCAGCTGGTAGTTGACAATGCTGCAGCTGCAGTGCAAACCATCATCACTCACCGGAGCGCTTTCAGGTGCCACCGGCTGCAGTTTGGGGTCAGCATCGCCCCTGGACTATTTCAAAGTTTGATGGAGCGGCTGCTCCAAGGACTCCAAGGCATCATCCCATACTTTGACGACGTCCTCGTCTCCGCTGCCAATCACGAAGAACTCATGGCCCGACTACGAGAGGTGCTGCGCAAGTTTCAGCAAGTTGGGCTTAAAGTCAAGAGGGAGAAATGCCAGATCGCCGTTCCCCAGATAGAGTTCCTGGGGTTCCTCATCGATGCCCGTGGCATCCACCTGATGGCGTCCAAAACCAAGGCCATTGTGGAGGTCCCTGCTCCCACTAACAGAGATGAACTACAGGCCTTTTTAGGCCTCCTAAACTTTTATGCAGTCTTCCTGCCTCATAAAGCCTCTGTCGCCGAACCGCTACACCGCCTTCTGGACTCAGGCACGCCCTGGCTATGGGGTCACTGGGAAGCTTCCATATTCCAAGCTATCAAACATCTCCTGGTCTCCAACGCTGTCCTCACTCAATATAGCGAGCACTTGCCCCTCATGCTTGCCTGCGATGCATCACCCTATGGGGTGGGCGCGGTACTGTGCCACCAGCTACCCAGCGGCGCAGCAGTTCCTGTGGCATTTTTCTCCCGCACCCTGTCTGCCTCTGAACGCAACTATGCCCAGATAGATAAAGAGGCTCTCACTATTGTGGCAGGGGTGCGGTGCTTCCACCACTATCTATATGGCTGCCATTTCCTCATTGTCACCGACCACAAGCCGCTCCTCGGCTTGCTGGCCGGTAACCGGCCAGCCCCGCAAGTCATGTCCCCTCACATGACCCACTGGTCTGTCTTCCTAGCATCCTACGAATATGCTCTACAGCACCACCCTGGCAAGCAGATTGCGTACGCCGACGCACTCAGCCGATGCCCCCTGCCTGGTGCTGCTGAAGATCCTGCTGCTGTCTCCCCAGTGTTCCTGATCGATGACCTCAACCTTCCAATTTCTGCCACCGACATCACCCGGCTATCCGCAAGGGATCAGGGTCAGGCTGGACGACGGCAGAACTTGGAAGCGCCATTGTGACCAGCTGCGGGGAAGACGCCAACCAGCAACCGACCAACAGCCACAAATCAACCCACAGCCTCTGGCGAATGATGCGGGGCCTAGAAACGAGGAGGCCGCGACAGAATGCAGGAAACTTAAGTGGTGACTTACTTGGTGGGCCAGCCCAGTCCTTAGTTCCTCTGCGGCCCGTGCGATTGCCATCCTGCGAAGCAAGGTCCTCGGCCGAGCATCCAGACTCCCCAGGCAGCGACAGAGGGCCTCGCGCGTCCACCCACATTAGGCGGCGCCCGGCCTACTTACAGGATTATGCTTGCGCGAGCATAGGGGGAAGGAGTGTCACATTCTGAGCATGCTCAATAAAAGTTATTTGAAGCAGGAAGTACTCGATAGCTGATTGGCTGGTCATTTGACAGCTCCAGTATAAAAAGGGAGCTGTCCAAATGAGCAGCGTGCGTTCCTGTCTGAAGCCGGTTCTGAAAGTTAGCCTGTACTTGTTAGGGAATAAACTTGTTAGCCTTTTATTCCCATCTCCGCCTCAGTTCTTCTGGCTACCCAAGGGTCCTGGTACACAATAGACCAGTTGTCTTGCTGATAGTCCACAAAACACTGGATGTATTATTCCACTACCGCATTGGCTCTCTCTGCTGTGCAGTTCATGCTGGGATGAACCTCTGAGCTCAGTTCTTGTGTGGACCCAATGGATCTCAGGACCAATTGGAATCCCTTCCATCCATGACCTGGGATCAAGACCCATCTAAGAGTGCCTGATTCACAGATTGCAGTTCACCCAATGATGGCTGATTAGGGGGTTTTATGTGCCAAGGGCCCCTCTGCTGGCTTGGAGGATTTCTGGCCCAAGGCCCCTCTGTTGGTTTGGAGGATTTCTGACCCAAGACCCCCCCTGCTGGCTTGGGGAACTTTCCCATGTTGATGGTCCAGGAGGTGCCCCCTGGAATCTTAACCTACTGCAACGTGCTCTACATGGGGCAGCCCTTGAAGAGCATTCGGAGACTTCAGCTTGTCCAGAATGCAGCCGCACGAGCGATCGTGGGTGCACCTCGGTTCACCCACGTAACACCTATCCTCCGCGAGCTGCACTGGCTGCCTATTGGTCTTCAGATACGCTTCAAGGCGCTAGTCGTCACTTATAAAGCCCTTCATGGTATTGGACCTGGGTACTTGAGAGACTGTCTGCTGCCAATTACCTCCAATAGATCGATCAGATCCCACAGATTAGGCCTCCTCCGAATTCCATCCGCCGGCCAATGCCGACTGGCGACTACCCGGAGGAGAGCCTTCTCTGTGGCTGCTCCAACCCTCTGGAACGAGCTCCCCGTGGAGATTCGAACCCTCACCACCCTCCAGGCCTTCCACAAAGCCCTTAAAACCTGGCTATTCTGACAGGCCTGGGGCTAAAGAGCTTTTGCCCCCCCCCCGCTCGAATGGTATGGTTGTTGTGTGCTTTTAAATTGTGTATTGTTCTGTTTGTCTTTTTTATCCCTTATCTGTACCCCCTTCCCTGACTTGGATTGTGAGCCCCCCTGAGTCCCCTTTGGGGAAAAGGGTGGCATATAAATGCAATAAATTCAATTCAATTCAATTCAATTCAACAATCTATACTCTGGGAAGCCCAATTTAGTGGTGCTTCATCCACTAGCTGCAGCCCAATTTCTGGTGGCTGGCAAGTGAAAAATGCTGGCCAAATCCCTTCTTGCTGGTTGGGTTGAAAATCCCATCTTGGTAGGGATTCTGTGTTCAGCTCAGTTGCAGGGCATTGGCTCATTTCAATTGTCCCCATTTGGAAGGAGTCAAAATCTCCACTCCTAAGTTATAGAGTATAGAGTATAGAAGTTTATTTGTATGCCGCCCTTTTCCCTGGGGGGACTCAGGGCGGCTCACAACCCAAAAGGGAGGGGGAGACAAACTTTTAACATAAAGACAATACATAATTAAAAACACAACATTCATACCATTCGGGCGGGTTACAGTCTTAGACCCAGGCCTGACGGGATAGCCAGATTCTGAGGGCTGTGTGGAAGGTCTGGAGGGTGGTGAGGGTACGAATCTACACGGGGAGATCGTTCCATAGGGTCGGAGCTACCACCGAGAAGGCTCTCCTCCGCGTAGTTGCCAGTCGGCATTGACCGGCAAATGGAACTCGGAGGAGGCCTAATCGATGAGATCTAATAGGTCGTGTGGAGGTAATTGGCAGTAGGCGGTCTCTCAAGTACCCAGATCCACTACCATGTAGGGCTTTATGGGTGACAAGTAGCACCTTGAAGCGTACCCGGAGATCGACAGGTAGCCAGTGCAGCTCGCGGAGGATAGGTGTTATGTGGGTGAAGTGAGGTGCACCCACAATCGCTCGCGCGGCTGCATTCTGGACTAGCTGAAGTCGCCAAATACTCTTCAAGGGCAGCCCCATGTAGAGCACATTGCAGTACTCCAGCCTAGAGGTCACAAGGGCACGAGTGACTGTTGTGAGGGCCTCCCAGTTCAGGTAGGGGCGCAACTGGTGCACCAGGCGAACCTGGGCAAATGCCCCCCTGGTCACAGCTGACAAATGGTGTTCGAAAGTCAGCTGTGGATCCAGGAGGACTCCAAGTTGCGGACCCTGTCTGAGGGGTATAATGTTTGACCCCCCAGCCTGAGAGGTGGAATGCTTGCCGAATTGGTGGGAGGGAAACACAACAGCCACTCGGTCTTATCTGGGTTGAGCACGAGTTTGTTAGCCCTCATCCAGTCCCTAACAGCTTCAAGTCCCTGGTTCATCACGTCCACCGCTTCATTGAGTTGGCACGGGGCGGACAGATACAGCTGCGTATTGTCCGCATACTGGTGGTATTTTATCCCGTGCCGCCGAATGATCTCGCCCAGCGGTTTCATGTAGATGTTAAAAAGTAGGGGGGACAAGACCGAACCCTGCGGCACCCCATATCTTAGGGGCCTAGGGGTCGATCTCTGCCCTCCAACTAACACCGACTGCGACCTGTCCGAGAGGTAAGAGGAGAACCACTGTAAAACAGTGCCTCCCACGCCCACCTCCCGCAGTCGTCACAGAAGGATACCATGGTCGATGGTATCGAAAGCCGCTGAGAGGTCAAGGAGAACCAGGATGGAGGCAAAGCCTCCGTCCCTGGCTCTCCAGAGGTCATCGGTCAATGCGACCAAAGCGGTTTCTGTGCTGTAGCCAGGCCTGAAGCCGGACTGGAATGGGTCAAGGTAGCTAGCTTCCTCCAAGGACCGCTGGAGCTGAAAGGCCACCACCTTCTCAACAACCTTCCCCACAAAGGGGAGGTTGGAGACTGGACGGTAATTGTTAAGAACGGCTGGATCCAAGCCTTGGCTGAGGGGAAGCAGGGGGAGCATGCACTCACGTTTAGTTGTCCAAAATGGTCCGGGATCTCCATTCATCAGATCTTCTGGCCATCTCCTAGGCGTGTTGAGATTAAGCTCCTTCATTCCTCTACTTTCCATCCCCCAGAGGCTGGGCTTCTTGCCAGCGGCAATAAATTTTAAAAGCGAAACTGCTTCATCTCTGAAGATTTGTAGAGAAACATCTCATCTCAGCTTCTTATCTCAAAAGGCTTTCTCCTAATTGTTCAATGATATTTTACGCTGACCGGGTGGCTCAGCAGTTGGGAAAACAGCAACCCTCACCAGCCCCGCCATGAGGGAGGGGGGCTGGTGATTTATTTTGAAGGGAGTATTGGGATAATGTCAGCATTCCAAATACCATGCAGAATTAAATCAGAGTCAAAGGCAAAACTATCCTTAAAGTTCCAATTTAATAAGACAGGCATGTTGGCATTGTGCTATGGAATCCCAATACTGGAAATGACATCAGAATTCCACCCAGTTAAAAGTTCATGATCTTGTCCCCATACCCACAATCCATCACATGGTCCAATCTTCTTCTTCCATGCTGGCATCCACACCCAGCTACTTCTGGTCAGGTGTCAAAGTACGGAGACAAAGGATGACCTTGGTTTCTAGTAAAGAAATGAAAACAATACATTCCACAATCCTACTCCTTCTATTCCCCCCTCCCATCAACTATACTAATGAAACAGCATAATGAAATAAGAGAAAGTGTGGCAGGCCAAAATTCTAAAAGGAATATAAATGCAGGCCTGACACTTAATTAGTAAAAGTAACTTGGATATAAATTGTAAATTGGGACTTAGGGAAAAGACCTATACATTTTATTAATAAATTTTTGTTTAGATCTTGCTATAAAGGTATAATTTCTTTTGGGCCTGATGAGAGGAGAGGTAATATAAATAGTAAATAATTTTTAGTTAACTACAATAATAACAAGGAAATGTTAATGGATAATGTTTAATGATATATATGCGTTGTATTGGTAAAAGCAAATTGGATACAAGCTTTAAATAGTGAGTTGGGGGAAAAAGGGGGGGATGCTTAGATATCTTATTAATTGATTTTGTTTCAGAATATGTTATAAAGGTGTAATGTTATTGGAGGTTTATTGAAATTGCGAATGAATGCCAGTAGGTGGTTGTGTCTTTAAATACAAATGATTTTAGATAAAAGCATGTTTAAATAATTGTAGTTAAATGAGAATTGTGGTACACTGATAATAAAATACATAAAGATTTTTTATTTAAAATGTACAATTCAATATGAATGAAGTATATATAATGATTGTGGAAGAAATGCATGAAATGTATTTGTAACCAATTGACACGCTTTCTACAAGATGTAATGAAGGATGATTCTTTTTTTGTGTTTTTGTTTAATTAAAACAATAAAAAAACTTTTCAAAAAATAAAAAATAAAATAAATAAATAAAATGTCTTTCCTATGAACTACTCTATCTTTATATCTGGCATTACGTTTATTCTCAGGCCATGCTTTGCATCTATTATTTTTTATAATAAAAACCCATGCGGTGGTTAAATATAATGTTCAGCAGATTCAGTGTATACAAGGTCAGCTTTAGATGTCTTGGAGTTATGCTGATGACTGCTCCTAGTTCTACAAGTAGGCTATGAAAAGTTATTTATTTTTATTTTATTCTTTTTAAATCTATTTTTCCAGGTTGGGATGTATGTACCCTGCTCAGAGATATTTGCCAGAAGTCTAAGAAAATAAAATAATTTGAAAAATAATTATGCCATTTAATTTATATTCCTATTCTTCTCCTTCTCCTCCTTAATAAAAAAAATACAGAGAAGGCTGATGAATACATATTAATGCATATGTATTTAATATATTCTTTTCCTTATATTCTGTACTCAGCCAACCTGGCTATAAATTCCACAGATAAATATATAAAGAAATAATGATTACATCCTGCCAGTCTTGAGACATATGTTATTGGCATAGTGACATATTTATTTGTCATGCTGTCCTATGTATCCGAATGTTGTATGCTGTGAAAGATGTGTCAAAGGCTGTTGTGTAGCATTGATGGGTGTCACAAAAGGAGCTAAACAGCCCTAGATGTGATGGCCTCTAATGCTAGTTCTGCTCCTTTTGAAGTCATGCATTTTTAAGCCACTATCTTAACTACTTTTTGCCTGGCTCTGCTGTGCACTTTTTGCCCACAGGGAGACGAAGGTTTGTCTGCTTCAGTGGTGGGATTCAATTTTTTTAATTACTGGTTCTGTGGGCGTGGCATGGCTTGGTGGACATGGCTTGGTGGGCATGGCAGGGGAAAGATACTGTAAAATCTACATTCCCTCCCCACTCCAGGGGAAGGATACTGCAAAATCCCCATTTCCTCCTGATCAACTGGGCCTCGGGAGGCAGAGAATACATTGGGGGTGGGGCCAGTCAGAGGTGGTATTTACTAGTTCTCCAAACTACTCAAAATTTCTGCTACCGGTTCTCCAGAACTGGTCAGAACCTGCTGAATACCACCTCTGGTCTGCTTGAAAGGGGACGCTTTGAAATGGAGCTAATCGCTCTGTTTCAAACCATCCCCTTTGGAAGCATACAAAGCTTTGAGTCTCCGTCATTTTTCCGTCCAGACGAAAAGTGTTTGGTCACCTATGGGGTGCTGGGGAATGGAGCAAATTGCTCTGTTCCCAAGCACCCTATAAGCGACCAAATACTTTTTGCCTGGATGAAGAAATGATGGAAAAATGTTTGGGCAGCTACTGCTGGTCCTGCCCTCTCCATCCCATTATCTGCTTGCCCACGGCCTCAATTCGGACCAAGCTGTCAGCATGCCCTGGCCTTCCCCTGCTCTACCAGGAGGGCAAAGAGCCCCCGCAAAGCCAGCAGCAGCGCTCATCAGGACCAAGAAGTGTCTCAGCAGCAGCTGGGCCAGCAGACAGGTGGGTGGAGGCTGGGACATGCTGAGAACTTGACCCATTGCTGCCGCAGGCAAGCAGACAGTAGGACGGAGAGGGCAGGACCAGCAGTAGCTGTGCACCCACACCCGTAAGCCCCCCCCTTCCCCACTTCCTGCACTCAAGTCCAAAAGAATATAAGACTGGGTCTTATTTTCAGGAAACATGGTAGGAGAGTTTTGGTACTATATTGGTATATTTTTGAGTAGCCATGTTATTTACAATACATTTTGTAATTCCTACATACTAATCTTTCAAACCAGACCAACCAAATAGGAAAAAGTGATTCTCATAACACATAAACATTTCTGTTGATTCATGCTTTTTATTCAGAGCAGGAGTGCAGCCAAAATCTACAACTGCTGCTCTATTTATCAAGGAAACCTTTGTAAGCCATAAACTGTCAGTACTGGCTATGGGAAAATGTCAAGCACAGCAGGAAAGCTTCTTCCTCCCCAAACAGATTCCAGCTTCAATCCCGGCTAACATCCAAGGGTGAAGGAAGCTCTCTTCAAAAGCGATACCAGGTACTTCAAAGCTTTTGAACAAACTTACTTCTTTTATACACAGCATGTATTACATGTTTTTGTTAGCAGATAAATAAGTCACAACCCATAACTGAAGTTGTAATATAGCTTTTGCTGACAGCAATCAGATGATAATACTGATATCTTTTGTAAGAAATATAATCCAATAATTGAATTTAAACATTAGAGAGGGACACACACACACACACACGAGAGAGGGAGAGAGGGAAGGAGGGAGGGAGGGAGAGAGAGAGAGAGAGAGAGTCAGTCAGTCCACAGACACATATTTCAAAATGTGTCTGTGTGAGTTTACCTGTTAAAACAAACTTTTGTGTGGTTGCTAGGTATTACTCATTCTTGAAGAACGTGATAGTCACAACACTGTGTTTAACTTTTTAAATGTTAAGTATAGCAGAAAAATATTTTTTTACAGGAAGTCCTTCAGTGGTTTATTGCTATATTTGTCCCTTTGTGCCTGTGAATTCTCTAGGAAATAATAATGCAAAAAAAAAAACCCAGATCCTTATCAAAAGAAATAAACCAGTAAAATTAAATATGAAATATTTAAGTAAAATATTTCATATGTTCTAATTTGAGGAATAATGAACTATCAAAACAAATGCAAATTTCCAGTTGAAGCGAATATATGTGGCTCAGGGTTGAATGGTGGAGTTTTTGGTGCTCTTTGAGCTTGAACACCAACACACAGTCAGAAGACAAATGCCTCAATATCACAACATATGGACAGTACTCAAGCATTGCTTCAACTGAGAAACTGAGCATCCTTAGACCAAGCTAAATCCAATAATTCTAGGGATTCCCGGAAGCCTGTCTTTCAGACATTGATAGATACACAGACATAAACTACATTTACCTCACACTCACTAACATTGATGTTATCTAATTGGGTAATGAAACCTCTGCAAGCAAATAACTAAGCTTAGGGAACACCAATGATGTTTGGTGTATGTTTTGTCATTGACCAAATACCGTATTTTCCTTTAGGAAAGGAATCCACTCTAGCCTGACAGTCTAAAAATTCAGATCTCCATACTTTATTTACCTGTTTTTATCCTCTCAGCTAAATGCATAACAAGTTATTGGTGGTCCTATCTCTTCTCACCACTTTGCAGACCTATGTCAGAAATAGGAGCCTAACTATGTTTTCATTTCTAATTTTTCAGTTCCACTGTGGCAATAACTGTTTATTCTTCAGTGCCTGGAGAAAGATAGGGGTGCCTATTTTTCATCTCTCAAAATTTCCTAGCATTCATTTTTCTGTTCCACACAGGTCATACAGAGTAAGAACTCACCTACATTTTGCCAGTAATTGTGAGAGGAAAGCAAGATGTTTATGCTATCACAGCATCCTTAGAATATAATCTAAAACATTCCTTCCCAAAGATCAAAATCCTACATAATCTTTTGATAATAGAATGCCATGATATAAATGTTCGGTGAAGCATGCAAGATTGCTCCTCTCATACTGAGCTTGGCACTGGAGTTGAATCATTTCTTCTTGGTGGTGCTAAGCACCACGATTGTGAAATATAGTCCTTCCAGCTAGACACATGATAGACTAATCTGCTTTGGAAGAAGCTGCATGCTGTTGGCAGAAGGCCAATAGTTGGATTGAGCTTTCTCTTATATTCAGGATTGTAACTACAACCCAAGTGACCATGAGGCAACAAATATGTCTTCTTAGTGGTGGCTGATTCACTGTCATAATGATCCAGTTTCTAGTAAGCTTCAGTGATGAATAAGTTACAAAACTGGATACAAGCTGTTTCTTTCCATTTGTGTGGATGGAAGAAAAAGTGTATTAAAAATTCTGTGCTGGGATTTGAAATTAAAGTTACACAATATCATCATACATATGCACACATATTTGGTATAGAGATGTTCTCTAGAACACAAAGAATAAGTTGTAGTTATTCTTCAAAATAAAATCTATAGAAAGGGTTAGGGACAGTTTTTGAAGAGAAAGCAGAGTATTATGAGATAGAAACCACATTAATATACTACGTCACAGAACCCACAGTGGGAGGAAATAGCAGTGCCAAAAATATATTAACACCAGAACTATAGCCTGTGCCTTTTACCAAAACATGACAAGTCATCTTAGAATGAAGAAATTCAAATGGAAAGTGTTGTAATAGTGGAGGAAATCAACTTGCCTTACATCATCAATTAGATTTATGTAAATTCAGGAGAAAGAAAGAAAAATAAAGTAAGTGCCTGCCTTTGAGTGGTTATGCAAAGGACTTAGTATTTGATAGATGACTATGTGGATATAATTCCAAACAACAGGAATTATTCAGGAATTAATATGAGATGTATGCTTTATTGAGCCAATTGGCAATTCACAAGTTCAATTTAAATGGCAATGGAAACTTGCCCAGAAAGTTCAAGCCATTATATTTAAAGAGAAAAGACAACACTTCTAAAAATTAAGAGGATTAAGTATAAGGAAGCTAAAAAAGGATTCTCACCTAAGTTTCTTAGAATTTAAAATCACAGTAACAGAAACTCATATGAAATGCAGAATGCAATTCAAAAGAATGCCTGTCAGATTAACCAAATGCATAAATGTATTAAACCTGCAAACAATAGACCTGGTAACATTGTTCCTAGCACAACACATATGCAGCAGTTATCAAAGAGGACAAAAAGACAAGCTGCATTATTCTAGACCAGGGGTGTCAAACTCAAGGCCCGGGGGCCCATGGAGTGTTTAGATCTGGCCTGCAGGGTCGTCCTGGAAACAGCGGAAGATCAACCCGTGATGCCTCTGCCAGCGAAACCAGGCCCCCAGCCTCCGTTTTTGACTGCGACTGCCTCCTGAAATTCTCTGCCACAGAAAACAGAGCTCGAGAGGGCCACATGGCAGAATGCTCTGGCTGCCACAGGCACCCTGACATGAATGACGTTGAGCCAGGGGCGTGCAGTCACTGGAGGCAGGGGAGGCGGGGCCTCACCAGTCTCATGAGGAAAAGGAAAGAATTTTTAAAATAATTAAAAAGGCCAAGGTAGTTGCTGTCAGACTCAGTCACAGTGACTTTGAGTCTGCTTAGTGTTAACTGTAGGGGGAGGCGAGAGAACTATGGGCCTCCTTTGCATAAGGAATTTTTCACCTTTTAAGAGTTAAGCAAGGGTTAAAAAGTGAAAAATTCCGTATGCAACGGAGGCACATGATTCTTCCACCTCCTGATCTGGGAGCAGCAAATCATGCCTTGCGCCGCTTGAGCGGGGAGGGCAGAGACTCAATTTCTCAAGCTGCAGAGGGAAAGCAAGCTAAAGCCTTCCTCACTGCAGGTTGAACTTCTCGGTTGCAGATGAGCGAGAGAGAGAAAACCGTGAAGGGAGAAGAAAGAGAAGGAAGGAAAGAAGGAGGTGGGGGAAGAAGGGAGGAAGGAGGAGGAGGAGGAGAAGCATCTCTGGGCAGGCGAATTATGCATGCACTAAGCGAGCTCTGGGAGAATGGCTGTGGAAGGTAAGGGCTGCGGTTCTCCTGCCTTTTCCTTTTGCAAAGCCAGAGGCGCCCCCAGGTTCCCTCCCCGCCTTCCTCGTCCTTTGCTCTCACCTGAGGGGAGCAATCACAACCAAGTCATGTGTGTGTGTGTGTGTGTGTCAGCAAGCAGATCAAAGGCTTCAGCGCCTTGGCCAAATGAGGGGTAGGAGTGGGGGGGGATGCCGGCCACAAACAGAGGCTTGGAGGAGGCACAGAGAAGTGAGCCAGCAAGGAATCTGCTGAGTTAGGGACAGCCGCCACGGCTTCCCTCTTTGCTAGGCTCCTGCATAGCTCCACTGCAGTGCTGGCTGGCTCGCCCCTCCGCCCCCTCCCCAGATCTCGCTTTAAAAGGAGCTTGCAGTTTAGTTCAACGGAGACCCATCCAAATCCTGAAAACATAACCCCCCCCTTCACCTTCCCTTCCGAGGGCGTTCATGGAATCCCCACCATGTCCTTTTTATCTGCAGCTGTTAGTCCAATGTTAAGCTATTGAGCTCCTGCCTGCCTGCCTGCCTGCCTGCCTGCCTGCAAGCACTTTCTGGGCATCAGGTGAAGTCAGCAGACATGGAAGGCTACTACGTGGCTACTAACAACAGTCGGGGCTGCCCTATGGCGGACGCCGTCAGAGCCCTGCCGCCACTTTAAAGCCTGGGCGGCAGGGCTTTAAAGTCCCGGCGCTGCATCCACCATAGAGCGGGTCCCGGTCCCGCTCTATGGCGGATGCGGTGCCGGGGCTTCGGCGGGTCTTTCATGCTTGCCTCACCGGCCAAGAAGCTCACCGCACATCACTGCTTTGAGCTGGCCCTGCCCCCCTGAAGTCAAATACAACACTCACACAAACCTGCTCTTCTCCTACGCCTGTCAACCCTGAACCTGGCTGAGGCCATCTTTGAGGCTTCAGGGTTGCCACAAAGCAGAAGAAGAGACCGGGGCGGGGATAGCTAGATGGGGTTTTGTAGTCACAACAAAATGCTTTCCTGTGGGAACCAAGAACATTCTCACAAGTGGCTGGCCAGAGGAGGAGTGAAATAACCAAGCAACCGGCCAGCACCTTGATTGCGCAGCCTGACCAGTAACTCGGGAGAAAGGGGAAACTTTACTTTTTAATTAGGTGAAAGCCGCAGGAATTTTCAGTGTCGGCTTTTACCAGTTGTGCCAATATGATGTATACAATAAATTGTGCTTTGAGGAATCCACCTGCCTCAGAGTTCTGCTTTCTATGGCTGCATTACTTGGAACGCTGATATCATCTTGCGATGTGCATGATAAAAATCTGTGGTTAAACCACCTAGCTATGCTGCTGCCTATTCTTTTCTTCACATCATCAGCTGGCAGGAGATCCAATGCCAATCAGAGCATTGCTGGGAGTCATGTTGGCAGATTTAGATGCACAGGTTTAGTCAACTATTCAAATGTGCACGGACAAGATCAGTGGGTAGGGCTGAAGCCTTCTTTCAGAACTCTACACTCATATGTTCCTTCAGCTCCAACATTTTCAAAGTGCTCAGCCAGGTGCCACATTTTGAAAGAATTTTGCTAGCACTTTGTAGGAGGGCTTGGCTCTTTTGAATCTGCAAGGGAGCGATTATCCTGTGGTTATGTGGAAATAATGAAAGGCTCTGGGATACTTCTCCAAGCAATCAGAAATTGCAGACATTATTATAAATTACTATTTAGTCTGTTTTTAATGTCATTGCACTACTATTTTTTAATGAAAATATTCTGCAAAAATGGATAGGTTTCCCTATATTTTGTGTAAAACCTTGTATACATTTCTGAAATAATCTTCCCAGTTAGAAAATAAATTCACATTTTAAAATGTGAATTTTTGTGAATTTCTTATTACATTCCCTATGTCTGTACTTGTTTAAACATCCTCTGAAATACTGATAGGAGATAACAGAATAAGCAGAAAATGGCATCAATTTTATAATCACTATATTCTTCTCAATTAGTCAAAAACGCAACAAATAATTATTTGTAGACATCTATATCCAAACCGTTTTTCAAGAAGGCTACCTGAGCAAATGTCTAACATATAAGAATAAATATATTAAATTTGTAAAAAATGTATTTCATTTCTTCACCACCACCACCCAAAAAACCCTGAACAACTTTTTTCCTTAAATCAAATTCTTGATCCTTAAGTGGCAATTAATAACTTAGTTTTCTTCAAAAGGAAACTCGAGGATAATTTAAGAACTGCAGGCCCATAAGTCCAATTTTTATTCTAAGTAAACTGTTTATAATGGAATGTGAGAACAACTTTGGAAAAAGGAATGGGGTGGGTGGAAATGCTGCCTAGGGAACAATCAGATAAAAGGAGGAGAAGCCTGCAACTGAATAATGGGTTGAGAATGAAATTTAAAAAGTTTCCACTCACTTCTCCAGGCACTAAAAAGACATGGCAGGAGAGTCATACTTTCAGATTTGCAAGATTTTGTTAAGGTAGCCTTACAATAAAGTAAAATTCATTCATCTTATCGTGTCTTGTCTACTTGGAAGGTCAATACAGAAAGAAAATAAAGTATTAAATAAGCAGGAGAGTGTGTGAAAACAACCAAATCTCAGACTTTGCTAGAAACTGAGAATGGTTGAAGAAAAAAGGCTCACATAGGCTTTAGAAAAAAACAAAGAAATTGTCTATCACCCTTTAGGGAACTGTGGACTAAATAACAACACAATAGAACTGTTCTTTAGATTTGTGTGAATGTATGGAAGATGCTAAGGAACTATTGTTTAGCAAATGCCTCATTTAACAACTGTTTGCAGTTACAATAGTGAAGAAAAAGGAACTTTATAACCAATACAGCATTTACAATCTGTAGGTCTGTAAAGGAAATGAAAGGAAAGTTAAGTTAAGGACAGTTTCATTTAGCAACTATTTTGCTGAACAACCGAACTGTCAGTCTCAGTTGTGGTTGCTAAATGAAGACAATTTTTGTAACCCCCCAAAATGTATTATTTTCCATTTTTTAAAAATAATCGCCATGGCACTAATAAAGTGTTATGAAATTTAAATGGATTTGTCATTTGTTAGCTTCTTTTGGTTAAGCAGAACGCAGTATATAAATTAAGAAACAGAACAAATGGTAGTTTTGTTACACTGCAATGAATTCTTAGTTGCTGAATCTTTTGGCATGGTTTTCTAGCAGATATTTTCTGGTCATAGAAATCCCATAGAAATTAAAACTTGATATATTTCTAACTGATTAAAAACAACTGTAGAATGAGAAGTTGTCTGAAAAACCTTAATTTCAGCACATCCTGCTTAGTTTTGTTCTGAACATTTTAAAGGACTGAGTGATAAATTTGTGTTTATATCCTGGTCAGGAGTGGGTTCCGGCAGGCGCTACTGCCAGTTTGCTTGTGGGCGCATTGCGCACTCATGTACAATGATGTGCGCTGTTTGCACGCATACACAGTGCAATAAAAATTGTTCTGTATATGTACAGAAACAAAAAACAAGATGGCGGCATCTATGGCACTGCCCAGAGAACCGGTTCGGGGATGTGGCAGGCCTGGGTCGCTGCAGGTTCTAGCAACCCAGGCTGCCAAACCATTACCAGTTCAGCTGAACCAGTCTGAACCAGTAGGAACTTCCACTGATCCTGGGTTTCTTATGCCCTAATAATAAAACAGAGTTTATAGTTTTTTCTGTCCAACTTACTACCAACAAGCTGTTTTTTTTCCTGTATATGACATTTATGTTTTTAAAGGAGGGGGGGAGGGAATCCATAGTAACTCAGATTTTCTTAACATTCTAATTGTATGTTCTTCTTCTTTCCAGCCTAACTATTTTAGAGAGTAAGGCAGCAGATGATAAGGAACCCATTGTGGACACACAGTTACAAAACTTTATTATACCAGACCAGGTTTCTGCTGTTATGATGCAGCAGATAATTATTAGTTATGAGCTAAGATCCTACAATTATGAAGTTCATGTACCTTTTCTAGGGTATACTATGGGGAAAGGCTATCTGGTCTTTATGTTTGAGAATATCTGGGCCAGCCCCGTCTAATGCTATACAGGTAGAATTGTTTCACATTAGATACTTGGTTAGCTATCATTGTTGATACCTGTAGTATTTCTTAAATCAATTAATTTACTACAAAATGTATACAATGTAAAAGGGGCTCTTACACAACTGGATAAAAGGAAATAAGAGTTGTACCCATCATATTCTTCTGTGTTGCTTTGTCCGTAGCTGTGTGCTACATAGCTGTTTACACAATTGTCCTTTCAGGTGTCCTTGAGAAGGAAAAAAAATACTGAAAGTTTTGGCTGGGTGGTGGGGAAATCTCTGAAGTTTTGAAGGCCAGCATGTTCTCTACTCTATTCTTTGAACAACAGTAGTATGCAAGCAAAGCCATCTGTTTCATTCACCATAACAGGAAGCCAAATTTCATTTATTAACGGAGAAATGATGATTTATGCATGTCAAATTCCTCTTTAGTACCAGGCCATTAGCTATATGAGACTGAGGATCACGTCCAGCCCGACTGTTAGAAAAATCTAGCAATCATTAAGCCATTACTTTCTGAAGCTGTTTTGTGGAGATGATTTAAAGTCCCTTCAGTTTCCTGTAGCATCCTCCTGATAGCTGTCTCAGGAAGTCCCTATGGCTGTGATTGCAAACCTATGGCACGCCTGCCCTAAGGGCAGTGGTGGGTTTCAAATTTTTTTAGAACCTCTTCTGTAGGTGTGGCCTGCTTTGTGGGAGTGGCTTGACAGCCATGTGACTGGGTGGGAGTGGCTTGGCAGCCATGTGACTGGGTGGGCGTGGCCAACTTGTAAGATGTGGTGAAACTCACTTAAAAACGCTCTTGCTTAGCAACCAAAATGTTGGCTCAGAAACTCTGGCATTTGAAGCACGCAAGTCTTAAAGCTGTCAAGTTACAAGACCCTTGCACCCCTAACCTTTAGAGAAAAAAACGCCAGGGGTGTTCAAACTTGACTAAGGTGACCAGATGTCCTGATTTCAGCGGGACGGTCATGATTTCTAACAATTTGTCCTGTGTCCCAGGGCGTTTCAAAAAAGTCCCGATTTTCTGGCTTCATGTTGAAAGCCCAGTGGATTTGCTTAAGAAATCCTAACCGGGGCAAGACAAAAGACACTCTGTCTAACCTCTCTCTCTCTCTCTCAGTACTTTCATTGAAGATATTAAAACATTAAAGCAAGAAAATGGACCTCCCCCCCGCGCCCCTTTTACCTCATTTTATAAGAAAAAAATGACCTAGTACCATAGAGCTCCAGGAAATACTTGGCTAGAGAGGTAGCGAGTGTTACTTCCTGGATTTTCCAGAGGGGAGGGGCACGGAGGTGGGGGGTTGGCTCGTGTGGAAAAAATGGTCGCAAAGTTTCTTTGAAAAATATTTCCCTGACTAATTTCACCATTTCAATTTGCTCAGTTCTTTGTATAACATCTACATCATTCTGGGTTGACTTGGAGTGCAAGCCTGCTGGTAAGTGAGCTGGGTTTTTTTCTTTTCTTTTTTTAATGTATTTTAAAATAACATTTTATTTATTGTGCATAGGATTTTTAAAAATTCTGTGTGGATTCCTTTTTTAAATTGTCTTAGACTATTTAAAAAAAGATTCTATCCAAAATAAATTGAAGTGAAGCCATTTTTAAAAATTCTATGCACAATACTTTGAAATATATTGTGCATAGAAAGAATAGTTTGAAATGTTTTACTTCAATTTATTCTGTGTGGATTCTTTTTTTTAATTGTCTTAGTGGTAACCACCAGCACCAAGGAATACACCAGGGCACTTAGGGCAGCGAAAAGATCTTATATAGCCACCTTGGTTGCGTCCGCTGAGTCCCGCCCAGCCGCCCTGTTTAGGATAACCCGCTCCCTACTAAATAAGAGGGAAGCGGGGGAACCCTTGCAGGGCAGAGCTGAGGATTATGCCCAATTCTTAGCGGACAAAATTGCTCGGTTTCGGTCGGACTTGGACTCCATCTCTGCAGTTCCAGCCGAGGCACAAGAGGATGAAGTAGACCACCTCTGGGTTGAGTTTCAGGATGTTGCCCCCGGGGATGTGGACAAGGCCATGAGGGCTGTAAGTGCCTCCACCTGTGTACTGGACCCGTGTCCCTCATGGCTGGTTACTAACAGCAGTGAGGTGACACGAGGCTGGATCCAGGCAGTTGTTACCGCCTCTCTTCGGGAGGGGAACTTCCCCGCCACGTTAAAAGCGGCGGTGGTGAGACCCCTCCTGAAGAAGCCATCTCTGGATCCAGCTGTTCTTAATAACTATCGCCCAGTCTCCAACCTTCCCTTTCTTGGGAAGGTTGTTGAGAAGGTGGTGGCCTTCCAGCTCCAGCGGTCCTTGGAGGAAGCAAGCTATCTTGACCCCTTCCAGTCAGGCTTCAGACCCGGTTACAGCACAGAAACCGCTTTGGTCGCATTGACTGATGATCTTTGGAGAGCCAGAGATGGAGGACATCCCTCCATCCTGGTTCTCCTTGACCTCTCAGCGGCTTTCGATACCATCGACCATGGTATCCTTCTGCGACGACTGCGGGAGGTGGGAGTGGGAGGCACCGTGTTGCGGTGGTTCTCCTCCTACCTCTCGGACAGGTCGCAGTCGGTGTTAGTGGGGGGGCAGAGATCGACCCCTAGGCCCCTAACATATGCGGTGCCTCAGGGTTCGGTCTTATCCCCCCTACTATTCAACATCTACATGAAACCGCTAGGAGAGATCATCCGCAGGCACGGGATAAGATACCATCAATATGCGGACGATACCCAGTTGTATCTGTCCACCCCGTGCCAACTCAATGAAGCGGCAGACGTGATGAACCGAGGCCTTGAGGCCGTTATGGACTGGATGAGGGCTAACAAGCTTGTACTCAACCCAGAAAAGACCGAGTGGCTGTTGTGCTTCCCTCCCAAAGATTCGACCAATATTCCATCAATCAGGCTGGGGGGTCAAATTTTACACCCCTCAGAGAGGGTTCGCAACTTGGGAGTCCTCCTGGATCCACAGCTATCCTTTGACCACCACCTGACGGCTGTGACCAGGGGGGCATTTGCCCAGGTTCGCCTGGTGCGCCAGTTGCGACCCTACCTGAATCGGGAGGCCCTCACAACAGTCACTTGGGCCCTTGTGACCTCTAGGCTGGAATACTGCAACGTGCTCTACATGGGGCTGCCCTTGAAGAGCATCCGGCGACTTCAGCTAGTCCAGAACGCGGCTGCGCGAGTGATCGTGGGTGCACCTCGGTTCACCCACATAACACCTATCCTCCGCGAGCTGCGCTGGCTACCTGTCGATCTCCGGGTGCGCTTCAAGGTGCTACTAGTCACCCATAAAGCCCTCCATGGTAGTGGATCTGCGTACTTGAGAGACCGCCTTCTGCCAATTACCTCCCTGCGACCAATTAGATCTCATAGATTGGGCCTCCTCCGAATTCCATCTGCCAGCCAGTGCCGGCTGGCAACTACAAGGAGGAGGGCCTTTTCAGTAGTAGCTCCGACCCTTTGGAACGAGCTCCCCGTGGAGATTCGTACTCTCACCACCGTCCAGCCCTTTCGCATAGCCCTTAAGACCTGGCTAGCCCGTCAGGCCTGGGGACAAAGATAGCCGCCCCTCCCGAATGATGAATGAATGTTGCCCATTATTTTTACTTATGTGTGTCTACGTCATTGTTTGTATCCTGATTTTATGTGAGCCGCCCTGAGTCCCCTCAGGGAAAAGGGCGGCCTATAAATGTTAATAAACTCAAACTCAAACTCAAACTTAGGCTATTTAAAAAAAGATTCTATCCAAAATGCAAAATACCAGCTGCAGTTATTCACTTAAGAACTGTGGCAAGAAAGGTGGTATAATGGGCTTAGTGACCAAAGTTACAATGGCATTGAAAAAAGTGACTGATGACCATTTTCACACTTAGTGACCATTTTCACACTTAGCGACCGTTGCAGCATCCTTATGGTCAGGTGATCAAAATTTTGATGTTTGGCAACAGTTACAATTTATATTTGTAAATTGTAGTTATGTTGAAATAAAAAAAAATTACAATACTATTTTTCCGTTATATGAAAATTTTTGTTGCTCCGTATAAAATTTTTAATCAAGCCTCCCCCCCCCGGTCAAAGGTGTCCCTCTTTACCAATCTGAAAATCTGGTCACCTTAAACTTCACAGCTTTAAGACTTGTGGACTTCAACTCCCAGAATTCCTCCTCTCGCTCTTCATCTTGATGATGTGCAGACAGGCGGGGGGAGAGAGCTAGAACTGGTTCTAAACGGCACTGTAGATTTGTGGAACCTCTTCTATAGAAGAGGTTAGAATTGGCAGAAACCCACCCCTGCCTAAGGGGCACATGAAGCCATGTCACCCAGCACGCATGGCCTTGCCTGTTTGTCTTCCAGGTTTCTGGTCCACATGCATGCATGATGATCAGCTGTTCTTCACGTGCGCAGCAGTGCTGAAAACCAGTATGCGAATGCACGCCAGCTAGCTGATTGTCGGGTGCGCATGCACACCGGAATCTGGAAGTTCGGTTTTTCTGGAGTGTGATCCCTTTGTGCGTGTGGCACTGCCAAAACCGGCCTGCACATGCACACCAGCCAGCTGATTGTCAGGTACATATGCGCACTAGAACTAGGAAGTTTGGCCTTTCTAGGACGTGGCCCCGCCGAGCGCATCCATGCACATGCAACATTTCTGTGCAATGTTTTTGGCACTTGGTGACGAAAAGGTTCACCACCACTGCTCTAGGGAAAATGGATAAAAAGGCTTTGGGTCTGTTAATGAGCTTGCAGGAAGTTAAAACCCACCCCACTCCTAGAAAAAAAATGAAATATTTTAGGAAATATTAAAAGGGCAGAATATCTCTCCTAAAAGGGAAGCAGAAACTCAGCCCCCCTACCTTTGTTAATGAGCCATTAAGACCTGGGCCAATCTGTTCTACATAACAAAGATCTACCTCCTTCAGGCAGAGCCATTTAATTGTCCTTCATTGCATCACCCAGCAATATACAATATACAATAGCAGAGTTGGAAGGGACCTTGGAGGTCTTCTAGTCCAACCCCCTGCCTAGGCAGGAAACCTTATACTGTTTCAGACAAATGGCTATCCAACGTCTTCTTAAAGACTTCCAGTGTTGCGGCATTCACAACTTCTGGAGGCAAGCTGTTCCACTGATTAATTGATCTAACTGTCAGGAAATTTCTTCTCAGTTCTAAGTTGCTTCTCTCCTTGATTAGTTTCCACCCATTGCTTCTTGTTCTGCCTTCAGGTGCCTTGGAGAATAGTTTGACTCCCTCTTCTTTGTGGCAACCCCTGAGATATTGGAACAAGGCTATCATGTTTCGCCTAGTCCTTCTTTCTCTTAAACTAGATATACCCAATTCCTGCAACCTTTCTTCATATGTTTTAGTCTCCAGTCCCCCAATCATCTTTGTTGCTCTTCTCTGCACTCTTTCTAGAGTCTCCACATCTTTTCTACATCGTGGCGACCAAAACTGAATGCAGTATTCCAAGTGTGGCCTTACCAAGGCATTATAAAGTGGTATTAACACTTCACCTGATCTTGATTCTATCCCTCCGTTTATGCAGCCTAGAACTGTGTTGGCTTTTTTGGCAGCTGCTGCACACTGTTGGCTCATATTTAAATGGTTGTCCACTAGGACTCCAAGATCCAGCCGCGCGAGCGATCGTGGGTGCACCCAGGTACACCCACGTTACATCTATCCTCCGCGAGCTGCACTGGCTACCCATTAGTCTCCGGACTCGCTTCAAGGTGCTAGTTGTTACTTATAAAGCCCTGCATGGCATCGGACCTGGGTACCTGAGAGACCGCCTCCTGCCAATTACCTCCCATAGACCGATCAGATCGCACAAACTAGGCCTCCTCCAGATCCCATCTCCCAGCCAATGTCGGCTGGTGACTCCCCGGGGGAGAGCCTTCTCTGTTGCAGCTCCAGCCCTCTGGAACAAGCTCCCCGCGGAGATCCGGACCCTTACTACTCTTCCTTACGGCCTTCCGCAAAGCCACTAAGATCTGGCTGCTCCGGCAGGCTGGGGGGCTGTTGAAATAACCAGCCCCACGGTAACTATGAATGTTGTGTATTTTAAATTGTTGTTTTTGTCTATTTGTCTATTTACCCCCTTCCCTTGTTTATTGTAAGCCGCCCGGAGTCCTTCGGGAGTGGGCGGCATACAAGACCAATAAAATACAAATACAAATAAATCCCTCTCACAGTTACTACTATTGAGCAAGGTACCACCTATACTGTACCTGTGCAAGATTCAACCAAGATTCAACCGGTTCCACCACAAAACCGCGGTCGACTAAAGCGCGCTCAATGAAACCGCGTATCTGACGTCATCACAGCGCGACGAAAAAAACACGCTGTGAGCGTTAAAACTAAAATTAACGCGTAAACCTAAACCTAACCCCCCCAAACCTAACCCTAAACCTAACCCTTAACCTAACCCTAAACCTAACCTAAACCTAACCCTTAACCTAACGCTAAATCTAATGCTAACCCTTAACCTAACCCTAAACCTAACCCTAACGCTTAATGTAACCCTAAACCTAACCCTAACCCTTAACCTAATCCTAATCCTAACCCTAAACCTAACCCTTACCTTTACGTGAATCGGCTTGCTTTAAAAGCGCTTTTTAAAGCACCCTTTTTTCTCCGCGGTCGTTTTTGTCACGCTGCTGACGTCAGCGACGCGCTTTAATCGGGCGCGCTTTAGTGGACCGCGGTTTTGTCGTGCCATGGATTCAACCAACGTAGTTTGGTTTCAAGAAATGTTTCCATGTGATGGGAACTGGATTATTTGGTTATTTTATGCAATTGTTAAGGAAACAGCAGCAATGTTACCACACTATTGAGCAAGTCAAATGGTTAAAAATGCTTTCCAGATAAAAGAAGCAATAATGAAAAAAAAAAAAAAACCACCAACACTGTTTCTAAGAATTGCATAATGCAATATTGTTACAAAAAAGGTTTGCAAAACTACAGCTTAAAAACATTACTGAATAATAATGTTAGTAAAGGTTTTCATTAAAATCATCTCAAGTGCTAAAGATTAAATGATAGGAACATGATACACTAGGGAAAAGAGTCTGTCTGCTGCTTCACAGCCCAATCTTTCATACATGCATGATCTTTTTCTGACTTGGGTTGCTTTGGATCTGAGATAACTTTAGCATTTCTCTAGAAAAATCCAAAAACAAAACAAAACCTTTTTTTAAAAAATCAGAGCAAGTCAACTGCATTATAGATCCAACCAATTTTAATTCTAACATTTTCATTAATGTCATACGAAATAAGAAGTTTAATGCTTGGGATGTTGCTAGTGAAAATGCTGGGGCTCTGTTTCTTTTTTTAAGGTTTTGAAATGTTCTCTAACATGTATTATCTAGCACAGGGGTTGGGGAACCATGGCCCTTTTATGACTTGTGGACTCCATCTCCCAGAATTCCTGAGCCAGCTGAGATGAAGTCCACAAGTCATAAAAGAGCTGTAGGAAGTTAGCATCCACCCCTCTCCTAGAAGAATGAAATATCCTAGGAAATATTGAAAAGGCAGAGTATTATATTTCCCTGGATAAGAAATGGAGAAACATGTTTTTAGGCAGGAAACAGACTCACTCTTGATAGCCCCCAACCTTTGTAATGGGCCATTACAATGCCTGAGCCAGTCTATTCTACATAACAAAGATATCCCCTTCAGCCCAGGGTGATGTGATTAAGTCATGATAGTATTAGTCCTTTACCTATCTCACCACAGGGCACCTGGGAAGAAGTAATACTCAACCAAACTTGGACTCAAAACGCAGCCTAGAGAGTTGCCCCTGCCTGGCCCCATGGGAGTCTGACAACCAATCAGAATACATTTCTTACACAGGAACAGGAAACAGAGGGGTGGAGCCAAACTGAGAGTATAAAAAGAAACCCAGGAACTCTCAGCAAGCCCTTCTTCTTTCTTCTTCACTCAACATCTTGAAACATGTGATCATCTTTTTCCCTAGGACCTCAAACCATGCGGTCCTGTCCACCTTTAAAATCATCTTTCCAAGCAGCCTCCATGTTTCCAGTGTCTTTTTCTCCACTTGGAACTGAACCCAGAAGGACATTTCCTCCAACAGGGCCATAGCATCCCATACGTGATCTAGCAGTAATTCGTTTTTGGTTTTCCTTTTGGTTTACAGATATAATTTGTCATACTTAAAAAAATACTAGTAAATTTAGAGTTAAATATTTAAAGACAGAGAGAATTAGAATGTTGTACAAACTTGGCAGATAAGATACTTGTTTTGCAATAAGGAAGGAATTACCATAAATATGGACCCTTGAGAATATGCAATCATACAATATTTGCTTAGTTTCATGCTAAAACAACACAAAGAAAAGATTGAGGAATTATTTACTAATGAGTGTTTGCATATGCTCAAATATTAGTCACATTTGATATCTTCCTGGATACAATGAAATATATATTAGGAAATATTTTTTATTTAATCCTTTTCTGAAGGATTAATTATGTCATACTTTTGTTAAAGACATGCCCGTCACCGTCTACTTTGAAATTTGAACAAACATTTCATTCTTTTGTATTATGTTTCCCTTCAGTATATACATGATGGCAAACCCATTTCTCCTTGCAACATCAGTTCCAATGCAATACATGCATACACCTAAACTGTCACATCCTAGCCCACGCACATTCAGTAGGCTGAAATGCAAGCATGGATACCGATGTATAATGGCAATTTCTTAATCCTAAACATGGAGTGGGGATGTGGTGGCTCAGTGGCTAAAATGCTGAGCTTGTCGATCAGAAAGGTCGACAGTTCAATGGTTCGAATCCCTAGCGCAGTGTAACGGAATGAGCTTCCAGTACTTGTCCCAGCTTCTGCCAACCTAGCAGTTCGAAAACTTGTAAAAATGCAAGTAAAAAAATAGGGACCACCTTTGGTGGGAAAGTAACAGTGTTCCCTGCGCCTTGCCATTTAGTCATGCCAGCCACATGACCCCGGAGGTGTCTTTGGACAGCGCTGGCTCTTCAAATTTGAAATTGAGATGAGCACCGCCCCCTAGAGTTGGGAACAACTAGCACATATGTCTGAGGGGAACCTTTATCTTTTAAACATGGAGTAGCATAAAATGGAATACATTTCTTTGAAAAATATGATGTGTGATTTTAAACATGAGTTTTATTATATACACTAAGTATCTATTACTGCAATTTTTGACATCTCAGAATGTCGGTTGGAAACATTGTATGATGAAAGTTGGCCATCTCTGGCCCATATTATCTTTTATATTCTCTCTCTCCCTCCTTTAGGAATGAGCTAAGACTACAAATGGACAAGGGATTGATGTGAAATTCAGAAATACTTCAATTTAATCCAATTTATTCTAGAAACAATCCAGCTTGACAATTCCTGGTTTCACAGCAAGACATGGAAAACCAGAGTTCCAAAGGCAAAAAGCTTTTATTTTTCACTAAACCTTAATTGAATTTTCAGGCAAGGGATTGAATCATACTGAACTTCGCAGAAATTAAACAAAGATGTTCCATATCAGATTATATAGTTGTTTGGGAACAGAATGTGATTAAAATATGCTTTAAAACATTCAGTTTCTCCACCATCTTAAGAAGTACATTTTTAAAAATTCAAACTCTTATGGTTCCAACGACTCCAGTGACTGTTTTTTGTCCATCCTATCTATTTTCTCCATCCTTTGAGTGCTTGATTACGTTGTAAGATGAATTATTAAGATTTTTTAATGATAGGTGGTAATGAAGTAATGAATCCATGAAAAACATTAATACCAAAGATTTAGCAGGCCAGGCCTAGTTAGTACTTGGACGACCGGACCCGTATTCCTTGCCCTCTCCATTTACAGCCACTTTGCACACCATTGACTTTGGACCTGTGGCCTTGGAAGTTTCTCTGGGACACAGAGGAGGGGAGAAGAGCGGAGCAGCTCACCCTCCATCTGTACATCATTGTCTTACATCGCACTAGCGCAGTGCTCCGCAAATTTTTTAGGAATGTAGTGTGAATGGTATGTTTGGCTGATGTTTGTACCCACCTTTTTAACCTCATATTGTTGTATTTTTTGCGTTTAACTAATACTCATGGGGAATGCATGGGTGAGTGGCTGTGTGTGTATGAGAGGATTGAGAATACAGTATGGTGCCCCTCCACTGAGTGCTATTGCAGAAGTGGTAGGGGGCCCAGGCCTACCTCCCGTCCCAGAATGAGTGATAAGAATAGCCTGCTGGATGGTGCGGAGGCTGTGGGAGGGGTTATGGGGTCTATGGTAGCGGGGGTGGGTCGGAGCATTATGGTCACTATGGGGAGGGGCAGGTATGACGGGAACTTCAGGGCTAGCCATTACCGGGGAAGGAGGGTTCGCTACATCACAGAGATCCCTCCTTCCAGCTCTGCTAGTTCCACTCCAGGGCCAGGTGGCGAGAACTGTCAGGGCCCTGGTCTCAGGCTGTTGTTGCTAAATGCCAGGTCTGTGGTTCACAAAGCTCCCCTTGTCCGGGACCTAATTTTAGACAAGGGGGCAGACCTGGCATGTATTACTGAAACCTGGCTGGGCCCAGAGGGAGGAGTCCCCCTCACTGAAATGTGCCCAGAGGGATTTCAGGTGCTTCATCAGCCGCGACCCCAGAGAAGTGGGGGAGGAGTGGCTGTCATCGCCCGAAGGTCTTTAGTTCCTTGTAGGATCCCTGCTCCGGAGCTTGTCGGGTGTGAGTCTCTGTTGATGAAGTTGGACCTTGGTGGTCAAGTGGGTTTGTTGCTAACGTACCTACCTCCCAACAGCGTTGCAACAGCCCTCCCCTCGCTCCTCGAGTCAGTAGCCGAGTTGGCGGTAGAGTTCCCCAGGCTCATGGTTCTGATGGATTTCAACCTGCCTACACTTGGTGAACGCTCTGATGGGGCACAGGAGTTCATGGCTTCCATGACAGCCATGGACTTGACCCAAGTAATTCGGCGTTTGACTCATTCAGCTGGTCACACACTTGACCTCGTATTTCTTTCGGAGCAGTGGAGATGTGATCTAGAGTTGAAGGGCATTAAAATCTTGCCCTTGTCATGGTCTGATCACTTCCTACTGAGGCTTGACTTTCAGAAGCCAATCCCCCACTGTAGGGAGGGGGAACTGATTAGGTGGTTCCACCCCAGGCGCCTGATGGACCATATGGGATTTCAGACGGCGCTTGGAGAAATACCTGACACTATCATCCACAATCCGGTGGAGTCCTTAGTCGCTGCTTGGAATACAGCGGCGGCGGGGGCTCTAAACCGGATTGCGCCTTTGCGACCTCTCCGAGGCAGCGGATCCAGGAGGGCTCCCTGGTTTACCGAGGAACTCTGGGAGATGAAGCGTCAAAAGAGATGACTAGAGCACCACTGGAGGGCCAGTAAATCTGAGTCAGAACGAGCACTGATGAGAGCCTTTATCGTGGCAATACGGGCGGCGAAATGTTCACATTTTGCCGCCCTCATTGCATCCGCTGAATCGCGCCCAGCCACCTTGTTTAGAATAACCCGCTCCCTCTTGAAAGGAACCCGCTCCCTCTTTACAAGGAAGAGCTGAGGAATTTGTTCAGTATTTAATGGATAAAGCCGCTCGGATTCGGACAGAGCTGGACTCCAATTGCACGATACCAGCAGAGGTACCTGGGGAAGGTCTTGAGCATACTTTATGGATTGAGTTTCAACGTGCTTCTCCTGAGGAAGTGGACAAGGCCATGGGAGCGGTGAGTGCTTCCACCTGTATACTGGACCCATGTCCCTCCTGGCTGGTCTCAACCAGCAGGGAGGTGACACACGGCTGGATCCGGACGATTGTTAACACCTCTCTCCAGGAGGGAATCTTCCCACCCTCCTAAAGGATGCGGTGGTGAGACCCCTCCTGAAGAAACCGTCTCTGGACCCAGCCATTTTGAGCAACTATCTCCCAGTCTCCAACCTTCCCTTTGTTGGGAAGGTTGTTGAGAAAGTGGTGGCCTCTCAACTCCGACGGTCCTTGGATGAAGCCGATTACCTGGACTCCTTTCAGTTGGGTTTCAGGCCTGGCTACAGCATGGAAACTGCTTTGGTCGCGCTGATCGATGATCTCTGGCGGGCCAGGGATAAGGGTCACCCCTCTATCCTTGTGCTCCTTGACCTCTCAGCAGCCTTCGATACCATTGACCATGGTATCCTTCTGCGACGGTTGCGAGAGGTGGGAGTGGGAGGCACCGTTCTTCGGTGGTTCTCCTCCTACCTCTCGGACAGGTCGCAGTCGGTGTTGGTCGGAGGGCAGAGATCGACCCCAAGGCCCCTCAACTACGGGGTGCCGCAGGGTTCGGTCCTGTCCCCCCTCCTATTTAACATCTACATGAAGCCGCTGGGTGAGATCATACGCCGGCACGGGATTAAGTACCACCAATATGCGGACGATACGCAGTTGCCCCATGCCAACTCTGTCTGCCCCATGCCAACTCAGTGAAGCAGTAGAAGTGATGTGCCAGTGCCTGGAGGCTGTTAGAGTCTGGATGGGAGCAAACAAGTTGGCACTCAATCCAGACAAGACCGAGTGGCTTCTGATGTTCCCTCCCAAAGATTGGCCAATTATTCCATCTCTCAGGCTGGGGGGTGAAATTATATGTCCCTCAGAGAGGGTTCGCAATTTGGGAGTCCTCCTGGATCCCCAGCTGACTTTAGAACACCACTTGTCGGCTGTGACCAGGGGGACCTTTGCCCAGGTTCGCCTGGTGCACCAATTGCGACCCTACCTGGATCGGGAGGCCCTTCAGACAGTCACTCACGCCCTTGTGACCTCAAGACTGGATTATTGTAATGCGCTCTACATGGGGCTGCCCTTGAAGAGTGTTCGAAGACTCCAGTTAGTCTAGAATGCAGCCGCGCGAGCGATTGTGGGTGCACCCAGGTACACCCATGTCACATCTATCCTCCGCAAGCTGCACTGGCTACCCATTAGTCTCCGAATCCGCTTCAAGGTGCTGGTTGCTACCTATAAAGCCCTACATGGCATCGGACCTGGGTACCTGAGAGACCGCCTCCTGCCGATTACCTCCCTCAGACCGATTAGATCTCACAGGTTAGGCCTCTCCGGATTCCATCTGCCAGCCAATGTCGGCTGGCGACCCCCCAGGGGAGAGCCTTCTCTGTTGCAGCTCCAGCCCTCTGGAATGATCTCCCTATCGAGATCCGGACCCTTACTACCCTCCCGGCCTTCCGCAAAGCCACCAAGTCCTGGCTGCTCCAGCAGGCTGGGGGGCCTGTGAAACATGCAGCTCCACGGAAATTGTGAATGTTGCGGTTTTGTTTTAAAGTGTTGCCTTTGTCTAGTTTTCCCCCTTCCCTTGTCTATTGTGAGCTGCCCGGAGTCCTTCGGGAGTGGGTGGCATACAAGACAAATAAATACAAATACAAGTACAAATATGAGAGACTATTAGCCCAAAATATTTTGAATAAGACTATGACAGACCGGTTGTTACCAATATGGGCATTTAGTGTTATAAAATGAGAATTTAAATAACTAAGAAAAAGAGCTATTTATTTATCTATTTTTCACATTTTGAACCACTCATCTCCCTCAGAGGGGGAGACCATTGACAATATAATAGGTAGTTGTAGAAAAATTATTCAGGCAGATTATAAAACAAGACAAGATCCAATAGGGAAAAAATACATTGGAAAGTATGGATTTCATGTGCAAAAGTATTGGTATGATCATGTGTTGAAAAAAGGGTCCAGAACACCATGTAAAAAATTAATGGAACATCTAGAATGCAACATGCCAAACATCACAGTATTTAAAAGCACATATAGTATACATGTAGCAATACCAAGTGACAAAGCATCTAAAAAGAAACTGGAAAATTATAATCTCAGGATTTAACAATTGGCAATATAAATTATAGAATATAATCTCCAGTGTCTGGAACATTCAACAAAGTGACAGAGCATTCACTATGAATTAACAATTAAATTAAAAAAGAATGGGACTTTTAGGTTTTATAGAGACCCAATAGCAGAAATTACTGAAAGAAATTGTGTTTCAAGATATCTTTGAGTTGGATGCCATATATAAATGATAGTCGATAGATATCAATCAATCCTTCAACATGAAACTTTGGCAATAACTTTGGTAACAGAATCAAGGTTCATCAGACCATATGTAGCCTAAAGCTATATTTGCAAAACCTGTTAAAATGTTAATTATCAACATTAACTATTTTCTCATCCAGATCTACTATTTATTCCCATAACAGTAAACAAACAAACAAACAAACAAAGAATTGCAAAGGACCACAATCGAAGTCAGGAAAAAGGAAGGCAGTTCAGACATATAATACATTCGGTGAAAACTTTAAGCAATCAAGTGAGAATTCATACTCCCAAACTTCATAGCTTTTCTTCATGCAATTCTTTTTCTTGCAGTATGATTCATGCATTTTAAATTGCAAGCTTCAGGGCAGGAGCGGTATAATTATGGAGGTTTGTATGCTGCTTACAGGAGCCTCTTTGGCAGAAGTACTGGACATGCTTAGAGAAATGTTGGTATATTGCCTTACTTTTAAGTCTTCAAGAAGAAAACACCGGCACATTTGTAATAATAATTAAAAAAGATTTCCAGAACTGCTGTAAATTGACACTAGCTAAAATCAGTTCACAACTTCTTTGTTCCATTTCTCTGTGACATTTTCAGACAACTGTGTGTAAATCAGGCATATTCCCAAATGCAGCCTGATACTTTTGACCTTTGTTGACTGAAGTAAAAAACAGACATATGATATCTTTTTTAAAGCCAAATTGTTCTTGTCTATTTGCCCAAAGTTAGTATTCATGGCTTCTGGAAATAAAATCTGAGTTTCACTTACTTCTGGAAATCAAAGCTGTAGTTTGAAGGGCTCAATATACAATTGTAGCATTGAATATTAGCTGTCATTGCCAATAATGCTCTCTACTTATTTAAGTCAAGATTAGGGTTAATAATTGGTCTAGTGGTTAAGACACCAGACTAAAAACCAGGAGACTGTGAGTTCTAGTAGTGCCTTATGCATGAAAGCCAACTGGCTGCCTTTGGACAGTCACATTCTCTCAGCCCACAATGTCAGGCTTGGGTGAGAAGATTATCAGTAAATTGTTGTAGCAATCAATGGATCAACATTTGGTTAATACAAAACAAGTGGACCCTGCACTTGCCGGAAAAATGCTAGGAAAATATGCATGCATCGCAGAACACAAGAACGCAGTCAGAAAAAAAGAAAAAACTTCCTCCCTTTTCTAGCACCTTAAAGCAACAGGACATGAAATTGATTTTGAAGGAACCAAATTAATCTCCAAAACTGAACACTTCAACAAGAGAATAATTATGGAAGCCATCGAAATAGAAAAACACGCCCACAACATGAATAAACATGACAATACCTCCCACCTACCAGACATCTGGAAACCAGCCCTAGTCAACAAACGAGCCACACCTACCACCTAGGTTGTTACAACAAAAAAGAACAACGGACACACAGCCAGCACCTCAGCCACACAGGATGATACGAAACAGCCGAACAATCTAGAAACATCAACTCCATCTACCAATCAGGATGCAACTACACAGCTAATCAACCCACTTACAGCAACAAAGCCAGCACTCCACACACCCCCACACGAAGATTTATAGAGAGACGGCAGCTCCGACCACTCTTTACTCACACAAGCACGAAACCGAAAACACCAGCCTGAAGATGGCAGAAGGACCTACCAGTGAGCATAAGAGGATAAGATCAGGAATAAACCAAGGATACCAGTGCTAGCTGAAGGAAAATGATTGCACTGAGGAGACTGGAAGTTGGATGAGCTGGTGCAGGGATGGGTTGCTGCCAGCGTTGCTGCCGATTTGCTGCATGCACATGCACAGTTGACCGTAAACTGTTCTGTGCATGTGCAGAACATGAAAAAATAGTAAAAACATGCCAGCAACGGCATCGCTGACTGGGGAACTGTGGTCAGCCTGGATAGCTGGCGGTTTGGGTGACCAAGGCCAAAATATCACTACTGGTTCGCCCGAACCAGTACAAACTGGTAGCAACCCACCTCTGAGCTGGTGGGATATGCTATGCTGACAACTGATAAAAGCTGATATACTCAAGCTTTATCCAAATAAAAATGACTCTGACATTCCTTCAGTTTGCCTCACTCAAACTGATAATGTTTATTTATCATCTCAACGATACTTCATTCCAAAAAAAAACCCCTGTACTTAGACACAATGAGATGGCTACTCCAGGTATTTCCAATTTGTCAACCTTCATGACACTGACTGCTTCATTTGCCCAACTAGCTAGTTTGATCTTAGTAGTTGTATTAAATTATTTGGGTCAAAAATATTGCCTATCCTTTCTGTAAGTGGAAATTCCAGCACTGAATTTATAACTAGTACATTTGCCATTCGAATGGCTGGCTAACTATTTGTCTATTAGTGTCATCTTAGTTCAATAAATCTTAATTAAATACACCACACTATTGGTAGTTTTAAAATCCTATTAATAATTTTACTATTGTCCATATGTTGTAAGTCATACTTGATGCCTTCAGTTTCATATTTGATTTTTAAAAATCCAATGCATGTACTGTAAAAATGACAGAAAATGTATTAGATGCACATTGACTATATCTAACTAGCAAAATAATTATCAGATAAATACGTAAGCTATTGCAATTGTCTGTCCTATATGTATTAATAACAAATTTTGTCCCCTTTTTCCAAGTTCAGGTGAAACTATAATTACTGTAAGAGGATTTGAGAAAAATCAATGACATAATATACCATATTCAGTTTTCAATAGTTATTATGGATGGAATAACTTGGTAGTCTGACAGCTTTGTCCTGTTACAATATTAACTGTAATTAATTCAAATGCATAATATGTTTATGAGAATGGGCTGGACTAGTAAACTGACTATTTCCTTTATGCATGAAGTAGTCACTTGAAACCACTCCAGGATCTATGGTGGTTTGGCTGAGATAGCAGGCAAAATAACTTCTTTGCACCATGTTCAAAACAGCAAGTTCATGCTAAAGAATGACTGTCAGAAACAAGCAATTCAGCTCCACAAGGAACTATCAATTGGTCACTGAATAAACAAGTTATGAACCATTACTTACAAATCACAGAGACTGTGGTGCCAAGCCAAAATTAAGCAAACCATACTAAACCTGGCCAAATATAATGTCGAAGAGTATTGTTGGATAAATAAATTTCTGATAAAATTTGAGATGTTTTCACTATTTAGAGCAATCCTGTTCTTTCCTTTAAACCCCACAATGGCAGAATGCTTGTCTGTCTTGTATGCCGTGGGTTGCCATTCTGGATTGTTCTGATAGTCTATTTCCAGTTTAGAAACTGGGCAAAAATAAATAACACTCCTCTTTTGTTCTACCACTTTTCCCCCATGACTGTTTTCCAGATACATTTGCCTAGGATTAAATAGTTAACCATGTATGAAAAAATATCAGGAAAACTGTCACTTATGAACACCCATAGTTAAGTATAAAAGAATGGAAAAGCACGGCTTTATTTATCTTTTTTTAAACAGCAGATGAAGCAGAAGTTTTGTATTAGAGAGATGTAAATTGTATAAATTCAATCCTGTAATACAGCAAAAACTTGTCCTGTAAGTAGATGACTTCTTGACATCGCTTCTGGAATGTCCCAAGGGTTTCATAAGAACTTGAAGGACTCGATGAAAAATTGAAAGGAAAAGAAACAAAACACCAGAGAAACGCAGCCAATTTTCTATCACTTTGCCTCTTAATTTAAGATTCTGGGAAATTGTTAACTAACTGGTTCCACAGGCTGAAGTTTGAAACCTCGCTGGTTTGGATGACAAAAAACTTTTTTTTACTGAGCATTAACAGAATGAACAATTGTAACTCGAAAGGTTACATGGCTGTTTCACGTCTTTAGCTTTATTCTCCACTTTTACATCCATGACATTTGACACTTGCATGCTTACAGGCCTGATTGTGTTTATCATTTTGAAACTGGGTTGTCCTTACCTTGAACCTGGTCAACAGGTTCAAGTCTTCCATGAAGTCTTAGGTGTATTTATTTTATGGGAGCAACTGAAATCCGCCCAATCCATTTGATAGAAATGGGAGATTAAAAGCATATTGTACTCGTTCCAAACGACGATCCGGTCCTGCTTTGACAAGTTTCTCTAAAGTGACATCTGGGAGGGGCAGATTTTTTGAGGCGGGTCACAAGCTCGGGCATCACTGCCTCCGTCCTCCAGCCTCTCCGCTTCCGAGCGCTCCAGATCTCCGCCGACCGCGCGGCTTCTCCCCCGAACTATCCTCCCTCGCGGGGCGGGGAGTCGGGCTGAGATAATTGCGGGGGCGGATCTTTGTTCGCGGTTCTCCGCCTGAGGCGAGACGGGGAAAAGTGGCTGCCTGGGGTAGCCTAGGTTGAAGAGGCTCGTCCTGCTTGCGCGCTGGAGTCCGGGTAAGGCCGGGAAGATGGCGGGGCAGTTAGGATGTATTTTGGGGGGCGGCGAGCGGGTCTCCGTTTTGCGCGCCAACGGATCATTTGGCTGAGGTGTTTGGGGGGGGAAAGCGCGGAGCAATAGCGGTCCCGAAGACCTTTCTTCAGCTCGAAGGAAGAGAAGGACTCGCGGCGGAGAATCCGCCCCCCCCCCGAAAGGGAGTGACTCGCCTCGTGGATGCCGGCACTTCTCCCCTTCTCTCGCCCGGGCCTGTCAGCCACCGGCTGGAGGGACTTGCCTTCTCAACCTCTTGCTTTTTGCTTCTCCGCCAAAGGCTCCTTCGTCGCATTCCTGTTAAACCTTGACAGGCAGGGGCACCTGGCGTGCTCAACAGGGCACATTTCCAGTTCCACCTCTGGCTCTTCGAAAGAGGATTCGATGCATCTAAACCACATTTTAAAAAGTGTAGAATGACTGTTTTATTTATTTATTTATTTATTTATTTTTTCGTCAAGCATGTATTGGATAACATATATAGGTATAAACATGATTTTGAATGCATGAAATGGATACGAATAAAAGAGAACATTAGGACAGGGACGGTAGACATCTTGGTCCGCTTATGCGCGCCCCTTAAAGACCTCTGAGAATGGGGTGAGGTCGACAGTAGACAGTGTAAGGCAATGGTTCCCGACCATTTTTGGGCCACTCCCCCCCCCTTTACATATAATTCTTACTTTACTCAAAAAGTGAACTCTACTCAAGTGGAGGAAGCCTAAAAGACATTAACTTGGTTTAAACAAGGTTCAAATTGTCACCATTAAAAATAAAACTGCCCCCCCTGCGGGGTGTGGACCCCAAGTTGGGAACCACTAGCCTAAGGTTAAAGTTTTGGGGGTTTGGGGGAAGAAACCACAGTGTCAGGTAGTGCATTCCAGGCATTGACCACTCTGTTGCTGAAGTATTTTTTGAAGCAGTTTACCTTAGGTTTGTATCTATTGTGTGTTTGGGAATTGTTGTGGTTGAAGCTGAAGTAGAATAACTGTTTTACTCTTGGTTGTATTTATTACCGGACCCTGGCCGTTGATGTTATTTTCTTGACTCATTGATTTCTTGATTTCGTGGTTAAAATCTGTTGGCTGCAGCTTTGATTTGGCATGAGTGTAAATGGGGCTTGTTGATTTTGCTTTTACAGAGTACTTCCAGACGGTCAAAGAGTAATTTCTCCCTTACTAAAAGTCACACCCTGACAAATCCTGGGTATTTTCCTTTAATTGTTTCTCTCTGGTCAAAAAGTGGGAAAGGGGAATGCGAGGTTCTGACTAATTCTACCTCATGATACAGAGTCCGTGTAAAGTTGGCCAAGGTATTTGTAGAATCATTTACAGGTTTATTTTTCCAATATGACATGTGGCTTGTGGTTTTATTTATTCTTTGAGTTCAAATTTGCAATCTGGAGTTATATAAAAATGTTGAAATGTTTGGCATGCTGAAAAGGAGAAATTATTTCTCATTTGCCTGGTAAAAGGCAAATGGAGTGAGAAAAAATAACTGAAGATGGAAGAAACTATTCTTAGTTGGAAATGTTGTATCCTAGAAAAGCCAAGGATTGCATTATTAATAGATGATTTTTAGAAATACAGTATTACCAGTATGCCCCATAGAAAGTGAAACTCAAATCTATTATTACAATAGTCCTAGTAAAGCCAATAAATTCCATGTCTCCAGGCTGAGATTATGATAGTTTATTGACTGATATTTAATGTTTATTCTTATGTCAACAATGAAATACTTGACTAATCAAATATATTGATCAATAATTGAAAGGTGTATAGACAACATAATTGGATTTTAATAAGTGGTACCTAATACTACTGGTTTTTAAACCCTTGCCTTGGGAAGGGTTTTTTTTTCCTTTTATTTATTTTTTGTATATGGCTATCATGGTACAATAATCAACATAGGGTAGGTTATTTAAGTTTTTTCTCAGTTTTAAAACTATGTTTATCTTCTTCAAATTCAGCTTCCCATAATATATATTCAGCATATAGATTGAATAAAGATGGGAAAAACATTCAACATTGTCACACTCCTTTGCCAATATAGACCCAATGTGTTTCACTGTATTATGTCTGTACTATAGCTTCCTGAATTTATATAATTTTCTTACAAGCATAATAAATTGTGCTGGGAATTCCATTTTTCTGAAAATATTCCACAACTTGCCATGAGCAACACAATTAAAGTCCTTTCTATAATAATTGTAACATATAGTGACTTTTTTTTAGTATTCATTCGTGTTCTCAATGATGCATCTTATATCAGCAATATTTTATATTCTTTAGTCTTTTCTAAAACCAGTTGGAGCATATTATGTCTCTTTTTCCATGTAGGGCATTAATCTCTGTTGGATTACCTTAAGCACTATTTTGTTAGCATGTATAATTAAGGATATTGCACAATAGTTTGTATACTCTGTTACCTTTCTTTTTATGGTATTGAAATACCATATTTAACTCTTTCAGTTGGTCGGTTGGTTAGAAATTTTATGGATCCTTCTTCTGTTGCTTGCTATATTTCAGTGAGTATTGCATCAACTCCTTAGCCTTTTGACTTTGTAATGACCAGTGTGCTGATCTAACATCTAGTACTAGAAGTTTTTGTAAATAGGGAATAGATTCTAAGATATCTTGGATCTTGACATCTCTGCTGTACAATATCTCCTCCTCCTCCTCTCCAACAGTTCATGATCTGTTCCACAATCAGCACCTAGCCATGCCTCCGGTGCTGCAATTGAGTACCTATACCTTTTTTTTTTAGCAATAATACAGCAAACTCCATCTGGTGATGTTCATGTATAGAGGCATCATTTTGTTTACTTGAAGGAAGTTGACTTAAGATAATGTAAATGTTTAATAAGATTTAATTATTAGTATTTCTCCTAGTTCTGCTTATTTTGCAGAATTCCCCTTCAGCATATTATTAAAGGCCAAGTACATCAGGCCAAGAGAATTTTTGCATTCCAATTTTGAAATTTTAAGGCTATAATTGTACCGTGTGAGTAGACTGCAGCTGCAATATAACAACTCCCCACTGGAATCTTACCTATCACCAATATTTCTTTCTGATTAGAACCCAAGAGTTGCTTTGATAATGTCAGTAAAACATTTTTTACTATAAACCGGCCATATTCACACCAAACACATATCTAAACATTCTCAAACACACTTATTGGCCGTTCTGAGATGTTATATCCAAGGAGTTAATTTTTTAAGATTCAGTTATGCTTCCCTTTCTGCCTAACTTTTGGAGTTATTTATCATCTTGCTTCCATCTGAATGTTTGCATTGTGTTTGTAGTATATTCAGATTATAAAGTTGAAGATAGATTGTAAACAATCATTAAGTTATTTTCCTAGGGGCTACAGTAGTTCACATGGTTGGGACATTGAGTCAGAAGACCATTGAGGGGTTGGCAATTTGGTACTTTGAAAACCATGAATGCAAGCCGCATAACCAAATGAACTCCCATCAGTTTGTCCCAGCTCCTGCCATCCTAGCAGTTCAAAAGCATACAAGTGCAAGTAGATAAATATGTATCACCTTGATGGGGAAAAATAACAAGAACATGAAAGGAACCCCCTCAGGTATCTTCTGGGAAATGGTGATTTCACCAGCTAACCCTTAGAACCCAGAAATGCCTTGGTAAGTGCTTCCGACACAAGTGTAGTAGTAGTTATTTTCTTGTCACTTCTTGTTGAAAAATGCAGTCATTCCGTTAATTGGTCAACAAGACCAGTTATTCAAAGTTAACAAATTTACAATTAATTAATAAGACCAACAATTTACAGAAAATATCCTGATCTTGCCTGAAGAATATCATGTATAGAATTATTGAAAACCGGAAGAGTGACCAGAAAGTACATATACTTAAAACAAATACGGGTTGCTTTTATCTCTGCCTATGCAAATCTTGAGGAATAATATAAACTATTATCTACATATGATCTACAGTGTTTTAGCTTAGTTTGCTGTGCTACCATCATGGTAAGTGTACGTCTTAGTATAAGGTGACCAGATTTTCAGATTGGTAAAGAGGGACACCTTTGACCGGGGGGGGGGGGGGAGGGGTTGATTAAAAATTTTATACGGAGCAACAAAACTTTTCATACAAGGCAAAAATAGTATTGTAATATTTTTTTATTTCAACATAACTACAATTTACAAATATAAATTGTAACTGTTGCCAAACATCAAAATTTTGATCACGTGACCATGAAGATGCTGCAACGGTCGTTAAGTGTGAAAATGGTTGCTAAATGTAAAAAATGGTCATCAGTCACTTTTTTCAATGCCATTGTAACTTTGGTCACTCTACCACCTTTCTTGCCACAGTTCTTAAGTGAATAACTGCAGCTGATAAGTTAGTAACATAAGTGAATCTGGTTTCCCCATTTGACTTTGTCAAAAGGTCACACAAGGCGATTACATAACCCCAGGACACTGAAACCATCATAAATATGAATCTGTTGCCAAACATCAAAATTTTGATCGCGTGACCATGAGGATGCTGCAACGGTCGCTAAGTGTGAAAATGGTCACTAAGTGTGAAAAATGGTCATCAGTCACTTTTTTCAATGCCATTGTAACTTTGGTCACTAAGCCCATTATACCACCTTCTTGCCACAGTTCTTAAGTTAATAACTGCAGCTGGTATTTTGTATTTTGGATAGAATCTTTTTTTAAATAGTCTAAGACAATTTAAAAAAAGAATCCACACAGAATAAGACTATTTAAAAAAATCCTATGTATAATAAATAAAATATTATTTTAAAATACATTAAAAAAATAAAAGAAAAAAACCCAGCTCACTTACCAGCAGGCAGACACTCCAAGTCAATCCAGAATGATGTAGATGTTAATACAAAGAACTGAGCAAATTAAAATGGTCAGGGAAATATTTTTCAAAGAAACTTTGCCACTATTTTTTCCACACGAGCCGACCTCCAACCTCCGTGCCCCTCCCCTCCGGAAAATCCAGGAAGGAACACTCGCGACCTCTCTAGCCAAGTATTTCCTGCAGCTCTATGGTGCTGGGTCATTTTTTCTTATAAAATGAGGTAAAAGGGGCGGGGGAGGGGTCTGTTTTTTTGCTTTAACATTTTAATATCTTCAATGAGACAGAGAGAGAGGTAGTTAGACAGAGTGTCTTTTGTCTTGCCCCGGTTAGGATTTCTTAAGCAAATCCACTGGGCTTTCAACATGAAGCCAGAAAATCAGGACTTTTTAAAAATGCCCCGGGACACGAAAAATTGTTAGAAATCGTGACTGTCCCGCCGAAATCGGGACATCTGGTCACCTTATCTTAGTAGCACATTTTCTGAATTTAGCCTATTGTGATTTAATATCAAAAGTAGGGCTTAAGAGATTTTTGAATGCAACCTAAATTAAATTAAACCTTTGTTTGCTTGCATGCATTGAACAAGGCAAATTTAAATTGATCTTCTTTATACAAATCTACTGTTGTGTGACTCTTTTGTACTGAGTGCTTGTGCGCCTTATTGGCTTTTAATATTATATAATGAGTCATGAGTCAATGTTTTCAAACTCCGAATTTGTAATAGAACACAAAAATGAATAAATAATATATGGTGAACATGAAACAGTTTATTGTATCTTTTAAATCTTCTAGATGAGAATCTACAGAAGGTATTCAGCTTGATGAAAAATTACAAATACAGAATTAATAATGGTAGAAAAAAGAAAACAAATCAACAAACTGTGACTTCTAGTTCTGCCTTAGGCATGGAAGCTGGCTGGGTAACAGTTACTCTCTTCACCCAACTCACTGTATTTATTTATTTATTGGTCTTGTATGCCATTCACTCCCGAAGGACTCCGGGCGGCTTACAATAAACAGAGGAAGGGGATAAATAGACAGAGAGACAAACAACAGTTTAAAATACACAAAATTCATAGATACAGTGGGGCTGGCTATTTCAACAGCCCCCCAGCCTGCCGGAGCAGCCAGATCTTAGTGGCTTTGCGGAAGGCCGGGGGAGTAGTAAGGGTCCGGATCTCCACAAGGAGCTCGTTCCAGAAGGCTGGAGCTGCAACAGAGAAGGCTCTCCCCTGGGGAGTTGCCAGCCGGCATTGGCTGGCAGATGGAATCCGGAGGAGGCCTAGTCTGTGCGATCTGATCGGTCTATGGGAGGTAATTGGCAGGAGGCGGTCTCTCAGGTACCCAGGTCCGATGCCATGTAGGGCTTTATAAGTAACGACTAGCATCTTGAAGCGAGTCCGGAGACTAATGGGTAGCCAGTGCAACTTGCGGAGGATAGGTGTAATGTGGGTGTACTTGGGTGCACCCACGATCAAGAGCCAAGGTGGCGCAGTGGTTAAATGCAGCACTGCAGGCTACTGCTAGATCAGCAGGTCAGCGGTTCAAATCTCACCGGCTCAGGGTTGACTCAGCCTTCCATCCTTCCGAGGTGGGTAAAATGAGGACCCAGATTGTTGGGGGCAATATGCTGACTCTCTGTAAACCGCTTAGAGAGGCCTGAAAGGCCTATGAAGCGGTATATAAGTCTACTGCTATTGCTATTGCTGCATTCTGTACTAGCTGAAGTCTTCGAACACTCTTCAAGGGCAGCCCCATGTAGAGCGCGTTACAGTAATCCAGTCTTGAGGTCACAAGGGCGTGAGTGACTGTCTGAAGGGCCTCCTGATCCAGGTAGGGTCGCAATTGGTGCACCAGGCGAACCTGGGCAAAGGTCCCCCTGGTCACAGTCGACAAATGGTGTTCTAAAGTCAGCTGGGGATCCAGGAGGACTCCCAAATTGCGAACCCTCTCTGAGGGGCGTATAATTTCATCCTCCAGCCTGAGAGATGGAATACTTGGCCAATCTTTGGGAGGGAACATCAGTAGCCACTCGGTCTTGTCTGGATTGAGTGCCAACTTGTTTACTCCCATCCAGACCCTAACAGCCTCCAGGCACTGGCACATCACTTCTACTACTTCGCTGAGTTGGCACGGGGCGGACAGATACAACTCCGTATCGTCCGCATATTGGTGGTACTTAATCCCATGCCGGCGTATGGTCTCACCCAGCGGCTTCATGTAGATGTTAAATAGGAGGGGGGACAGGACCGAACCCTGCAGCACCCCATAATTGAGGGCCTAGGGGTCGACCTCTGCCCTCCGACCAACACCGACTGCGACCTGTCCAAGAGGTAGGAGGAGAACCACCGAAGGACGGTGCCTCCCACTCCCACCTCTCGCAACAGTTACTCTCTTCACCCAACTCACTGTATAGGGATATGAGGAAATAGAAGGAGCTATGCTGCTGCTTTATTTATACAAATAATATAGAGGGGAGGAAAAAAAATCTAAAATACAAACATGGAAAAGAAATAGTTACTATAACTGTACTCATATGCAAGACTCAAATAGTATCATAGTGAAAGAGATTATGAAAGAGAGGAAAATATTTAAAAAGTAGGTAGTAATTATTTTTTAGTTTTATTGTATATAGGAAAACTTTGGAAAAATGAAACACTTCATTAAAAAAGAGAATCAGCATGAACCTTCTGAAACAAATACAATTTGGGCTATTTTCTGGACTTGTTCCTGTATATTTTAGCTGAATTTTTTAATCATTTCATTTTTAAATTATAGATGATTAAAGATTGATCTTCATTTTCAGTTTCTTTACTATAATAAATCTCACATCTAATTTTCTCCAAAGATTTAAGTGCACTGCAGTAATTATTCTTGGTTAGATAATAACTTTTGCACCATACCATAACTACTTACTGTATCTTTGTAGTGACCAACTGTCCTTCTTTTCTGATAACTATGAGGGTAATTAAATTTTTCCATTGTTACAACACTTTCTGATGCCTTCCCAGATTTTTTAATCATTTTGAAATAACCCTTTTGTTTTAGCTAAGGAATTGGATTTCACCGACATTCTTTCACAGAGGAGTGTGTTCCTGTTAATCTATGTCTGTGCCATGTATCCTTTCTTGAATTCTCTATGGATTTTTTTTTTTTTTTGGTAAAAAAAATATTCTGTTATTTTTAAAATATATCGAACCATGTCTAGTATACAAAAATTGACAAATATTAAGTTGTTTTGTAGCAATTCTGTCTTGGACTAAAATGCTGCTGCTTTTGCAGAAGCTCAAGGCAAAACTGAGTATATCTTTTCTCTAACGGTCTTTTCTCTGTTATATTTACATATTTGTGTTTTGCCACCACTGTTGAACAGCTGGTATAATATATCCAATATTTAGTATTAGCATATTTAAAAACGTTCTTTCAATATTCTGGCACCATGTCTAGAGTTCCACATTATTTCTGTGTCTTCTTCCTTTATTTTTTCCTATTACCTCATTACTTTTTTTGTACAGATACTTCAGTTTTTGTTGTTATTTTACACATCTGTTTCTGCTTTCAGTTGTACTTTTATTGACCCTTATTTTAGTATCTTATACATATCTGGAGAGCCTTTCCTCATTAGCTTCTCCCATCTTATAATTCTGCATATTACTATACTGAATTCATTAACACACTTTCTTAAATTCCCAGATAAGCATTCAAACACACAATGTTTTAATTTGTATTTATATTGAAAATTTCAAGGTTACATATTCACTTTCCCCTAATCTTTTCTGAATAAGAAACTTATTATCAAAAAAAGTCAGAAATTTCCTTAAAGGTCTACCTTTACTTTTGCAAATGGCTATTTATCTAGTTTGGTTACATTTTGTTCTTAGTCCTGTAAAGTAGGTTAGGCTATGATATGAAAAGTAGTTATTTTGTTTGAACATTTCCATTACTGGGACACCTTCATTTAGTATAGATACAATCTTTAAAGCCCTAAACACCCTAGGGCCAGCTAACCTGTAGTATTACTTTCTCTTATGAATGTGCAAATAAATCTATGGTACTCTTATTTTGTTGCATGTGCCAAATATGATGCCGTTGTTAATTGGAAGCAATGCTTTTTCAAATATTAAATTGGAAAGTCTCCTTTTTACTAATTTGATAGATAGAAATTGCAGGGAATTGAAGCTATGGACAATTAGTGAGTGATGTAAAACAGATGGAACATGGAATGTAATATTGCATTGACTAAAACCTTCTTGGACTTCTGAGGGATTAGTTTTTTCTTCTGTTTCAAAACTATAATAAACCTATTTTAGGATCTTCACCATAGAGATGAGGGGCTTCCTTTCTCAAAATGATACTAAGCTATCCCACCAAAATTCATTAGTACAATTGTTTATGGAGATTTTCAGTCATTCAGGTCAGTCATGGTTTATTTATTTATTTTATTTATTTTATTTGTTGAATTTATATTGCCGCCTACTCATCCATGGTGACTCCAGGTGGCTTACAGAATATAAAACCAGATTTAAAACAATAAAAACTAACAAAAAGAATTAAATTAATATTTATTACTGCACTCTAACCACTGCGGTGGCACAGTGGTTAGAGTGCAGTACTGGAGGCTACTTCTGCTGATTACTGGCTGCCAGCAGTTTGGCAGATAGAATCTCACCAGGCTTAATATTGACTCATCCCTCCATCCTTCCGAGGTCGGTAAAATAAGGACCCAGATTGTTGGGGGCAATATGCTGACTCTGTAAACCACTTAGAGAGGACTGTACAGCACTATGAAGCGGTAGATAAGTCTAAGTGCTACTGCTATTGCTATAGTATGATATAACAAAATCAAACTTCCAGTTTGAACAAAACGAACTTCCGGTTTGTCCGTCAGGCCGTTATCCTGCTTCCCAGGCTTCAGGAAAGCCTCCGGAGCCTGGGAAGGGTGAGAAACAACCCAATGGCCCAACCATTGCCTGGGGAGGGCAAAAACGGCGTCCCCTGGCCCTCCAGAAGGCCGAAAATCATCTGGCGCGCCGGAGCTAAAGGCTGCCATGCCACCAAATCTGGTTTTGCATGCCACCTGTGGCACACGTGCTCTAGGTTCGCCATCACTGGACTAGGGCATGAGTGACTGTGAGTAGGGATTGTTGGACCAAGAAAGGATGTAACTGGCCCACAACGCACAGTTGCATAAAGGCCCTCCTGACCATGAATGCTACCTCCTCTTCGAGCAGGATAATAGTCCAGGAAATGGACTATTTCCTGAATGAGTCCAGGAAAACCCCTAGATTACGCACAGGGTCACTGGTTGCTCCAGAAGTGCTTTTTCAAAAGGCAACTGGACTTTATTTTTCCTTGAAGATGTTTCACTAGTCATCCAAGAAGCTTCCTCAGTTCATTACTACAGTCAGCAGATTTGAGGGGCTGGGAAAAGCAGAGGCAAGTTTTATATCCTTAGAATTTGTGCTTAACTAATTTCATAACTTTAAATTTCAGATTAGGTTTTTTTTTTTTTTTTGGTATTAAGTTGTGGACTCCAAAGAGTTTTTTATGTTTTATGTTTGGGTATTAATTAAAAGCATTAAACCAATAGCATATAAAATAATAGAATGTTTCTGCCTATATCATTTTCAAGTGATAAAGCAGCATGGCTAGTGGTCATATAGGAGGTGAGCATGTTAGTTACTGATAGAAGAGAATATTTGTAGCTCAGGGATGCAGTGTGGAGTCCTTGATGCTCTCTGAGCTTGGTATATATGATATATACTGCTGCTGTGTTACACTGCTGTGACAGGACAACACAGCCATTCATCAGCTGTTCGCCCATGAGGCTGTGCACACGCTTCCAGCCATGCTTCCCAGGATCTGCACCATGCCGTTGGCCCAGCCATGCTGCTGCGACTAAATGTCCCATCACTGCTTCCGCCTTCCTGTTCTTCACACCGGCCATGCACCTTGTTGCCTGCCGGTGTCGCTTGTGGCCAGACCTGGGCAGGAGAGCAGCCTGCTGATGAGCAGCTGGCTGGCACTGCCCAGACAGGTCCTGCTGCTGCCTCTTGGAGCAGGACTCTGCAAGGCTTGTTGTGCCATTGCACGCATGAACTGCAACACCACCATGAGCTTCATCATACCAGCACAGCTGGCATCCTGCCACACTTTTTGCGGCGGCCATTAGCATGACCGAAGGGGCATGATGGCTAGGGTTGCAGGAGCAGCTGTTAGGTAAGGGCGTATGGGGTACGTGGGGCATGTTCCCCATCCCTTCCCCCCACACCCCGGCCTCGCCTACTCATCTGGTGTTGTTTGTGTGGCAAGCAACCAGAGGAAATGGCAGGGACCAGCTGTGCATGCATTTAAATATTTTGGGGGAGGGCTTATTTTCAGGGAAACAACATGTGTGTGTGTGTGTGTGTGTGTGTGTGTGTGTGTGTGTGTACAGGCACACACACAGAAATAAAATATGTCAACACACATTTAAATGTATTTTCATTTCTTTAGGAGATGTTTTCTGCATTGTGGCTTACTACTTGGATTTATCTCATTCATTCCCATTTCAGCTGTTGTAAGTATACTATATTTCTTTCTGTCTTATAGCACAGTGAGTGTCACATAATAACATTTGAGTTTTTCCCAACAGTTAACTAGACTCCTATATGGCTTGTTTATTTTCACTTGCATATGCACACCCACCATTCATGTCTCATGAAGTGTGGTTCTTCTGGCAATATAGGAAAAGAGTACAATTGAAAATCAGTGCATATGAGAGGAAGTTTAGAGCTCCATGTCTCATTTTGAGTTTCTTCTGTATTTAAAATAAGATGCAGGTTTGTTTTTCCTGTAATAATCCTTCTCACAATTCTGTAATATAAAGTGAACTCATTATTTAAAAAAGTAGAAAAGATTAAGAAGATGATCTTATAGTAATTAATTGTTAAAATACATTTATTCTTTAAATACTTTGAATACATTTTAACCATTTGAATAAGAACTATATTTTTGTTCTTGCTGGTATAATGGCCCATTTTTCATAGGTATTTAATTTATATCCATTTTCTCCAATAATTTCCATTCAAAGGGTAATTAAAATAACAATAAATTAAAAACAAAAACATTTGAATCAGGCAGATAGCATCATGTGTGTAGGCATAACCTAAATAAAAATGTTTTGCCGGTGGTTAAGATGGAAGGGCTAGTTTTATCATCTTCTTGCTTCTTTGGCAGGGAATTCTGACTGAGAGATTCAGATATGCTGATAAAGATGATGGGGCTGAAAGAATGCCCTGCTCTTAAATTTTCATTGTTGTTATGCCATGATAACATACATTTTCAAATGGTCATTGGCATGTAGAATTAAGGAATTGATGGGGATCTTAGAAGTCGTCCAGTCACTGTAGGATGTCTCCTTCTCCAATGAAGGAGAACTTACTGCTTTAATAACCGCCATCTTTTCTGTAAACTATATATAATCACTTCCTATTCTATGTTTTCTGTCAATTATATGATGTTACTTCAACTGCTTCATACTTTAAAATTAGGGAGTTCTTTTGGCTGTGATTAAAGGAAAACCCCAAATGTCATCAAGGAAACATTTCAAAAATTTGGACTAAAGTTAATCAACATTTTCTTCCTCCACAGTCCTGCATCTCAGTAAATCTAAATGTCACCAAGTAGTGATTTGTGGCAGCTGAACTATAAACTGTTCAGATTGATATAATCTCCCTGTTGAGATTGATATACTGTAATCTCTTCAATTTGACTTTTGGTCAATGAATGAAGTAATTTGAACTGATTCAAGGTTGCTGTGGTAGCCATACTGCCAACGAAGTAGCCAGTATGGATGTGCAAAAGGAAATTTCAGTATCATTTAAGATACCTTCCTGATTATTCAGAGATTGAGTTTATTGGGCAGAGGGACAGATAATACATCAAACAAAGCCTGTAGGTTGTCTTGGTGTTTATTATTTCGATTGGAAGGCTGTAAGATAGGTTGCCTACTCTAGAGAATAAGATCATCATAGGCCACTCCTAATTTCTTCTCACTGCCTACATAATCTGCTTTTTCCTGCTGCTTCATGGAAAATGAATGTAGGAAAAGGTTTATGTCTATGGAGATTCTCCAGTGCGCTGCTTGGAGAGTCCAAGTGTGGGTTAACACAGCCTATCTGCCCTTGGACTGAGTAATGTTTTTCTTGACCACGCCTCCCTTTGCCTCCCTATGTTCAGTTTAAAAACTCTGTCTGCCCATTAGGACTGCTTTGGGGGTTCTCCAGTCCAAGGACAGATAGACTGGGGTTCCCAACACCAAATTGACCACTAGTTCTTCTCAAGACCTGTCTACAAGACTCATTTCAAGCGTTTGGTCTGAATCTGCTGAGAGGAATCCCGGGGCAGTTCCTGTCTTCCGCTGGTCGCAAGCGGCACAGGGCGAGTGAGTCGCTTGACCGGCTCCTGCTGGCGGGCGAGGGGGGAAGGGACCGCACCGGTGTCCCGTTCTCGGGGTTCCCAACCGCTACTATCCCAGGGCCTTGCGGGCGTTAGCCGCTGGCTGTGGCTCTATTCTGCCTGGCAACAGCGGCGACCGTTTCTGCCACTTCACACGCGTTTGCTTGAGTGACAGCAAATTTTGCGGGTGGAGGCTGCGCGCTCACCAGCCGCCATTTTGGTCACTCCAAAGAAGCCTGCTGCTGCGTGCGGACGCTCAGGAGCTCCGGAGAACGAGGACCGAAAAAGCAGGCCAGGAACAGCAGATTAAGCTTCCTCTCAGCCGCAGAGTGCCGCCGGGGGTGTGAGGCTAGTCTGGGGCGCCAGCTAGCCTTACACTCCTCAGCTAAGTCTCGGGGATCCGAGGACGGTAGGGGGAAGGAATCCATCCAGCAGGCGGCCCTTTCTTCCAGGAGCATCTGCGGATGCGCTTGAGCCAGCTGGCCAGCGTCGGTGCCCTTTCACTGTGCGATAGTTTCCAGCCAGGCCTTAACTTGTGCCCTGCTGCAGCATGGCTGAGGAATGCAGGGAGGCACAGGAACAGCAGGCAAGGCCTCCAGCAAGCACAGTAGACTGGATTCCTTACCCAAGGGAGGAAAAGGGAGTAGGGGCGCCAGCAGGAAGTCCTCCCCGGGACCTTCAGTGCCTCCAGAAAAGGCCAAAGAGCTCTCGTTCCCATAAGGCGGTGGAGCCTAAAGTCCTTCATCACCACAAGGAATGTTCTCCCTCAGACCATGGGGATCGCTCTCCCATGGGTCCCTCTCTTAGGGGCGAGGAGGCTGAGTCTCCTTCTTTCAGGGGCAGTAGATATCCCTCTGTAGAGGACTATAGGTCCAGAGATCCCTCACCAGAGACTTCCTGGGGCTATCCTGATTCACCCAGTTCCTCTATCAGGGAGGAAAGGGAATCCTTCCAGAGCATCTTGCCCGAACAGGAGGACTCCAGCTCGGGCAAGGCTAGGCGCCATAGGCACACCAGCAAACATCACGTGAGGGAGGGCAAGAGCCCAGCATTGTCAGCTGAAATGAGGGAAGTGATCTCTCTGGCCATCTCCCAGGGCATTGCGGAGGGCATTAAACAGAGAGATTCCTGAAAATCCAGGGCTCCCAAGGCCAAACATCAGACCAAGACCTCCACCTCTAAGGAGCCGAATTCCCCTCCTATGTCATCAGCCTCTGAATCCTCTAGCTCGGAGGAAGAAGGGGCTGAGGGATTCGTGCTTTCAGAGGACAAAGACCTGCCCCCTGAAAAGCTGGCCTTTACTGGCCTTTTTAAGCCATCCTTGTTTACGTCTATACTTCACAAGGCCATGGCGGCAACCGAGCTAGGCTCCATCCCCAAACCAAATCCTGATCAGACTACTGCGTCCTCCAAGGACCATAAACATGGACTGTTCAAGGAAACGGTTCCTACCCAGGAGCTTATCCCTGTACCCGACCTCTTCATGGATGTCGTTCAGCGTCAATGGGTCCAGCCCGGCACCCTGACCAACCCCAGTGGAGGGGATAAGTCCCTTTATTCTGTAGCGGGGAATATGGAAGACATCCTGAAATTTCCTGGAGTAGATGCTCCAGTAGTGTCCTTGACATCCAATTCTAACCTACCTGCTGACCTTCCAGAAGGTCTAAAGGCTGAAGATAAGAGGTCGGAGAAGGCATGCCACAAAACACACATGGCGGCTGCCTGGGCCATTAAGGCGTCCACCTCTGCTTCTTTCTTCACCAGAGCTTCCTTGTTCTGGCTGAGACAACTCAGATCCAAACCTCCTTCCAGAAGGTCTAGGTGGTGCCATGAGCTTACCAAAATTATTATGGCCATTGAATACTCGGCTGATGCTTCGCTGAATGCAGCGAAGTTTGCCTCCAGGGCCCTAGCTTCCAATATTACATCTCGCCGCCTCCTATGGCTCCGGAACTGGCAGGCTGAGATGAAGGCTAAATGGAAGTTGGCTTCCGCTCCCTTCAAGGGAGGGCAGTTGTTCAGGGAGGCCCTGGACAAGTTTGTCATAGAAACCAAGGACAAACGGAAGGTCCTCCCAGCCACTTTGAAAAGGAACGAACATAAGGGCTCCAGTCCCTTTCGTAAGCAGTCCTTTTGAAACCAGGAGGCAACAATCTTCCTTTCGGAAGCCATTTCGGGAGGGACGGGGCTTCTATTCCATCCTGTTCCCGGTCCCGAAGAGCTCAGGGGGGTGGAGGGCCATCTTGGACCTGAAAAGCCTGAATCAGCATCTGGCTTACAAGAGGTTCAAGATGCAGTCCCTCCACTCCTTCCTTGAGGAAAGGGGATCTATTGACATCGATAGATCTGAAAGAGGCCTACCTGCATGTCCCCATCCATATGCTGCCCACAGGAGGTTCCTGAGGTTCTGTTCCGAAGGGAAGCACTACCAGTACAAGGCACTCCCCTTAGGGCTTTCGTCAGCACCCAGAACATTTACCAAGATCCTGGTGGTGGTAATGGCTCATCTCCGCAACCATTCCGTCCGTCTGGAATGTTATTTGGATGACATAATCATTCATTCTGTCACACCAGAGCAGGCTCGACACGATGTCATGCTGACCGTTCGGACATTGCAACAACATGGATTCTCTGTCAACATGGAGAAGAGCCAGTTCTGTCCAGCCACGCACATACAGCATCTGGGCGCCATCATCGATTCCAACTCCTGCCAGGTATTTCTGTCCTCAGACCAGAGGAACAGAGTGAACTACTGCCGTCAATCCAGGTCGGTGCCGATCATCCAGCTGTCCCAGCTTTTGGGGATCACGATCTCCTGTCTGAAGGTGGTCCCCTGGGCCCGACTGCATGCCAGGGAACTGCAATGGTTTCTCCTTCCAATGCAGAGAGCGAAAACCAGCAACTCCCACAGGTGCATGCGCGGAAGGTGACCAGATCCCTGGCCTGGTGGAGGTCCAAGGCGGTCGTGAAGGGCTGTCTGTTCAAGGAGCCAGAAAGGGTCGTTGTGACCACAGATGCCAGCCTTCTGGGGTGGGGCGCCCACTGTCAGAGTCAACTTGCCTAGGGCCAGTGGTCTCAGAGAGAGGCTGCCCACAGCATCAACTGGCTAGAGCTGAGGGCAGCCCGACTCGCGCTATGCCATTTTGCATGCCTGATAAAGGGGAGTCATGTACTGTTAATGACAGACAATGTGGCAACAAAAGCCCACATAAACAGGCAGGGTGGTACCCATTCAAGGGGGCTCATGCTCGAGGCAGAGGCTCTGGGCAGGTGGGCAGAGCGACATCTGGCTTCTCTCAGAGCAGATCACATCTCCGGAACTAGCAACCGGGAGGCAGACTGGCTGAGCCGACAGCGCATCGATCACTCGGATTGGCGCCTGTACCCGGACCTGTTCCAACAAATCGTGAGGAGATTCAGCAAACCACAAGTAGACCTCTTTGCCACACATTCCAACACACAACTGCCACGATTCTTCAGCTGTTACCAATCACCGTTGGCGGAGGGGACGAATGCACTGAGGTGCGAGTGGCCCCAGGAACTCTTATATGCACTCCCTCCCTCCTCTGCCCCTCATTCCTCAGGTGGTGGCCAAACTCCTGACTGAACAGGCAGAAGTTCTTCTGGTGGCACCGTTCTGGCCCAGGAGGTCCTGGTACGCAGACCTTGTCAGTCTCTCCATTCAGAGACCGTGGTGAATTCCTCAGGACCAAGTCTCCCTCAGCCAGGGGGTCATCAGTCATCCAGACCCCCAGTGGCTACAACTAGCCATCTGGCACTTGAAGGGGACCTCCTGAGGAAGCAGAACATCTTTGACAAGGTCATACGAACAATACAAGCGTCCAGGAGACCCTCCACTACCAGAATATACAATGCGACCTGGGCTGCCTTTTCATCGTGGTGCAAGGCTAGAGACATTGTTGACTTTTCTGCCTCAGTCCCTCAGACCCTGGACTTCCTACAGGAGGGTCTGGATAAGGGTCTGGCACCCAGTACGCTCAGGCGTCAGGTTGCAGCGCTATCGACCATCCTGGCCAGGGTTTCATCTCGTTCTCTGAGCCAGCACCCTCAGATTAAGAGCTTTCTGAAGGGCGCAGCAAACATCAGCCCACTGACGGTCCACTGATACCTGTCCTGGGACCTCCCATTAGTCTTAAAGACTCTGATGGGTCCCCCATTTGAGCCTCTGCGTACGTCTAGTCTATGCCACCTAACCATCAAGACTGCCTTTCTGGTGACTATCACTTCTGCACACAGGGTGTCCGAACTGGCGGCTCACTCAGTCAGGGAGGACTTGTGCGTGGTCCACACCGACAGGGCTATATTAAGACTCGATCCTCCAATCAGCGCACTGGAGAAAGACCGTTGGCTTACCTGAACGGTCGTTCTCAGGGCGCTGTGAGGAGAGCCCAAACCCACCCAGGGGATTTTTCTCTTCAAAATATATGACTGTGTATTGACTGTGAATTTGATCATACGACTATTCTTTCGTTTTTAAACTGAAATAGGGAGGCAAAGTGAGGCATGGTCAAGAAAAACATTACTCAGTCCGAGGGCAGATAGGCTGTGTTAACCCATAACTCTCCTCGCAGGGCCCTGAGAACGACCGTTCAGGTAAGCCAACGGTCTTTCTCAGTCATCCAGATCATGGTTGTCTGAAAGGTGCTGTTTCAAGATTCAACTGGACTTTCTGGTTTTTCTTTGAAGATGTTTCACTTCTCATCCAAGAGGCTTCTTCAGCTCTGACTGGATGGTGGGGAATGTAAGGATTTATACTCCTCGCAGACAGCTGGTCATTTGCATTCTTTTAGAGAGTCATTGAGGCCATCTGGGGGTTTATCTGTGTCATCATATATGAGAATCAGCTGTTTTAAAAACCTAGAACACGAGTTCTGACCACTTCCCCTACTGACTCAGTTTGGTACATAATAAATATGTCCACATTGAGCTTTTTTGTATTATTAATATGATTTTATCCATTATTCTACAATATATTTTTATAGCATTATTATAAATTATTTTCCATCTTAATATGTATTATATATTATATCACAGTTACAGTGCTAACTAATCTTTGCAGAACTCTTCTGCTTTAGCCTAAATGCTCATATTATTATACATTGCAGAAATATTTAAAATTATGCAAGAAACAGTAGAAGAGAATGTTGCATAGCAATTCAATGACTGTTCTTTAAAAAGACTTACTTGTTTAATTGTGTAGTTTAATGTTGCTTTGGTAAACAAATTATTCTCTTTGTAACAAAATGAATAACCCAAATCTGGAATATTTGAGAAATATTTGTAGATCTGTAGAAATAATTGTAGATCTGCTTACACATTTCAAATAGATAGATAATCTTTATATATGTGGCAATTATACTATTATAATCACTATTATACAAATACCTATATATATATATTTATTATAATCACTATTATACAAATACCAATGTATATTTATAGTTACACAAATAGTAATATTTATTTATTTATTTATTTATTTATTTATTTATTTATTTATTTATTTATTTATTTATTAGGTGATGGGATTGTTAGCTTTTCCCCTAAAGGAGAGCCAGGAACTGTCTCTTGTCTACAAGGTAGACAATCTAAACATGTGACTTGGTATAGAAATGATATTGAGATGCCTATAACTACAGATAACAGCTCCCGGGTTTATCAGCAGGCAAATTTGCTTTGGTTTTATCCTGCAAAACTAGAAGATTCTGGAATGTATCACTGCATTCAGTAAGTCAGTTTATTTATTCATTATTTATTCATTGCCTTTGCAAGTAGTTCCAACTTACAATAATTAATTTAGTGACCATTCAAAGTTACAATGGCGCTGAAAAAGTAACTTTATGACTATATTTCACACTTTTGACCATTATAGCAGTCCCATGATCATATGTTCAAAATTTGATTGCTTGGCAACCGGCATTATTTATGATGGTTGCAGTGTCCTGGGCCATGGGTTACCTTTTGTGATTTTCTGACAAGCAAAGTCAATGGGGAAGCCAGATTCAATAATTGTGTTACTAACTTAACAATTGAGTGATTCACTGAACAAGAAGGTCATAAAATGGAACCATTGGGCTCAATTGTGGTCATAAGTCAAGGACTACCTGTATATCTCACATTTTCTGTGGGAGATCAAGGATGTACACCATAAGAACAATTCTAAACCAGAGATTGATCCAAGTAAGAAACCGTGACTTTCTTTAAAATTTCCCATGAACTCTACCAACGAGCAGGGACATAACTTGACTGCGCTCCAACATTATAATTACAGTAGTACTTGACATTAGATTTAGCATTTGGAAAATGGAAAGGATAATGAGAAGAAAATATAAAATTAATATATTGATCTTGTTTATTGATACTAATGTTTAGCTTTAATTGTGTAGAATTTGAGTTCAAACAATACTTGGTAGAAGATTAAAATGACCATGCTTCTTTAATAGTTTAACGCTTAGATGAGAGTAAACACTTCTGAATGATTGGAGTCTTATTTCTAGCTAAATTTTTTATAACAACAGAACTTTATTGGTTTTATGTATTCCTGAAACCAGTAAATTAAATATAAGAAATTGAATTGGTACAAAAAGTTGTTAACCTATGCTTTAATGTATCTTGGTCCAAGATCTGCTCGTATTTTTAGAAGTGTATCCAACTCTTAATTGATATAATTGTTTTTTTCCTAAATATTAAATAATTTGATGCCAATCACTCTCATTTTTATTTCAGTAATTCCACGACATTTAACAGATCCCTAATAGTGTTTGAGAATAGTGTTGGACTATGTTTTAATGAAGGAATGGTTTTTGAACAGAGTCTTATATTAGAATACAATGGGAAGCTGACTTGTCCAGATCTTCAAAATTTCAGAAATGATGAAAATGCTCCTTTTGCTTTACAATGGTATAAGGTAAGTCCTTTTCCATAAAGACAGAAGCAAAACAATTAAGCAGTTTACCGTATCTTTTCCATTTTGAACATCATTAACTTGTCATATTCTACAACCTTTGGACTAGCTGTTTACTTGAATTTCCCCTTACTCCATGCATAACCAAATAACCTTTTTTTGTTAACTAGTGTTCACTGCACATCTTGGATCATTCTGAGTTTTAGCTTTCCAAACTCACACACTGATACACATACATTGATTATTCTATGATATTTTTTTCTTTTACTATAAGGCTCTCCTTAAGTTTTTCTAAAGACTTGTCCCTTTTGTTTATCAGTTCTTTTTTCATGTATATATTTATTATGTTTTATCATAATGGGATTAAAATACAAAACAAAAAAAGAAAAAAATATATGCATCCAACAGTAACAATAACAAAAAAAATATGTACAAAAGTGGGTCTGTAAATAGCTATAAAAGTTCTCATCCTTATTTAACAAGAAAAATATATAAACAAATATTTCAGATGAGGAAGTCTCTATCTAATAGTTCCTTGTTTTCATTGGGTGCTTTTCCTTTTTCTTCTCTGATAGTGTGTCTGTGTGTTTGGATGCTTGATTGTTGTCTCATATTTCAGAATTTTTCAACTTCAGAATTTTTTTTACAATTTTTACAATTCAGGATTTCTATCCATAGAATCTTTCCAATGCTTTCCCTCAGCCTATTGGAATAAGTTCTTTTGAACTCAAAACTCAGAAATAGCCTTCCGAAAGGCTATTAAATCCTGGCTATTCCGGCAGGCCTCGGGCTGTTGACCTCATGACTGAGGTCCAGCCCCAATTAGATTGGGTGTTATGTGGTTTTTTTTTAATCTGTGTCTCCTCGTTTTTTAACTTTTTACTTTTTAAAATGTATTTGTTGTAAGCCGCCCGGAGTCCTTCGGGATTGGGCGGCCTATACATTCATTAAATAATAATAATAATAATAATAATAATAATAATAATAATAATAACAACAAAAATGAAGCCTACAAATACTTAGGCATTCTGCAGTTGGATAACATCAAGCATGGAGGAGTAAAAACTATTGTCAGGCGAGAATACACCAACAGAGTTAGGAAAATTTTGAAATCTAAATTGAATGGTGGAAATACAATCAAGGCCATAAATACCTGGGCAATACCAGTTATAAGATAAACAGCTGGTATAGTTAACTGGACACAAGCTGATTTGGACATTTTGGATCGAAAAACCAGGAAACTAATGACAATGCACTACAGTTTACATCCATGTGGTGATACTGATAGACTATATACCTGCCCCGAAAATCAGGTGGCAGAGGATTATTACAAGTGAAGCAAACAGTTGAAGAAGAAAAACATGCACTGGCTGATTATTTAAAAGAAAGTCAAGAACATCTATTAATCGAAGTAAAGAACAAAAATCTACTGAAGGCCCAACAGATGAAACAAGAATACAGAAAAGATGTGATAAAATCAAGAATGGAGAGTTGGCAGAACAAAACACTGCATGGCCAATTTCTGGAAAAAATAAAAGATAAAGTGGACAGTGAACAAACTTGGTTATGGTTAACAACAGGTACATTAAAGAAAGAAACAGAGTCACTAATCCTGGCTGCGCAAGAACAAGCTATCCGCACAAATGCCATTAAGGCCAAAATCGAAAAATCCTCTGATGATGCCAAATGCAGACTTTGCAAAGAAGCTGATGAAACTGTTGATCACATACTCAGCTGCTGTAAAAAAATCGCACAGACTGATTATAAATTGCGGCACAATTCAGTAGCACAAATGATCCATTGGAATTTGTGCAAAAATTATAATATTAAAACAGCAACAAACTGGTGGGAACATCAGCCTGAAAAAGTCACCGAAAATCAGATGGTCAAGATCTTGTGGGATTTTCGCATACAAACAGACAAAATACTGGCACATAATACACCAGACATCACACTGGTTGAGAAAAATAAGGTCACAATCATAGACATCGCAATACCAGGTGATAGCAGGGTAGCTGAGAAGGAACATGAAAAAATTGCAAAATACCAGGACTTAAAAATTGAAATTCAATGACTATGGCACAAACCAGCAGTGATAATTCCAGTGGTAATTGGCACACTGGGTGCTATTCCAAAAGCACTGGAATTACATTTAAAACAGTTAAAAATTGACAAAATCACCATGAGTCAAATGCAAAAAGCCGCACTGCTTGGATCTGCACGCATATTACGAAAATACGTTACGACGTCCTAGGCCCCTGGGTGGGGCCCGACTAGTAACCAATGCCAAATCCGGCGAAACAACTGGCCGCTGTGATACAATTGTATAATAATAATAATAATAATAATAACAACAACAACAACAACAACAACAACAACTGATCTCATTGTCTTCATTTTGCTCTGCTTATGGTATGATAATAGAGTAGGTAAATTCCAAGATCACATGAACATTCTCTCAGAAAAGGTCCTTGCAACTTCCATTTCGGAAATATTTTCCCCCATGAGTAGGTATTAAGTCCACTGTACCAATTACCTAATTTCCTCCTCCACTTTTATATGATGAAGCTGTCTTCAAGTCATGTCAACAATCTGTTGGCCCTCCTGTGGCCTTTTATCATATTGCCACTTCATCTTTGATGTATTTTTTTAGGCAAAATTGTATTGATTGCAGTTCTAAACTTTGTTTCTGTTATAAAATGAGAATCTTTAATATTGTTTAGGAGCCAGATTGTTTCTTTATTGGCTTCATTTAACAGTTTTTGAGAGGAGTTCCAACATGAACCTCAAATATGCTTTCAAGTTTTGCAATGCTGATATAAAGACTTTGATTTTTTTTTTTCATTTTATTCTTTGGCCAAGATTACAAATGTTTCATTTTCTTTAGTTTTCACTTCTTTCCCGGTATCCTTCTTTTTCTTCCATATGTTATCCATATTTCTATAATTAGTTTGTGTCTTCAGGTAAGTAATAGGAGGAGGAAGGTGTGCTGGTTATGTTCACCACCTTGAGTTATTTGTAAAAATAAACTTGGGATATAAATAAATAAATTTAAATCTGTTTTGTTGTGGGGTCCTTGGTGCTCTCTGAGCTTACCTGCTTTCTTTCAGACATTTCATTACACAACGAGGTAACATTGCCAGTGGTATAGTTTTAATGTTTTAGCTGCTGCTATTCCTTTGGAATATTTATTGGGTTGTTATTGCCTTTTGGAACAAATATTTTATCCATTCAACTTCATTTTTAGCTATAAGTTATTATGGTTAACATCATCTCACTGCCTACCTTTCTCAGCTATTGTCTCTCCAGTTTTCAAATTAATAGATATATACCAAAAGCTGGTCTTAACTATTCTCCATGCTACAATCACGGTCTGAGAACAGGCTGGTATGAATTGTAAATATAAATTGTTTCCAACTTTATCTCAAATATGCTACCTGTTACATTCCTCTTTCTCCATCATAATAGAATATAGAACATAGAATCACAGGGCTGGAAATTATAGCCATTAATTAAGGTAACATAATTTACATGTATGAACTTTTTATTACTTGCAGCTCACTAGTCCTGTTGATAAATTATCTTTAGCTTGTAGATCTGGACTGATTTAATTTTTCTTTTTTGGTTATACAGTATGTGTTTCATAAAAAAAGTTTAGCTTGGTATTAACTATTCTTATAATATTTGCTTATTTTTGTTTCAGGAATGTCATTTGCCTTTATATGGAGATTGGAAATTTAGGCCTTTTAGAGAACATCTTACCATTATAAATATAACTAAGGAAGATGAAGGAATTTATATATGCAGAGCTAAACATATATATATGGGAAAAGAATATAATATTTCACGGGCCATCAAACTAATTACTTTTGGTATGTATTTTTCATCTTGGAGTTATTGGCATATCACAGAATAGAATTTATTTTATAAAATAAATTGATTTTTAAAAAATCTATGGAAACTGCAACCTAAATTTGCAATATAGCCTTGTTACATTATTTCCTCTGTCTGAGATACTATAGTGGTGGGATTCAAACAATTTAACAACCAGTTCTCTGTCCTGATGACCAGTTGGGTAAGTGTGGCTGGGTGGTCATGTGATTGGGTGGGCGTGGCAAATTTGACATCATTCATGTTGAGGGGCAATTCGCCTTGCCCGGCTTCTGATGACCATGAGGATGTTGCAACAGTCATAAGTGTGAAAAATGATCATAAGCCACTTTTTTTCAGTGCCATTGTAACTGAATGGCCACTAAATGAACTGTTGTAAGTCGAGGATTACCTGTACAAAAATACAAAAAGCTTCTTTGCTTGAAAAAAGCTACCCTAAATACCAATCATTAGATTAGAAATGGGATAATATACACTGAAGATCAATGATAGCCACAGCCACCATGGAAACCTAAACCATTCTGTCTGAATACCTTCCTTTTCATCAGCAATACCTGCAACCTGAAGTTACAAATCAGGCAGGGTGCTAGAGCACCTTGAGGATTTAAGATAGTTAAAATGCAATGATAACTATCAGCAGCCAACTCTTGCTCATAAGGTGAAGCCTTTTAGGAGAGATGTCATTTAAGCTCTCCAGAAAGTGGGTGGGCACACTTGGGCTACAAAATGCTGAGCTAAAGAGACAAATTAACAAAGTATATAGGGACCCAGGTTCAAGTGTCTGCCCTCCCACGCTTGTGAATCACAACAAAATTAGTACATGCTCCCGATATCTAAATAAACTTCACACCTGGTGCCATGTTACTAAGCCTTATTATCATGAGAGAAAACTAAAACAGATTGAAGGATCCACACCCCTACCTCCCTTTTAAAAAATCTTACTATCAGTGAGCAATCATGTGCCTTGGCCACGCTGAAGCAATGAAAGAGACTCCTGTCCCAAAGGTGCTTTTTCAAGAGGCAACTGGACTTTCTGGAAAACCAAGGAAGCCAGCATCTAGGATTAATTACATTTGTTAAACAAGATTAAAAAATCCAACTCCTTGCTGGCCTTCGAGAGACAAACTAATTAAAATCAAATAACAAAATACACAAAACAAGCTTGTAAATTATAAAATGCTGTAGAACAAACTGTATAAAAATCCCTGCAGTCATCAAACCAATGAATATTTCTTCCAACACTCTTGAAAAAAGCACCTTTGGGACAACCATGACCTGGATCACTGGAAAATCCCCATACGCAAGAGACTCCTGTGCTCAGTGAACTGACAAATCACCCTTTCACACTCAGGAGAAGCAATCCTTAGATCCATTTGCACCACTTAAAAATAGCAGCTGGTCTCATTCACCTCACAAGATATCCTAAGGAAATCATCCAAAGGACTCAGGGTGGCGTACAACATTAAAAAAAACCCACATATTACAAAAGTTAAAAAGGAAATTAAATAAAGTATCCAAAAGCAAACCCAATTAATATTAACAATACAATTTTAAAAATTAGATTAAAATTAACAATTAAATTAATCATTTATTTTATTCTGTTCAGGCCAGGCCGGCTTGCTGGAAAAGCCAACTTTTTAGGGCGCGTTGGAAGGACCGGAGGTCAGGGATTATATGAAGCTCCGGGGGCAGCTCATTCCAGAGGGAAGGTGCTCCCACAGAGAAGGCTCTCCCCCTGGGGATCGCTAGCCGACACTGTCTGGCCGACGGCACCCTGAGGAGGCCAATTCTGTGGGATCGCACTGGGTGGTGGGAAGCTACTGGTGGCAGAAGGTGGTCTCGCAGGTACCCTGGGCCTAAGCCATGGAGCGCTTTAGAGGTCATGAATCGCACCCGGAAAACAACTGGCAACCAGTGCAGGCCACTAAAAGGAGTGTAACATGGGAGCACCTAGGTACCCCCATGATAACCCGCGCAGCCGCATTCTGGACCAGCTGAAGCCTCCGGGTGCTCTTCAAGGGCAGCCCCATGTAGAGTGCATTGCAGTGGTCCAGGCGAGAAAGGACGAGGGCATGAGTGACTGTGCATAGAGCATCCCGATCCAGAAAGGGGTGCAATTGACGTACCAGGCGAACCTGGTAAAAGGCCCCCCTGGTCACGGCTGTCAGATGTTTTTCTAAACTAAGCTGCGTATCCAGGAGGACTCCCAGATTGCGGGCTCTCTCTGAGGGGGCTAAAATTTCTCCCCCTATCATCAAAGATGGAACAAGATGCACAAATTGGGAAGAAGGAAACCACAGCCACTCAGTCTTGGAGGGATTGAGCTTGAGCCTGTTCCTTCCCATCCAGATCCACACAGCCTCCAGGCATCGGGACATCACGTCGAGGGCATTGTTTGGGTGGCTTGGAGTAGAGATGAAAAGTTGGGTATCATCAGCATATTGATGATACCGTACCCCAAAACCACGGATGATCTCGCCCAGTGGTTTCATATATATGTTGAACAGAATTAGCCCCATAAAGTGAAAAGAAAAAAAAAGGCTGTTGCAAGGAGATTTCTTTCAACAACCAGTTCGCCAAACTGCTGGGAAAGTTCATTTCTAAAAATTAAAATAGCATTGCAATAGATTTTATAGTTACTTATTTTCAGTATTTTTTATTGTTTTAGGAATATCAAAGAAAAATATTCCAGATATAATTTATCCAAATAACAACTCAATTGAAGTAAAACCAGGTAATTACTTCATTTGAAAAAGAAACCTTTTTTTAATAATCTTAGGCAAACTCTAAGTTATGGTTATTCACCCACTATAATTATTTATGAATTGTAGGTTCCAGATTTGACCTGGTATGTAATGTCTCAGCAGATCCTCTGGATGAAGAAGTAATTGTAACCTGGATATTCAATAATGAGGTGTTAAATGCAGATGAGAAGGATAAGTATGTACAACATGTCGTTTTTCCAGGGGCTTCCAAATTATTACATTTTCACTCTGTGCTGTGGGGTTAGATATTTACATAAATATGAAACAAGCCTCACTGTGAAATAAATTCATTTATCTGCAATAGCTTGTTGATTTAGTAATAGTGTGCCAATCTACAATACTAATAGGAATTCCTAAAATGTACTTCTTAATGCTTTCCAGACATTTTATAGTAAAATGGAGCTACCTATCTTGAGGGTCTTGGCATTTTTTCCAGCAAATAACAAGAAGTTTTTGTATTTTTAAACTCTGTATCTGGCATGTTCCTTCAATTGAAATCTGAATATGTTCTGTGAATTTCCAGTATTTATCATGTTATTTAGTTTTAGGCAATAGGTGCACTGTTGTCACATGAGTAGATAGTATTAAACAGATATATTTAATAAAAATATTTCACGTTTCTTGTATTACATTATCCTGATATTCTTATGCCACAGTAAATCTTGATAACCAGGTGCTGTATGTAAGTGAAACAAAAACTGAGGCTTTGCTTACTGGGCAAATGACAAGATCTAAATTTCTATTATGAATACATATAACTTAATTTAAATGTGTTCAAATTAAGATGCTGAGCATGACCCAATTTATATAAATCAATATAATTATCATTAATTCTTTTCTTCTTTTGTTTTTCCATTTATATTTTATTTTGGTGTTGTAAGGGTTGTTTCTGGAAAACGAATAATAGACGTAAAGTTAAATATTTCCAAAATGAAAGACAGAGATTATGGGAAATATCTGTGTGAAGTATGGTCTAAACATGAGATGCAAGTAGCATATGTAGTGCTAAACTATCCAGGTAACTTTATGTATAAGTCTATATAGTTATGTATATCTTTTACCTATCTAATATAGAGAAAAGGTGCTTTGCTTGTTTATAAAGACAAACATCCATGAGAATTTTGCTAGTTTTTATGTATTCTGTTATGAAACACATTTTTTTTCCTTTTTGAGGAGGCTGGAATTCTGAAGTTTCACATAATATTAGATCATGTTCTGGGATGGGCGCTGTAGACTTTTACTTATTCTAATCTAGAAACAGTCATTAACCCCAAATGGTAAAAGGGAGTTGCAAACGATAGCCGCATAACCACTTAAAGTAATGAATTATAAGTTATTACATTATTACTACGGAATTGTATATAAATAAAAAAACATTGTTTGGAAAAATATTGCTGAGATATTTTCATCTTGTAAAGCTCTGCTTAGTCCCATAGTCTAATGGGGGGAAAACATCACTATCTCAAAAAGAGAGAGGGGGGGAGAGGGAGAGAGAGAGGGGAGAGAGAGAGAGAGAGAGAGAGAGAGAGAGAGAGAGAGAGAGAGAGAGAGAGAGAGGAGGAGGAGGAGGAGGAGGAGAGAAGAAGAAGAAGAAGAAGAAGAAGAAGAAGAAGAAGAAGAAGAAGAAGAAGAAGAAGAAGAAGAAGAAGAAGAAGAAGAAGAAGAAGCAGCAGCAAGTGTTGACACTTGTTCTATCTAGAAATACTTGGGGTAGATTAGGAAAGCTAGGTAAATCAGAGTTGGATAATGTGGCTAGAGGTTTTTGCTAGAGCTTTCCACCAGTGACATTCTGTTGGCTTTCTCGGCGGACCTTCTCTTCTGTAAGAACATAATGCCCATGAAAATGCCCAGAGGACAGATTAAATGAAGAAGTTGGCTGCGTATGCCTTTTTGAACCACTGCTCCACCCCTGGAAAGCTTTTTGGAGTTTGATGATATCAGGGTTTCCTTCCTATAGAAAGCAATTGATACAACTGCTAATACAAATATTTTTATTTATTAAAAATAAACTGAAAGCTTTATTTTTCTATTGACTTTGAAGTGGTATTATGCTTTTGTTATTTTATTTTTGTATCATTTATAAATCTTTTTGAGACTGAATGACACATTATTTACTAGAATAAATAAACTTCAAAGTTATGATGAAAAGTAATGCCAAGCATCATCAGCTTAATCATCTTCTCTTTGGCAATAAAAGGTGTTAACTTGGATAATTTTCAGACATTAGAAGCCCCTTTTCAAATGAATGAAATATTTTATGAGAATTTGCTTAGAAAAATGAAAGTAAAATAGAAATTGTATAAATCTTATGGCACTTAGTAAGAATGTTCTCTCTTCTCTTCAATTCTCTTCCCTTCTCCTCCCCTCCCTTTCTCTTCTGTTTTCCCTTTTTTTTTGCCAATACAGCTCCAAACGTTCAGATTTATGTGATTGGAGGATTGATTTCACCATTGTTTATTATAGCAGCATCACTGCTTATTTACAAATTTTTCAAAGTTGACATTATCCTTTGGTACCGGGATTCTTGCCAACATCTCAGCAAAGGAAGTAAGTTCGGCTTCAGTGATTTGATGCCCTCTGATAAAGAATAAGGATTTTGATGCTTTCTAAACAGTTTGCAACTTTTCTTTGACTGTTAATCTTACTATTTCTGCTCCAAGAGACGATTACAATGTATTGTTAATAGAAAGAACATACTTTAGTGTTTTGGAATTGCATCAAAGGTGGGTTGCTCCTGGTTCGGCCCGGATCAGGCAAACTGGTAGTAGCGGCAATGGGAGGCTCCTGGACACATTTGGAACTTCAAACTTCCAGAAGGAAAAGATGAAGAAAAGAACCAAGGAAGTCCAGTTGCCTTTTGGAAAAGCATTTTGGGTTAAATTCTTGAGATAAACTACCATACTTTTGAGAATAGTCAGTCAGACAGTAGGGTGCAATATTACTATTTTGACTTATTCTATGAGTTGCAGACAAATACAATAGTTACTGAGAGAGAGAGAAGTCTTTTTGTCATATAAAAAGCCTGTGTTTTTGAATGAATGATAAATTTGTGAACAATGAACCCAATCTTGGAAGATTTTTTATTACAGATTTCTTATTACACATACACACACACACACACACACACATATGTGAGTGTGTATACATACATACATACATACATACATACATACATACATACATAATCTCAAAATTATTCTTCCAAATATTAGTTTGTTTAAAAAAAGGAACTTTTTTTTTTCATTCGTAGTAAAGCTATAGCGTTTTGGTGTAAAATATTTGGGGAAATTAGTAACATCAATAAACAATGGATTAAAATGTTAGGCCTGCTGCATTTATTTACAGGAATTGAACTTAAAAACCAAGGATTTATCTATTTCATTCGTAATTCAATAAAAGCAGTGGGGAAAAAGAAACCAAAGTGAATGACAAAACTGAAATTCTTTGATTGTTTTATCTACTGATTTTGTTTCCAAGTAGAATTTTTGAATTGTAATTTTGAACTTACAAATATTTCTGTGCTTCAAATGACACTAAGTGACATTAGTATTATGTCAGGTATGAAAGGAATGGAAAAATGATTTGAATAGTAATACTTTGCTTAAGGTGTAGTTTGAAAAATTAGATACTGTATTGGATTTTCACTAGTGTCTTGGCTTTCCTGTAAAGAATTTTAGCTCTAACATACATACATGCATACAGCTTTGCTACCTGTATTAGCTTTCTAACAACCCCGTAGACTAACCCAAGATAGTGTTAATACTAGATTATTCAGGAAGCTTTAGTAAGTGTCAAATTTTGAAACGCTGCAGGCCTGATATTTTAATTCTGCTGTTCTAATTGCTAGGTCTTAACCCAAGTCCAACCTAAATTAACTTCCAAAATATATTCAATCATTGATCTAATATTAATCTTCATAAGTTAGATGTTAAGTCATAAAAATGACAGGGAATATTCGGTTAATAAGCTTACATTGTGGCATTTTTTTCACACCATAACATTTAACCTGAAGTTAAATAAGCGCCATCTGTTTAATTAGTGATATTAAAGTATTGTTTGATCTATGCTGATGTCTTTTTATGTCTTAGCTGGATGTATTATTGCCTTAACTAATAATTCAGGGACATGAAATGTTAATTTCTATAATAAATTATTCCTATAAATGTTCTAGTTAACACAGAGTTGGTTTTTCCCCCTTTCCTTCTAGTTTCAGATGAAAAAGTCTATGATGCATATGTATTATATCCTCACAATGTATCAGGCTGTGTATATTTGACAGAAACCTTTGTCTTCAAATTATTACCTGAAATCCTAGAAAAACAGTGTGGCTACAAGCTCTTTATTCTTGGAAGGGATGATGTGCCAGGGCAAGGTATGTATCTTTAATATATGCACTTAGAATTTTTAAACTGTTCCTTAAAAGGCAACTCTTAGGTAAATATTTGAAATGTTGATCTGGTGATAATAACGCTTATAGCATTCCTGAGTGAGGTTTAAAACATGCACTACTTTAAGAACAAATACAGTTGTGTCCCTTGAAGAATATATGGGTAAGGATAAAAGGATTCCTGTTATCACAGCTAGAACTTCATATACATTCAAGGATTAGGGCATAATTATTGGTGGAAAATGACTTCTGTGGAAATGGATAGATTCCCAAGATTGTATTTGACAGAATAGAATTGACTTTAGTGAGACTACCCAGGTCAGTGCAACTTACAAGCTACATTAGGACTTATAGTCTTCCTGTCTTTGAATTAAAAATATTTGGACAATAAGAAGTTAAATTGTTGCACAAAGAATTTCAGCTGTAAAAGTTCAAACTGATACAATTACTTTCAGTAAGGCTGGTATGCTGAATGAGCTCCTACAGGTATAATTTAAAATGAAAAAAATATTAAATTCCAAAATATCTTAGGAGGATGTACAAGATTTGAGCAGCTAGATACAATGGTAAAATATGGAATTTATAATTGAGTCCCCACCATGAACATACATGTATTTGCGGCATATCAGGGACTGATGATATATTGTATAGCCTAGAGAGAGATCATTATGCTGAACCATATATTTATAAGACAAAAAGCTGATTGGAACCCATATCTTAGAACAGCATGTTTTATGTGCAGTTAGAATATAAATGTTACCTGTAAACTGGCCTCCTTATTGAATAAAATAATGCAATTCAGAGAAGTATGTATTATACAGATATGAGTGAGGTAAATTGTAAAGATGATGAGATGACTTCATGTTATCACATTACAAAAAAAATGTGACAAAATTTAACAAAATAATATGACCTTACAGCTAATTAATAAAGTGTTAGTTTATTATATTGTGTAGCATTCATGACATCACCTGGTAAGGCTGGAACAGAAACCATCTCAAACTCTGAAGTTCCAGTGGCATCCCAAATATTGTCCTTAGATGGAACAGGAGACTAAGCTAGAACAGATGTATTTGTTTAAATGTTGAGGGAAACAGTTTAAGATATTGTCTTTTCCTGGATGAAGGTGGAATTGTCTTATTAGTTTCCAGGCCTCACTCTTGGTATTTCATTGCATCTCATCTTCTAAGGATAATTCTGAATAATCTCTCCCTTGGCTTTTTTCTCCTTATGACTTCACTGTTTGGAGTCATGTATGGCTTGAGCATTTATCTGATCACTAAAAAAGTATTTTGTCCTTAGTACTTCCCTTCTGGAATTCACTTCCTTAGGAAAGTCCCTTTCCTTTTATTTACTATTAGCCCCAAGATACAGACCAGACCAAGAAAACAATTTCATATTAAGACTATAAACTTTTATTCAAATTGGCTATAGTAAACAGAAGCTTACAAGTCTCCTTGTGGTTTACCCTCCCCCTCCTATATTACTATGAATTTGGGATATTTCTGTTTGAGATGTTTCAAGTTCCTCCTTCATGGCTTGGATTAAGCAATATTTTCCTTCTTACTACTGTGTTGTTCTTTATTTGCTTCTCTTCACCAAGATCATCACTTCTTTATTCTCCACATTTGTTTTTTACCTTTTGGATTTTCAGTTCTTTATATCCCTTGAATCTAGTGCTGTTTCCGTATCCTGCTGTCATTCTTCTCTTTCTTTTATTGTACTTATTTTTCAATGGCAATATTAGAATCATTTTCCAACAATAAAATGTTTAAAAGTCTATATCTGTTGACTCATTCAAAAATCCTTGCAATATTATTTGGTTGGAATTCTATGAAAATTTGCCAATATGGTTTATCCAGGTGTCTCCCTGATCTCTTCCCTCAAAGTCCTAGTTTGGATTTTGTTTTTCTATATCTTCACCCTGCTTCAGTTCTTACTGCAACCTGCTATGTATAAACTTATTTAACAAACAAAATGGTTAATATTGGAAGTGCTCAATGTATTTTATAGCCATATTGTCACCACCAGAACAGCCTGATTCATCTTGCATTCTTAAAAGGTAGGGTTTGCCCTCATTGAAGCTAGATTATGAGTTTGCTCTCCATAAGTAATGTGGAAGAAGCACCAATGCATAATCAGGACTGTAACATTTCTATTAAAATTCAATGAAATATACAGGAAAGTTAGCAGCTTATGAGTAATGTTTGTTAATCTTGTATTTATCTGCAGTGGTGATTTCCTAGGTAGATTTTCTTTGGACAGAATGACAATTTGCATATATAACCATTTTCAAAACTTTAATTAATCTTGGTTGATTCATACTGGCTAAGCAACCTCCCTATCTTCAATCTCTTGAGAAATTTGCCTAATGCTAGTTAGGAAGGCCTAAAGTTGAAAAAGGAATATTGATTATGAGGCCAACATTGCATTATTTAGAACTTTATATAGTAAAAGACAAAGTGATTAATGATGTGCAAGAGCGTAAAGAATTAAGGAACCACACTGCTCTGGCTGTGTACCTTTCTTTTCCACACTATCGTTTAATTGTTTAAACATGTCTACCTGGAGAAATGTCTCCTAATGTCTCTTGGTAGTTTTGAAAAACTGTCATTAAAATGACTACCTTTTTTCCTTAGAGATATCTGCATTGTCTTTGTATTTGGGTTCTTTGTATGTTCTATCTGCTATGATATTTTGGGCAGAAAAGAGAGGTGTGATGCATAATAATAATAATAATAATAATAACAACAACAACAACAATAATAACAACAACAACAACAACAAATGACAAAATCACCATCAGTCAAATGCAAAAAGCTGCACTGCTTGGATCTGCACGCATATTACGAAAATACATTACGATGTCCAAGGCCCCTGGGTGGGGCCCGACTAGTAACCAATGCCAAATCCGGCGAAACAACTGTGATACAATTGTATAATAATAATAATAATAACAACAACAACAACAACTCCGCCGTTGCTGGTCCCAAGCCCGGATGAGAAAGGAGGAGGGTTGGGGTCAGGTTGGCAACTGGCCCCATAAAAAAAACCCCGCCAACCCATACAATATGGTGAAAGAAACAAATAAAAATTTTATACCACATCGGTCGTCACGCGGGTTAACAAGGGCCGCGGCGGATGTTGAGGTCCCTGGACATCCGTCGACAAGTGGGCTACAAGTGGACCAGCCAACAAAATGACAAAAATATAGTGCAGATGAAAACCGTGCCATAATGGCCTGTTACTACAACTCAGAGCCAGGAAAAAGAGGTTATTTAAAGCGAATGTATGAATTATGGAAACAACAATATCCAGATTCAAATGTTAGTGAACAACGACTAGCAGATCAAAGGCGATTTATTATACGGAATAAAGTGTTTAGTGAAGTTGAATTGTATAATAATAATGATAATAATAATAATAATAATAATATATTATTTTATTAATGTATTATTATTATACAATTGTATCACAGCGGTCAGTTGTTTCGCTGGATTTGGCATTGGTTACTAGTCGGGCCCCACCCTGGGGCCTAGGACGTCATAACGTATTTTCGTAATTTGCGTGCAGATCCAAGCAGTGCGGCTTTTTGCATTTGACTGATGGCGATTTTGTCAATTTTTAACTGTTTTAAATGTAATTCCAGTGCTTTTGGAATAGCACCCAGTGTGCCAATTACCACTGGAATTACCACTGCTGTTTTGTGCCATAGTCGTTGAATTTCGATTTTTAAGTCCTGGTATTTTGCAATTTTCTCATGTTCCTTCTCGGCGACCCTGCTATCACCTGGTATTGCGATGTCTATGATTGTGACCTTATTTTTCTCAACCAGTGTGATGTCTGGTGTATTATGTGCCAGTATTTTGTCGGTTTGTATACAGAAATCCCACAAGATCTTGACCATCTGATTTTCGGTGACTTTTTCAGGCTGATGTTTCCACCAGTTTGTTGCTGTTTTAATATTATAATTTTTGCACAAATTCCAATGGATCATTTGTGCTACTGAATTGTGCCGCAATTTATAATCAGTCTGCGAGATTTTTTTACAGCAGCTGAGTATGTGATCAACAGTTTCATCAGCTTCTTTGCAAAGTCTGCATTTGGCATCATCAGAGGATTTTTCGATTTTGGCCTTAATGGCATTTGTCCGGATAGCTTGTTCTTGCGCAGCCAGGATTACTGACTCTGTTTCTTTCTTTAATGTACCTGTTGTTAACCATAACTAAGTTTGTTCACTGTCCACTTTATCTTTTATTTTTTCCAGAAATTGGCCATGCAGTGCTTTGTTCTGCCAACTCTCCATTCTTGATTTTATCACATCTTTTCTGTATTCTTGTTTCGTCTGTTGGGCTTTCAGTAGATTTTTGTTCTTTACTTCAATTAATAGATGTTCTTGACTTTCTTTTAAATAATCAGCCAGTGCATGTTTTTCTTCTTCAACTGTTTGCTTCACTTGTAATAATCCTCTGCCACCCGATTTTCGGGGCAGATATAGTCTATCAGTATCACCACGTGGATGTAAACTGTAGTGCATTGTGATTAGTTTCCTGGTTTTTCGGTCCAAAATGTCCAAATCAGCTTGTGTCCAGTTAACTATACCAGCTGTGTATCTTATAACTGGTATTGCCCAGGTATTTATGGCCTTGATTGTATTTCCACCATTCAATTTAGATTTCAAAATTTTCCTAACTCTGTTGGTATACTCTCGCCTGACAATAGTTTTTACTTCTCCATGCTTGATGTTATACAACTGCAGAATGCCTAAGTATTTGTAGGCTTCATTTTCATTGCATTTAATTAGTTGGCCATTGGGCATTTCAATTCCCTCACATGCAGTGATTTTGCCCCTTTTTATGGATACAGTGGCGCATTTTTCCATGCCAAACTGCATTGAAATATCGGTGCTGAATACTCGGACTGTGTTTGTCAATGATTGGATTTCTATTTCTGACTTTCCATAGAGTTTCAAATCATCCATATATAGTAAATGCGAAATTTTTTCAGCTTCTTTGGCAGTTTGGTAGCCTAATTTCATTTTTTTAAAGATTACTGATAGTGGGATCATTGCGATGATGAAGAGAAGAGGTGAAAGTGAATCACCCTGGAAAATTCCTCGCTTGATATTAACCATTCCGTAGATCTCATTCCCTACTGCCATTCCCTTCTCCATTGTTTCATCGCCTTTTCAGTAAAGGATGTAATATTTTTGCTAATGCCAGTTGTTTCTAAGCATTTTATGATCCAACTATGTGGCAGTAATCAATCCAGACCATATTCAAGTTCGTTTTTCTGTTCTTACAATTTTCTAATATCATTTTATCAATTAGGAGCTGATCTTTTGTGCCCCTGCTCTTTCTTTTCTTGCCTTTTTGCTCTACTGGTAAGATGTTGTTTGTTTCCAAATAATCCATCATGTTATCTTCAATAATGCCTGTGAGTAATTTGAAGGTTGTTGGCAAGCATGTTATTGGTCTGTAGTTTTCAGGTGTTGTTCCTTTAGTTGCATCTTTCTGAATCAAGTATGTTTTTCCAGTTGTCAACCATTCATCAATTTGGCCCTTTTGTAAAATTTCATTCAGTTGCCTGGCCAATATTGCATGTAAACTGGTCAGATATTTGAGCCAGAAACCATGTAATTGGTCCTTTCCAGGTGATGTCCAAATCTTTACCTTTTTTACTCGATTTTTGACCATCTCAGTTGTTATTTCTAATACTTGCATTTGTTTGTTGCCAATGCATTTCTCAAAGTCATGTATCCACTTTGCCTCCTTATTGTAGTTCTTTGCATTTTCCCACAATTCTTTCCAGAATTCAACTGTGGCCTGCTTTTCTGGTTTTTCACTTTTGGTGTCACCATTCACATTAAGACTTTGATAAAAACGCCGTTGGTCTGATCGAAATTGCTGATATTGTTTATATTGGATGATTTGTGCCTCATAGCTTTCAATTTTTCTAGCTGTTGCTGTTATCTGCTGTTTTACAGTCTCTACAGCTTCATTGATGTTTCTTGTATCCAATCTATATCTTCTGATTAGCCGATCTATGATTTTCTTGTTTTTAAGCCGTTGCTCATGCATGTTCTTTAAGTTACTAGCATCTGCCCTTAATTTTTTGATTTTTTGTTCTAATTGGATTTTCCACTTTGGCTTTGATGCTTTTTCTGTTGTGTGACTAGGTACTTTGATTTTAATGCCTAGTTCATTAGTGACTATTACAGCTGCGCTGTACATTAACTGGTTCGTTTCCAAGATGGATCCTGATTCAATTGTTGAAAACACTGCATTAACCATTTTCATGATAGGGGCCAAATTTTCTTAGGCAGAGTTTTTAGTGATGGTAAACGTTGCCTTTCCTCATTAAGTAGAAAATGCTCCATGATCTTATCCTTCAATTCTTTTTATTTTTGAGTTAGTTCATCAGTTGGTTCAGTGATAACTGGTTCTAGTGGTGGTGATGTTATTTCCTCCCCGAGAGCTTCTTCTGGGAGTTCTACTCTAATGTCTTTAGTTGTGTCTTGAATATCAGTTATTTCCGCTTGTGATATTGTTTTTTTGGTTTTGCAATTTGCCTGAATTTCCTGAAGTTCAACTTCACTAAACACTTTATTCCGTATAATAAATCGCCTTTGATCTGCTAGTCGTTGTTCACTAACATTTGAATCTGGATATTGTTGTTTCCATAATTCATACATTCTCTTTAAATAACCTCTTTTTTCTGGCTCTGAGTTGTAGTAACAGGCCATTATGGCACGGTTTTCATCTGCACTATATTTTTGTCGTTTTGTTGGCTGGTCCACTTGTAGCCCACTTGTCGATGGATGTCCAGGGACCCCAACATCCGCCACGGCCCTTGTTAACCCACGCGATGACCGATGCGGTATAAAATTTTTATTTGTTTCTTTCACCATATTGTATGGGTTGGCGGGGTTTTTTTAAGGGGCCAGTTGCCAACCTGACCCCAACCCTCCTCCTTTCTCATCCGGGCTTGGGACCGGCAACGGCGGAGTTGTTGTTGTTGTTATTATTATTATTATTACTGGTGCATAATACACCAGACATCACACTGGTTTAGAAAAACAAGGTTATGATCATAGACATTGCAATACCAGGTGCTAGCAGGGTAGAGGATTCATTATTATTATTATTATTATTATTAGTAGTAGTAGTAGTAGTAGTATTATTACACAATTGTATCAAAGCGGCCAGTTGTTTCGCCGGATTTGGCATTGGTTACTAGTCGGGCTCCACCCAGGGGCCCAGGATGTCGTAACGTATTTTCGTAATATGCGTGCAGATCCAAGCAGTGCGGCTTTTTGCATTTGACTGATGGTGATTTTGTCAATTTTTAACTGTTTTAAATGTAATTCCAGTGCTTTTGGTATAGCACCCAGTGTGCCAATTACCACTGGAATTATCACTGCTGGTTTGTGCCATAGTTGTTGAATTTCGATTTTTAAGTCCTGGTATCTTGCGATTTTTTCATGTTCTTTCTCGGCGACCCTGCTATCACCTGGTATTGCGATGTCTATGATTGTGACCTTATTTTTCTCAACCAGTGTGATGTCTGGTGTATTATGCGCCAGTATTTTGTCGGTTTGTATACGGAAATCCCACAAGATCTTGACCATCTGATTTTCGGTGACTTTTTCAGGCTGATGTTCCCACCAGTTTGTTGCTGTTTTAATATTATAATTTTTGCACAAATTCCAATGGATCATTTGTGCTACTGAATTGTGCCGCAATTTTTAATCAGTCTGCGCGATTTTTTTACAGCAGCTGAGTATGTGATCAACAGTTTCATCAGCTTCTTTGCAAAGTCTGCATTTGGCATCATCAGAGGATTTTTCGATTTTGGCCTTAATGCCATTTGTGCGGATAGCTTGTTCTTGCGCAGCCAGGATTAGTGACTCTGTTTCTTTCTTTAATGTACCTGTTGTTAACCATAACCAAGTTTGTTCACTGTCCACTTTATCTTTTATTTTTTCCAGAAATTGGCCATGCAGTGTTTTGTTCTGCCAACTCTCCATTCTTGATTCTATCACATCTTTTCTGTATTCTTGTTTCGTCTGTTGGGCCTTCAGTAGATTTTTGTTCTTTACTTCGATTAATAGATGTTCTTGACTTTCTTTTAAATAATCAATTATTATTATTATTATTATTATTATTATTATTATTATTATTATTATTATTATTAAGTACTCATTTGTCTGTGTAACTAGACTAGACAATAGGGGAAATGAAGTTTTTTCAGAAGAAGGCAATTGCAAACCATTTCCCTGTTTTTACTAAGAAAACTAGGGAGAGGTTTCCATGAAGTCATTAGGAATTGAGATTATTCAATTCAATTCAGTTCACTTCTTTAGATTCAAGAAACACTATTCATAATGTCTAAAATTAAGCAATGTTTATAAAAATGTATGCCTTACCTGGCCCATATTGATTCAGGGTTTTTTTTTTTAATTCACAGCTGTCATTACTATTGTGGATAAAATGATCAAGCTAAGCAGAAGAGTGATCATTATTTTAATGCCAGATCTATATTGTGGTGGCATGCAGAGTTTGTTGTCTGAACAGGAACTTGCAATCTACAGTGCTCTTATCCAGGAGGAAACCAAAGTTATACTTATTCAGCTAGACAAAATAAAAGATTTCAATAGTATGCCAGAATCCCTCAGATATCTTAAGCAAAAGCATGGCATACTCACATGGAGGGGAACTTTTACAGAAACCACTGAAATAGCAACTACAAGGTTTTGGAAGAATGTGAGATACCAGATGCCAGCCAGCCCAAGCTCACTTTCCCAAGACTTGCATTTTTTGCCAATAACTTTTCACTTGTCTCAGATATCAGACAGATGATGTCAAAGCAACACTTGCAGTGTTTACTTGAAATCTATTCCAGTGGATCCTTATAGATTCACAAACACGTGCACCTGCTAGTGACTGTTCCAAATCTGGGATCAACAGAAACACAATTCAGAACTGTATTTTCTGAAAGGGTATTCACCCATAGACTGTGAGGTGCATGAGCTACTTGGGCAAGTGGCAAAATAATGTGAATGCTGCACAAGGAAGAAGTCAAAATTATTTTTGCATACTATTATTTTACATGCAAAATAAGTGAGTATATAAGGAGCTATTCTATAAGAAAACTTTATATGAAAAAGAGTTTAAATCTAAACCCTAAGGGTTTGAACAAAATGGTAAATACTGATCTAGCACTGATGTTTATTATAACTATCAGCAAGGATTTAATTCTTGAATTTCAAGCCTTTTAAGGGTGAACTCTAGTCCTTCCTTTAACTGGTATCGTTCCTAGAAATTCTATTGAAAAACAGCCTGTATGGCTTTAAGTTGATAAGATGGGCATATTTCTGTCCTTTGAACAACAGTGTCTATACAATACACCTTTGCTTGTACTGCCTTAATTAAATAGAAGATTCAGGATAGTTGTGAAAAATATGTTGGCATGTACTTACTCTCTGTATAGAGTTACTATATATTCCAAATACACTACATATGGAATCTGGTACAATCCATATACTATGGGTGTTACTATAGTATCTCCAAAGGAGAAAAATAGAAATGACATATTTAAATAAATTGCCTTACCAGGAAGCAAGGGTAAAACGTGGTTTTTAATTTTAGTTTGACTTTTTAATTTTTTTAACTTTTGTTATTAAATGAATTATTTTGAATTGAGTGATTTGTCACTAGTCCAGGAACAATTGTTATATTTCAAATCACTAAATATATGCAATGCAAGCATTTCACCTTATTTTCAGAAATTGTATTTTGTAGTATGGGAGCCCAGATTTAATAATTTGATTATATAGCTAATTTTTGTATAATTAGGGTACAATTGTACAAATTATTCCTGTACTTGTCATGTCCAATTTTCAGACACTGCCTGGATAAGTTCCTGAAGTTTTCTTGCAAGATTTTTGATGTGGGTTATCATTGCCTCAGGTTGAGAGAAAGTGTCTGGCCCAAGATTTGCTTGATTGGCTTTGTGCTTAAGATGAGACTAGAACTCACAATCTCCTGATTTCTAGCCTGATGTCTTAACAAATATACGACACTGGCTCGCATACTATTTTTAATAATAAAAATGATAAAGGGGGTCAAAACATGGTTCTGAGGCCTTGTGTAACCCATACAGCCATGGGGTTGATTGGTGCAATGGGAGCCCTTGCCTTTGTCAACTACTGTACAACAGGGTTTAATTATTCTTGCCTGCTTATTTTTTAAAATAATTTGTAACTTTAACATTTCAATATTTATATACTGTTTTATATTTTGATATGTTATTGTACATTGCTCAGAATCTCTCCTTGCGAGAGATAACTAGTTCAGAAATGTGAAATATAAATATAAACAAACAAATAAATCTTATAAACCACAAAATAAAGCTATTTGTATGAAATCTTTGTGTCTTTGTTATGTAATGTGCTGCAACACTCACCTGAGTTCTGAGAAAGGCACCTGAAGAATGAAATTAAATGGGAAAGATTAAAAAAATTAAAACCACTGTATCAAAGGCTTTAGAAAACCTGAATGGGAAAATACTGACATGAAATGTTCAATAATAATATTTTATGTATCCATCTGAAAAGACCAACAAAATTTTGGACATAACAGACCAGTCAGCTGCAGCCTTTGTCATGATTAATGCTCATCACAATACCTTATTTAAATAAAAGCTACTGCATGCTTTATGTGAACTTGATTCAGAAAATTCTTCGGTTATAAAGAATGTGGGGGAGATAGGACAGTTTTTCCAGTGATATTGTTAAAGCTGTGGAATTGTCTTAGAAAATGAGTAGAAGTGATCTGATATAATCATTTTCAGCCATTTGTATCTTAACCCTCATACATAACTTTGTCCAAAACCCTGAGTCCCTAACACTTAGAGCACTTAGACTTACATGCTTCACATGCTTTACAGCCCTCTCTAGCGGGTGGTTAGAATGCAGTATTGCAGGCTAACTCTGCTGACTGCCAGCAGTTCGATCCTGACCGGCTCAAGGTTAACACAGCTTTCCATCCTTCCGAGGTCGGTAAAATGAGGACCCAGATTGTTGGGGGCAATATGCTAACTCTGTAAACCATTTAAAGAGGGCTGTAAAGCACTGTGAAGTGGTTTATAAGTCTAAGTGCTATATCACAATATTTGGGCAACTGTTTATAATGATTTTACCTTAAGGAGAGAATATCAGAAAAATGTAAAAAGAAAAAAGCAACTGAAACAAATCAACCTTTACTGAAGAATAATCAGGAACTATAAAATTCACAGGAATTATGCTGTGGACATTCTAGCAGCCTCTAGCTAATCCTGGCAGATCTCCAAAAGTTAAGCAGGCTCAACTTGGAAATCTTAAAAATATTTTGGAAAAAGGCAGAAACTGCCCGCATTTATGTAGCTGCCAATAAAATTGAATAGTTAATAGTTTAATAAACGTTAGATTAATTATTCAAATCAAATTGACTGCAAATGTAATTGAAAGCAGAGACAATGTACACAGTGCGTTTGGAAAATTAATTTTTGTAAAACAGCTTGTGACACTTGGAAGATTCAGCCATCCTAAACATCAAGGTAGCTTGGTGAAAACAGTCAGACCAATGCTTAAAGGGATCTTTGATTATTTTGTACTATTTTGTACTAAGCATCAGAGGTGATATTCATCTGGTTCTGACAGGTTCTGCAAAACCAATAGCAGAAATTTTGAGTAGTTCAGAGAACTGTCAAATAGGCTGCCCCCCACCCCAATTGCCTCCCAGCTGATCTTCTTTTGTTGCCCTGAACAAGAGCTGGAAAGCAGATTAGTGGGTGGGAATGGAATGGGGATTTTGCAGTAACCTTCCCCTGCCACGCCCACAAAGCCCCACCCACAAAGTCGCCCACAGAACTGGTAGTAAAATGTTTTGAATTCCACCACTGCTAAGCATATTTCCCATCAGTCAGCAAGCACTGGAGATACTATATCTACAATAACAGTGAATCTGTCTATAGAGCCCAGGAAGGTATTTTGGAATCTTGAGAGCATCACAATATGCTCTCAAAAGCATGGCGTTAATTTTTCTCATTAATTTTTAGGCAATACCTAGGCTTCTGCTCTAGAACTGACTGCATCCTCTACTTCATCAGGACACACAAGCTTGGACCCAAAGCAACAGAATGGAAGCCATCTGGACATAATGTTGGAAAAATCGATTCAATGGCTCCAACAGGGCTCCAGAAATTCCTCAGCAGCCTTGCAGAGGGCTTCATTTTCCAGAAGGCCGAAGCACAAACAAGTGGATCGCTCTCCCGGATCTGACAGCGCAAAGGGGGAAGAAGAGGATCCAATTGAAAGGGAAGGAAGAAAACAGTTCGCAAGCCTGGACAGCTCAGTCAAGCAGGGGATTCAACAGGAACGTTCAGAGTGCAGCATGATTGTGAACTTCTGGCTAGGCTCCATTTTCTTTATCAAGGGAGGTGCGGAATAGCTAGCATGGAACGAAGCAGCTTACAATATTTCGGAATTACTATACGCGATCTTTAAGCGAAATAGTCCGATAACGGTCCTGCGATATTATCGACGGAGGGACTTTCCTCTAAATTCCGCCTGGGGTTCAGTGAAATTTTACCCTCTTTCCCCCTTTTTTGCGCGCGTTGGCGTACTGGGCGCCAACTAACAGTCTTGCCCTGGTTCGCGAGGAAGGCGAGGCTTCCGAGCGGAGTCGATTTGTTTGTTCCCGCCAATGCCGTGACTGGCGGGCCTCCTTTCGTTGCCACTTCTGCAACCGTGCTCTTGGCCGGGCGGAGGCGGAGAAAGGCCCCTGGAAAGAGAAGCCGCGGAAGCTCTTCGACTTTGGAGTGTCCGAGGTTGCAACAGCAATTGCTATATGCGCACTATGACACAATTTCCTACCGAAGAAGTCGGTGCGCCAGAAAAACTTCCTCCGCAACATTAGGTTCTCACGACAATCCTCCCACCCATCCCAAATATTGAGCCAAACGACCTGTTGCTTTCTTACTGCTATTTCTAGGTGCTCTCAAGTGTCCCGGTTCCGGCATTGAAAGCGAGGCTGAGATTCCACTTCATTCCTGCCTTTCACTCCGGCCCGGCCCACTTTCCAGTCCTCCTGGAGTTGGACTGGAGTTAACAGCTTCCAGAGAGAGGGCTGGGGTGGGTGGAAGGTAGCAGGGTTATCTGTTGCGCCAAAAGGTGCTCGTTACATAAAAAACACCCACACAACACGTTTTACGGCTCCCCTCTTGGTGCGTTAGTCGTCTTGCAAGTCTAGCCACTTCCTAGCCAAGCGCTCGCGTTTATAACGCTCGAGGAGCCGCACTCGGCTGGCTGCTCCAAGCCAAGGAGGTCGCAATTACTGTTTGGATGAGAACTCACCCGAAGATCACCCAGTGGAAGTCGAGAAAACACCCCAAAAGGAGGCAATGGCGAACCCCTTCCTTTGTGTTACCTGAAAATCAGCTAAGCTAATCACCTTATCTATTTTTCCATCTTCATGGGGCCTTAAGATTGTTCTTGTTCAGGTCAGATGACTATACTTTGTGTGTCTGAAATACTTGGGGCTGGGAATCGAGGGGTGGTAGGTGGGGTCCTTTAAACCATTGTTTGTTTGTTTAAATTTATACGCGGCTCATCTCACGTTTTGGCACTGATATGGTATTAAACTTCCCATCTGCTGCAAACATATTGAGGGCGACTTCAAGAGATAGATAGAAGAGCCCTAGATCTTCTATCAGATGGATAGATAGACAGACGGGCGGACAATACAGAGATAGAGACATTTTTTAGCGGGAAGCTTTCTTCCTTTTTCCGCAACACTGAATTTGCCCTGTATTCCGCAACATTGAATTTGTCTGTGCACTGAGTTCAGATGGCTTCTTCACCAAGAAGCTGGTGGAACCGGTTTAATAGGCAAAGAAGCAGCTGTTCCGTGATTCCTCGTCTAATTTTTTTTATTTCTTTCCTGACGGATGGTGATGGCTTTGAGAGCTTCCTTCCGGAGGGAGAATTTGCCAGCAGAAACTCTGAGGTTTCTGCGTTGCCGAAAAGCTCTTTTTACAGAGATTATGCAAATCAGTCAAATTTTCCGGCCAAGGTTAAGCGAAAGGCAGTTCACTTCCTTTAAAAGTATTACTTGCCACCTTGAATTTCCAATTGGAAGTTTTACGTCCAGTTATCTTCACAGGAAAAGCATTTCCGGGGAAAAGAAAAGACTACGGGTTTCACCATAAATTGCTACGAAATTTTTAAAACCTATTTAATAGCTTCCTTTTTTCTGAGGTGAGTAGATTTTATTTAATATTATTACAAAACGGTAGCATAATAAGCTACAGTTTTTAGAAAATAGCTATTTTCTAAATAAATCACGTGAACATAATAGGGTTATGTTCACGTGATTTATTTAGAAAATAGCTATTTTATAGAATTATATTATTCTATATAAATCACGTTGAACATAATAGGGTTACTTCTTGAAACATAAATAGATTTTCTTATACAGTAATGGGATTGCCTATTTTGCCAAAATAATTGCATAATTAAATATATTGGTATATTTTAAATTTCATAGGTTTTTTATTTAAACGGACTTTATGCTAATTTTTGTTTTTAATTGCTATCTGAAGATGGACATAATATTCCAGTTTTCTAAATAATTTGCACAATGTTGTAGAAAAGTATCCAATTTATTTTGGGATTATTATACATTTTACCACTAGTAATGTATATTTTAGGAGTACATAAACATTGTTTATGAACTCTCTGTGACTAATAACTTTCAGCAAGTAGACAATATTTCAGTTTTAAATGAAACTAGAAGCTAATAAAGAACACTGATTTGTTATATTACTTGAATATAAAGTAAGTAACATTTTAGTTAATTACCAGAGAGAGTAAATATTTTGAATTGATTTACTTTTGAGCAGATAGTAAAGATATTGGCGTTGGGCAGCTAGTACATTGAAATAAAAAAAAAGCTGTAACTGTCCTTAATCATTAACCAAATTATAACAGTAGTTGAATTAAGATTCCATGTACTTTCATAAGATACAGTTTTGCCTAGGAAGATCTTGATCTTGATGGCTATTTTGGGGACAGATAACTAATGGCTGATTCCAAGATTCTTTCATTTTATTTCTTTTAGATAATGTTTTAGTGTGATGGCTTTTCTTTGGCATGGATTTCATGTTGATAGTTCAACAATAAAGTTATATTTAAATTATTTATATCTTTTACTAATTAATAGTAAGATACTGTTAGAAATAACTTTTGTGTAAACTAATGATTACTAATACACATGCACAGGCATACTCGTACATATTCAATATATTTACTATTGGCAATGTTAATTCTGATTTTTAAATTTGAGGGGGTGTTTTTTTTTCTTCCTATAATTTAGTTCTGTATAATTTTATTTTTCATGTATCGGTCTTTAATTTGCATCTCTTTTTGTTTATCTTTTTTATTTCTCTTTATTTTTTGTAATCTTCAATAAATGAAAAAAAAATACTAAAAAACCTTTGTTGCCTAACAAAGTAAATTATCCAGAGACGTTTTATTTAATTCTCTTTTACTGTACAGTACCATACTGACATTTTTTTTTGGGGGGGGGGGGGTTTGTATGTGTGGGAGGACTGGAGGGAAAAATGAAGAAACAGCAAGGTTTCTTGTAAATGATAATAATTGAAAACGGAAAAGTATCAAATATTTACAGCTTGAATGTATTGAGTCTTTTGCTTCTTTCCTTTTTGTAGAGTAAAACATGAAACCTGCTTTAGCTGATTACTGTATTCTAGTCCTCTCATTTATCTGTGTACTCAAATCAGGTGAGTTCCTTGTAAACAACTTTCTCAAATACTCGGTGAGAGTTTAAAAATGGAGCAATTGTATTTATGCTAATTACACTGGTTATTAGATGTAAACTTTTACTTTTCTTTTAAAATTCAGCAGGCAATTTTTCTGTGCAATATGGACAAAAGTGTTTCATACTGTGGAATGCATGCTGACCTAGGTTGAATTACAGACTCTGGTACAGTAGTATGAAAGAAGTGTAAAGTGAGCTATGCTATTTTTTAAGTGGGTAATTATAATGACAATTTATAATACATAAACTTAACTGCTAAAAGCCAGTGTGATAATTGAATTGTACACATTTTAAAGTTGCCAAGTTTGAGAAACACAGGTCTAGCTAATAGAATCAATTCCAAAGTGGATTTCTGAGATGCTATTTCATGAAAAGAAAGGTAACTTTAGATTTGTATTTAGATCGCTATTGCAGTTAGCTTTGTAATGCTGATTTTATCTCTTCTTTTTGCGCTGTTCTAATTTATACCATGGTTCATAAAGGAGTCATAAAAGTGAATTAAATATTTCAGTGCAGAGGTTCAGTGTGGTTTTGTAGCAGGATTATGATTATGATTATAGGTAGTGCTTGGCTTATGACCTCAATTGAGCTCAACATTTCTGTTAAGTGACATATTTCTTAGGTGAATTTTGATTTCTTTTATGACATTTCTTTCCACAGTTATTAAGTGAATCGTTGCATTTGTTAAGTTAGTAACATGGTTGTTAAGTGAATCTGGCTTCCCCATTGATTTTGCTTTGTCAGAAGGCCGCAAAAGGGGATCACGTGACCCCAGGATACTGCCACGGTCATAAATATGAGTCAGTTGCCAAGCATCTGAATTTTGATTGCATGACTATGAGGATGCCGCAATGGCTATAGATATGAAAAATGCTTCTAAGTCACTTTTTTCCATGCCATTTGAACACTCACTAAATGAACTGCTGTAAATCAAGAACTACCTATGTAAGCACATTCATTGTAGCACTTTTTTCCATATTTGAGATATCGAAGTGCTTATTAAGTTTTTTGAGGTAAATGGAAATGGATCCCAGGCAAATTAAATTGGGGATGTTTCCTTTTGTAAAGGCCCTGATCTTTTCTTCTCTGAAAACCGGATAATCCCTGCTGCTCCAACACCCTAAATGTTGGAGAAGCAAAGGTGACTGTGTAGAGATAAGGGGATAAATAAGAAAGTTTTCCTCATTTCTTAATTTATATTGTAAGCCATAAATGATGGAAACTGCAAGCTGCTGTCATAAACAAAATAAGATGAAGACGACGGTCCTATCAAAAACTGTCTGAGAAAAAGCGCCATTGAATGAACTGAGATTTGCTTTTGAGTAAGGTAAAGGTAAAGGTTCTCCTACACATGTGTGCTAGTTGTTTCCTGCTCTAGGGGCGGTGCTCATCTCCGTTTCTAAGCCGAAGAGCCAGTGCTCTCCGAAGACATCTCAGTGGTCATATGGCCGGCATGACTAAATAGCAAAGGCGCACGAAACGCTGTTACCTTCCCACCAAAGTGGTCCCTATTTTTCTACTTGCATATTTTACCTGCTTTAGAACTGTTAGGTTGGCAGAAGCTTGGACAAATAATGGGAGCTCACGCAGTTATGCGGCGCTAGGGATTCGAACTGCTGAACTGGCGACCTTCTGATTGACAAGCTCAGCATCTTAGCCACTGAGCCACTGCGTTTCTTTGCTATTGGGTAGCCATAGCTAAACTTGCATGTCAATATTTTTCAAAACAGAGTACTACAAAAGCATTCCCCAAAATGTATCTGCAATGTAAATTCTTGGAAAATTAAGTATGAGTTTGTTTAGCTCAAGGGCTGCAACAGTGTTACAAACATGCTTAGGATCTCCCCCCCAAATGATCACAGCCACAATCCAAATTGGGTGGATTTTGATAGAGAGTTTTTTTTAAACAATGGACTTATTGTTGGAATGTATTGTTTAAAACACAATGATTTCCTCCCCTTCATGTAGAGAAATGTTTCCAGAAATATGAAAGGGAGAAGATATTTGAAGAAAACAATCCTTTTAGGCTTGACTGCCCAATTTCACACTATCAACGTACAAACTTTACCCTGAACTGGTACATGAATGGAAATGACACACCTTTGATTACACCGCCTTTTTCAAGAGTATTCCAACAGAATACCAGCCTCTGGTTTATCCCTACAATAGCTCAAGATTCAGGATTGTATCACTGTAGGTAAGGAATTGCATTTATTGATTCTGGGAGTGGAGGGGGTTGTATTTTGATACATCATTGGGAATTTAAATTGTTGTTGGGGTTATCTAAGTTTAGCGAAATCTATACCAAAGTAGATAACTAGGGTTTTTCTGCAAAAGTGCCACATTACATCCTGGGAAGCCTTCCTTGGAGCAAGGGTTGAGAAGTCGGTATCACTTTGCAACATTTATAATTGTGTGGAATTTGAATTTTGTGGGATTGGTTTCATGATTGAAGTCTTCTTGGGCATTATCAGGTGGTTGGAAATGGTGGCAGCTCTATTTTAATTGGTCTGCCTTAGTCTGCAGTGCATGGTTTGAATCAGGCATTTGATTGTGTGGTAGATCATAACTAATTCTATCTATCTGCTGATGGCTCTTTTATTAGAGCGCCAACATTAGGCAAGTAATTGTCTACATAAACAACAGAAAATCCATAGCTTTCCTATAGGTAGAAGCTGTTTTGGTATAGGATTTTTTTCCAGCAGTCCCAGCATTTTCTAGAGGACAATGATGTTTCATATCATTTTGTTGTTAGATATAAAGCCCTCAGGATTGTTGACAGCAGTTTATACAGGGGACAGAAGCCTAGCATTAGCACTCAGACTTATATACTGCTTCATAGTACTTTACAATCCTCTCTTAAGCAGTTTACAGAGTCAGCATATTGCCTCCAACAATCTGGGTCCTCATTTTACTGACCTTGGAAGAATGGAAGGCTGAGTCAACCTTAAGGCTGTCAGGATTTAGCTTCTGGCAGAATTAGCCTGCATTACTGTATTCTAACCACTGCACCACTATGACTGTTAGTTTATTGAGAATATGAAGTACACCTTTGTCAGATGTTTCTTTAGCACTATAGCACTATAATGTCATGCTGAGAAGTTTTTGAGAGATGACATTTGGGATAACAAGGCTACTATCAAACCTACTTTAAAACCACATGACCACACTTCTAAATCTATGCTGACTAAATAAATTTGCATTGCAACTTCTTGGTGGGGGGACCCACAGCATTCTTAGTTCTTTTTAGAGGTTGATGTGTTTTGTGTGTGAGAACTTGAGAAGTGGAAGGAAGTGATCCAGAAATAGCAATCTATTAAACAACTGCAAACAAAGTTATTGACAAAGAGGGAGTAAATCCTTAACTTTCTTCCTACATTCTACTTCCCTCTTGTGGTCTGTAGCTGATGAGATGGGAAGAATCAATTTCTCAACATTCATACTCCCAAGAGTCTTCAGATGTAGTTGAGGTTCTTGAGTAATACTGTTTAATACAGATAGTCCTCAACTTATAACCACAATTGAGCCCAAACTTTCCATTGCTAAAGCAAGACAGTTGTTAAGTCAGTTTGCCCTATTTTATGACCTTTGTTAACCAAATCATTGCAGTTGTTAAATTAATCGTACGGTCATTAAGAAAATCTGACTTTTTCCATTGACTTTGTTTGTTGGAAGCCAACTGGGGAGGTTACAAATGGAGGTCACATGACCATTCAACAGTGCAACTATCATAAATATATGCCAGTTGCCAAGCACCCAAATTTTAGTCATGTGACTATGGGGATGCTGCAATGGTTGTAAGTGTGAAAAACAGTCGTAAGTCACTTTCTGCAGTGCTGTTACAAGTTTGAATGGTCATCAAACAAATGATTGTAAGTTGAAGACCACCTGCATGCCTAAGAGCTACTACTGTAGAAGACATACTAGGAACAAAATGAGCCACACATATAAGCTCTTTCTATTAAGTAGTACAGTGGAGCTGTTAACTTATTTAAATCTCGATAATACAGAGAATACTCTGTCATCACCATTACTGGGTGATTTCTTTCTTTCCTTCCCTTCCTCCCTCCCTCCCTCCCTCCCTCCCTCCTTTCTTTCTTTCTTTCTTTCTTTCTTTCTTTCTTTCTTTCTTTCTTTCTTATCAGATTTGTGTAGCCACTCATCTCACATCATTCTGGGCAGCATTAAATAACTGAACAACAACAAATATAAAAGTGAGAAATATAAAACAAATATCAACTGATTATATAACCATGTCTATGGGGATTTCCAGAATGTCAAAAGGGATGGAGCTAATCTAATTTTTGGGGTGTGTCTGTAGGAAGAGATTTTTCCATAAAATGGGCGTGTACTGGTTGTGCTCTTACTTGATCATAGCCTGTTCCCCAGCAGAATGTAGAACTGCCCCACCCCCAACTTCACTGATGAACTACCTCAGACATTAGTAGCACTGAGGGCAATACCCTGTTTTAACATCCAGGTCTGCTGCTGCAGCCTTCTAATAGCTTTCTAATATTTCGGGGAAGTTAAAATGGTTATCTTGTACTCATCTTGTAAATGAGGAACTTACGGTTAAAGAAAACAGGAAAAGAACTATGCCTCTGTCCCCTGAATCACAAGATCTTCAAACTGCAGATAAGCTTCCATTCTCAGGCAAAAATAAGCAAGCTATACTTAGAGAATGAACTTTAAAGATAATGCAAAATTCAAGCATAGCCCATGCCTATGTTGGGATAGACAGTATGCCAACTCAAATAATGCTTCTTATTAAAAGTATTAGTATGAATCAGGGAAGGTGGTTCATTAAAAAATACACTTTACATAGCCCACCTGCTCTCTGCCTCCATCCATGGTATGTAAGGTAGTGAATTTGGTAGTGATTGGACTTAAAGTAATTTTATTTAAAATTTACATTCTTCCTCAACAATGAGGATTTTCCTCCAACAGCATTTGAGATACCCCTGAATAATGTTTTTATCTATTTGCTTTTATTGTTTGTTATATTTAAAGTCTTCCCAATTCCAGACAAACCTGGTACAGCTTATGTTTTAAAGGACAAAAAATAACAATAAAAAGAAAAAAAGCATGTGTATTTTGCATCTATTTTTATAGATATTGATCTAAATGGTGAATGATTTTAACCTCAGACTTGGACTAAGGGATGATTTACTGATTGCCCAGTTAAATAGTTTTGGACATGGTGGCAATAATGTATAAGAAAATAAAATACAAAGGTTTGGTAAAATATTCAGGCAGAAAATAGAATTGTTCTGTATAAAAAATAATAATTTTAATATTTTAATGTTTAGTTATAGGAATTCAACAGTATGTTATAAGTACAGCATCCAAATTGCAGCTCTCAATAATAGCGCTGGTCTTTGTTTTAATGAAAATTACCACCTTGAGCAAACCTTGTTTCCAAAAGGATCATCCCGGATTGTGTGTCATCAAGTGAATTACTTTGGACAGGAAGTAGATTATTCTTCCATTCAGTGGTATAAGGTACAAATGTTTTAAAATTCCTCCTTCTGTTTTTTTTTTTTTTTAGTGGATATTAAATGAGCCTGTCTCTTGCTTTTCCTTTGTAATATTAGCACAGTAGCAGGGGAGACACTTTGAAGAAGCAGGTGAAATTATAATTCATTGCCCACTGAATTTAGAGACTAATTCCTTGAATTGCCTCCGCTGCAGTGGTGAAATTCATTTTTTTTTACTACCAGTTCTGTGGATGTGGCTTGGTGGGCGTGACAGGGAAGGATACTGCAAAATCTCCATTCTCTCCCCACTCCTGGGGGGAGGATATTGAAAAATCTCCATTCCCACCCCTCTGGGGCCAGCCAGAGGTGGTATTTGCCGGTTCTCCAAAGTATTCAAAATTTCCACTACCGGTTCTCTAGAACATGTCAGTACCTGCTGAATTTCACCCCTGCTCGGCTGTGATCTCTCAAGGTCTGTGGACCACTTATATTCTGTATAATCCAGTTCAAAGCGTTGCTAGGAGGAAAGCTAAAAACAAAAGTTCACACAGAAACACAAACATTGAGAATAATAAAAATAATAAGAAAAGAAAATTACATGCCTCTTTGTTCAAAATCAATGTGTTGATATGTCTATAGAATAAAGACTGACAAGTTGAATTCAGTGGTGACTACATGAAGAATACAACCTTCTCTGAGATATTCTTTCAATTGTCCACAATACCCTAGACCAGGGGTGTCAAACTTGATTTCATTGAGGGCTCCATCAGTGTTGTGTTGACCTTAGGGGGCCAGGGGGACGTGGCCAGGGAGGGTGTGGTCAGCTCGACATCACTCATCAAGGCTTTGTTTTTGGCTGTGATGGCCTCCTGCAGCCCTTCTCCAAAGAAAATGCAGCCTGGCTGGGCTGCATATGGCTTCCCCAAGCTCTGTTTTCATTGGCTGAGGCACTACGGGCTGGTCCTTTGCTGTTTCCACGGCAGCCCCACGGGCCAGATCTAAGCACAGTGCGGGCCCCATCCAGCCTACGGGCCTTGAGTTTGACACCCCTGCCCTAGACACATGCACAAACACACTCACATATACACAGAGCATAAATCAGATTTATAAATGTATGAAAATGTAATAATAATATTTTATGTAATATATTTATTACATAAATAATATATATAATTCTCAGATATATGTTAAAACAAAACACTACAACCTTTAGCAGTCTAAAAAGTCCCAAGTAAACAATTTTAAGCCCTTTCCTAAGCTGTAAAAAAGAATATGCTAGCTTCAACACTGGTGATAATGACATTTCACAGTATGTATGATTCCTATCACAAAGGGGGCCATATTTACTACATATACATATATATATATATATGTGCTGCAGGTAGAATGTTAAATAGGACCAGTAAAATGAGCTTTATTAAAAACCTAAGAGTGTGAAAAGGGCTATAGAGCAATAGGGAGAATGCAGTGGTGGGTTATGACTGGTACGCCCTGGTACGGGCATACCGGTGCCTGCCGGGAGCACCAGGTACTGTTCCGGTATGATGCTCCAGAGGCCCACCCGCGCTCCTTACTGGTATTTGGGGTTTTTGGGGCGCGATGCTCCGCCGAGCAGCTTGTGGTAGATCAAGAACTATGGAGGCGTCACAGTAAGTATGCATGTGCGCGCTGTGCTCGTTCATGTGGTGGACGCTCAGCCCCATTGCATCGTACCAGTTGCAACGGGATCTGGAACCCACCACTGGGAGGATGCCAGGTAATTTGGGCCTATGTCATATATTAGTAACAGATATATGACAAACACACACACACACACACACAAGCTTCTTTTTACTTTGGATGCCCCCATACAGCAAAAAACCTTGCATTATGCTCAGAAAGCAATTAATATTGTTGTTTTAACATAAAGGTCTTCCAATACTACTTATTACTTTTGCTGCTGCATTATTGACCAGCTGCAATTTCTGACTACCTTCTGTGGTTGCCCTACTAATAACATATTTTAGAAAACAAATCCTGAGGTGATTAGCATCTGTGTCACTGAAAGTAAGTTTCCTGCTCTAGGTAGAGACACAATCAGTTAATCATCAAAAGCTAGTGAAAGGTCCCATTTGCCACTGTTATTATCTGGGTGTCCAGTAACCCAAACTATGAACTAATATCTTTTTACAAAAAGCAGTTGAGTATATGTATGTGGAGGTACATATGCACAGAGTAATCAAATTTACATACTGATAAGCATGTGTCATTGGCAGACCCATTGAAGTATGTTACAATTTAAGAAGCATTTTCTTCCCCTTTTTGTCATTGAAATATTTTACTTTGCTATATTTAGGAATGTGAGTCAGTACAAGGAGAACGATTTGCGTTGTTCAGAAACCAACTTATTATAAAAGAATTGAAAAAAGATGATGAGGGAAAATATTTATGCAAAGGAACCTATACTTTTAGGGGAAAGAAATACAATTTTTCAAATAGTATTTTAATGAATTTATTAGGTAAGTAATTGTGTTATCAGCAGTGTGGTAATTTGCTCCTATATTATCTGGGCAATGAATGTTTTCCACTCTTTTTTTCTGTCTGCTTACTTATATTTATTTTACCTATTTAATGCAGTTTTCAAAATGATCATGTTGTATATTAATCTATCTAGCAATTGAGACATGTGCCACTATTATACACATAATGTCAAAACAACATTTAATATTCCAAATGTACTTTTAATCAGTGATACTGTATATAATGCATGCAATTGCAGGGGATAATTCACAATTAAATATGGTTTACAACAGATTAATCCTTTTTTATTCCAGTTAAAAGTATTAGAAGTTCAATTGCCAGGCCAGCATGAAGATTCTTTAAATAAAAACTAGTTGGTTCTTTTTATAATCTTTGAACTAATAATGTATTTAGGTAAGTCAAGCTTTATCATAGGTCCATGATGGCGAACCTATGGCACGTATACCACATGTGGCACGCGGAGCCATTTGTTAGGGCCCTCGAGGCATTGCCCTGTCAGCTCTAGCACACATGCGCGTGCTGGCCAGCTAACTTCAGCCTTCTTTAAGGCCGTTTTTTGCCCTCTGGAAGGCAAAACACCAGCCCTACGGGCAAACCAGAACTTTGGGAAAGCTCCAGAGGGCAAAAAACGGCCCTATGAGCAAACCTGAAGTCACCGTTCCTGAACTTCCAGGTTGCCCATAGGACCATTTTTCGCCCTCTGGAACTTCAGGGAAGCCCCTGTAGCCTCTGGATGGCCTCTGGGGGGGGAGGAGGCTGTTTTCACCCTCCCCAAGCTCCTAGAAAGCCTCTGGACCCTGGGTAGGGGGGGAAAGTGCGCCAAAAGCGTGGGGGCGGGGGGCGGTTGCGCTGGTTGCATGCATGTTCACTGGGGTTGCGCCCATAGCATTATGGGTGTGGGCGTGCCCACGCACAACCCCCCTGCGCTCCCCTGACATAGGCGTCACCTTTCCTGCTGTTGCTGTGGTTGATGATTGGGAATTGACAAAAATTAGGCATTCTGGATTATTGTTTGGTTTTAATTTTTGTATGCCACCAACATCATTTTTTTGAGATGGGTGACCATGTAAATATTTTATCTCCATCTCCAGCTCTATCTTTCTTTCTGTCTGTCTATCTATGGTATGTATGTATGTATGTATGTATGTATGTATGTATGTATGTATGCATGCATGCATGCATGCATGCATGCATGCATCTATCTATCTATCTATCTATCTATCTATCTATCTATCTATCTATCTATCTATCTATCTATCTATATCTATCTATCTAGACACCCCCACCCACCCCCACACACACGTTCCATGTTCCAAACGTATTTCTAATACTAAGGGTTTTTACAAAATCTCCATTTGTTGTAAAACCCATGCTCTTGCACTGAAAAATATGAAAAAGCTGATTTTTAAATGCCTTAGGGATGGTAGCTTAGGGGCCAGCACTGTTATTCATTCAAATATTGAAAATATTAGTGTCCCCTTCATTAGGTCATAGCAGAGGGAAATAAAGTAGCAATGGCTGTTAAACCATCCTGATTAAAAGTCAAAATCCACCATGATATTCATCTCCCTGAATAGTGTCCCAGCTTTTCACATATCAAAATGATTCACAAGAATTGCTTTAGTTATAGGCATCTCTCTTCCTAACCACAGTGACATTAGGGTAGCACAATGCCCTTTTCACCATTTCCTACTTCCCTTGTGCGAATTCAATAGAGAAGAGGCAGAGTTTGCATTGCTATGTTTCTTTTGTTACCTGCTCCATCGTGTTGCCATTGGTTTGGAGTTCACATGAGCACAACATCTTTTTGCTAGTCAATAAAGAATTTCCTCTTCTTAAAAATTTCTTCACAAGAATTGCAGGAAAGTTGCAATACTTAAATTTTTAAAAAAATCAGCTGTATTTTGGAAAATTGGAAAAAGATGGGCTGTTTCAGTAAATGGCAGTGAGGTACAGTACTTGCTCAAATTCCAAGTTGTCTTATGAATCATTTTCAAAGCATTGTACTCCAAGTATTCATCTGAATAGTATTTAAAATTTAGTTCTGGGCCTGAATATATTTTGCCTTTTTTTCCTTTGCTATTTCTTTTGCTATTTTATATATATATATATACTGTATTTTAAAAATACTTAATTTATTTACGTATGAAAGCCATTGGGATTTTTCTTGGAATAAAAATGCTATAGATATTGAATTCATACATACCAAGCTATCAGGAGTTTATGTACATCTAAGATAATCTTTGTAATGTGTTTTGATATTCTGTTTACTTAACAAAATTTTGGCTTAAACAAATGCTTATTATGTGACATATAGAATATAGACATATAGAATAGAATTCTTTATTGACCAAGTGTGATTGGATACACAAGGAATTTGCCTTTGGTGCATATCAGTGGTGGGTGTGGCTTGGTAGGTGTGGCAGGGGAAGGATACTGTAAAATCTCTATTCCCTCCCCACTCCAAGGGAAGGATTCTGCAAAATCCCCATTCCCTGCCAATCAGCTGGGACTCAGGAGGCAGAGAATAGATGGGGCGGGGCCAGTCAGAGGTGATATTTACTGGTTCTCCGAACTATTCAAAATTTCCGCTACCAGTTCTCCAGAACTGGTCAGTACCTGCTGAATACCACCTCTGGTGCATATGCTCTCAGAGTACATAAAAAGAAAAAGAGAGGAAAAAATACATTCATCAAGAATCATAAGTTACAACAGTTAATAATAGTTAATCATAGATTACTAATAAGCAATCAAATCATACTAGGAAACAAACAGAACAATGTAAATCATAAAAATACAAGCAACCTGGTTATAGTCATAAGTGGGAGGAGATAGGTAATAGGAAGGATGAGAAGAATAATAGTATGAATGACTTAAATACTTTTATATGTTTTTGTGTTCTATCAAAAGATTCAGCCAGGAAGAGAACTGAAATTTTGTACCCCCTAAACAATACTATTGAAGCTGATGTTGGTAAGTTCTCTGGTATTATCTCAATTTAAAAAAAGACAATAAAATTTTTATAAACCATTTTCAATTTGCACACATTTTAATCTCAATGATGTAATGACATTCAGGGTGGGCAAGACGAAAAAACGACATGCTTTCATTAAATTACCCAGATATAAATTTATTTATTTATAAATCTATTTATTTAAAAAAATAACTTTCTATTTTCAATTTTTAGGATCCAATGTCTTTACAGAGTGCAATGTATCAAGTTTCAGAGACAGTTTCATTCCTATATCCTGGAAAGTAAATTATACTCAAGTTGACAGTCTATTTAATGGTAGAATCATAGAAGGAAATCAGTAAGTATGATATATATTTTAATACATAAATTAATCAAGCACAATTTGTTTTCATTTTGTAATAGATTTAATGCTCATGCACTAATTAATTATTGTGATTTATGACACAGAGTGAGCGGAGGAAAGGAACAGGGGCAAAGGTTAGAAGCAGATAGACAAAGCAAAAGAAATGGCTGTCTGTAAAGTTTCGCAACGATGCCTGATTAATAATAAGCGACCCGATATTGTAATACAAAAACCAGTGCTTTATTAACAGCTTCATTAGGCATTCTTCATTAGGCAATTCTTATTCGCAGCCATTTCTTTTGCTTTGTCTATCTGCTTCTGAAGTTTGCCCCTGTTCCTTTCCTCCCCTCACTCTGTGTCATAAATCACGTTGCCCAATAAATACACCCATCTCAAACCAGCTACTGTAATGTGAGATCCAGCTCCGCCTACGGTATGTGTGGAATGTCAACATGGGGAGTTGACAGACAAACAAACAACTTGGTGCTGTTGCCAAACAAATGATTAATTATTTCAGAATCTTTTGTATTATATAGACCCCTAAATATTCTGATATATTTATATAATCCCTGTCCCAAAGATGCTTTTTCAAGAGGCGACTGGACTTTCCTGTTTTCCTAAGAAGACATTTCGCTTCTCAGCTAAGAAGCTTCTTCAGCTGTGACTGGGTGGTGGGGAACGGAAGGATTTACATTCCATGCAGGCAGCTGGACATTTGCATTCTTTTAGAGAGTCGTTGAGGCCACTTGACAAAAAGGATCTTTGGTACAACTGTGACCTGGATGAGAATCTCCATAGAGATTTAGTTATGCACCTTGGGATGAACACTCTTGAATGATATGGGAATAGGAACATATTTTGAGAAAAGTTGCAGACTACAGGATCTCTTTCAGCAGTTCCAAAAGGGCTGCATGCCCATTTGCACTACTTGCCAGTAGGTGGCCCCAAAGACACAGACAAATCTCCAAATGGCCTCAACCACTCTCTAAAAGAATGCAAATGTCCAGCTGTCTGCAAGGAATATAAATCCTTCCATTCCCCACCATCCAGTCACAGCTGAAGAAGCTTCTTCAAAGAGAAGCCAAATGTCTTCTAAGAAAAAAAGAAAGTTGAGAAAGTTTTTGAAAAAGAACTTTTGGGACAACCGTGGCCTGGATGACTGAGAATCTCCATAGACATATATAATCCCTGTCTACTGTATCAGTAATGAAATTCAGACACAGCTTCTTTGCAATTAACTACATAAGGCATAAGCAAGTTGAATAGGCACTGTAGGGCATAGTGCTATATGGTATCAATTCTTAGCATATGTGAAACACTGCAAAAGTAGATGATATAGCTAGTCTTTCTGGCATCAAGTGTTAACTTAAGTTGAGATTTTGAACCTGAACCTTTGTGTGAACATGACAGTTCTTTACAGTCTAATTTAAATATAAAATGTATTTATTTAGTTTGTCACTCAGGTACAAAATAACAAGAAGAAGAATAAACATGAATAAGAACACAGGAAATGGGTACAAATAAATGGGGACAGTAGGTCAGGGGCATTAGGCACGCTGGTGCACTTATGCATGCCCCTACTGACTTCTTAGGAATGGGGTGAGGTCAACAGTAATATATCTCTAATATATTGCAATTTTAATATAGAACAAATATTCCAAAGGATGGAGCAGAGATTTTTACGGTGTCTCTGAACATTACAAAGTTGAAAACTGAAGATTATGATCAGCAGTTTACTTGCCATGCAGGTGAAGTTGCAGCATACATCAAAATACAGCGCCCAAGTATGCCATTTTATATTTGATTTCTAAATGTACCTTAGAAAGAATGCAAATCTAGAACAGAAAAAAGGGGGAAAGATACAGATGTAGAAATAATGAAATATTGCTGCAGCATTTCAACCTCTGAAATACTGAATATAGAAGTGAGAAATAGAATGAAATGGAGACATTCTGTGCACGTATTGGAAAGCAAGCCACATAGTTTGTTGTGAAATGTGTTCTGATATGCATAGAATTCCACCCATAGGAAATTCTATGTCTATCAGAATTTAAGTTGTACTTGGATTGCTTGGATTGCACCAAAAGTCTTAAAATATTTTTCATTTTTTTCCCCATTTAGTCTGCTGCAATTTTATCCCATAGAATATAACAAACAACCAAACTGATGCAGGGATAAAAATGGAAAGTTTTCTAAGATATAGGGTTGCAACAGTCTTACGTGTAAAATGTCCCTAAGTGCTGTTGTAACATCACTAAACGAAATGTTAAGACAAGGACAACCTGTAATAAGATCTTAAAGGAGATGTCCTGAACTAATGCCAAACATTGCCACCCAAAGAGTGGTGGAATATGATACCAAAGTCCCCTTGTTCCTTCCATAGATTATATCTTTGGTTTTTTTGTTTTTTTGTTTTTGTTTTTTTGATCCTAATATCTTGTACCATCAAAGGCATTAGCAGAATAGAAGTGAGTGACAATTCCTCTGTGCAAAACTGCTTATTTTGTGTCCAATGTAACTGAAAGCCATATAGCTATTTAATGACTTTAAATTTGTGAAAATTGAATCTGGATTACCCCTTTGATGTAAATATATTTCCTGTTGGCCAGCACCACAATTACTTTTCTCAACATACCACTCATACGATTTTTATCTAAGCTTTGAACTAGAAATCAAGACAAACATACTTGCTGAGGAAAGCCAAATTTGGCTCAGTGATTTCTAAGTGCTGATCATTATTCTAACCATTGCATAGAATACTGTATTTAACATGATTATTTTTTTTTCTGATTTAGCAAAAAACTATGCAGCTTTTGTGATATTGATATTACTACTGATTATTCCTATATTAATCTGCATCTTGTTCAAGATTGAAATTGTCCTTTGGTATCGGAAATCATGTCGCCCTTTTTTTCATAAAAAAGGTAATACTCTGTTTATATTAAAAGGGAAGAATAATAGTATAGTCATAGTATGGTGTGAATGGAATATATGAGCTGCCGGGAAAAAGGGGGGCCATGGGAGAGGGGGTGGGGTCTACGGGGATAAGGGAAGTCAGAGCATCCCAGTCATGACTGGGAGGGGCAGATATGGGGGGAGTTGTAGGGCTAGCCATTATCGGGGAACAAGGATTCGCTACATTACAGCGATTGCTTGTTCCGGCCCCTCAGGCTCAGCTCAAGGATCTGGTGTCAGAGGAGTACAGGGCCCCAGTCTCAGGTTGTTGTTGCTAAATGCCAGGTTGGTTGTGAACAAAGCTCCCCTCGTCCGAGATTTAATATTGGACGAGGAGGCCAACCTGGCATGTATAACCGAAACCTGGCTGGGCCAAGAGGGCGGTGTTCCCATCTCAGAAATGTGCCAAGATGGGTTTCAGGTGCTCCACCAACCACGACATCAGAGAAGGGGTGGGGGAGTAGCAGTCATCGTCTGAATGTCGTTAGTTCCTCGCAGGATCCCTGCCCCAGAGATTATGGGGTGTGAGTCTCTCCTCTTGAAGTTGGATCTAAGGGTTCAATTGGGCTTGCTATTGATGTACCTGCCTCCCAGCTGTGTCACGACAGCCCTGCCTGTGCTACGAGAGGCAGTAGCTGGGTTGGCGGTGGAGTTCCCCAGACTTATGGTATTGAGGGACTTTAATCTGCTGTCTCTCGATGAACGCTCAGATGGGGCACAGGAGTTCATGGCTTCCATGACAACCATGGATCTGACCCAGGTAGTTCAGGGTCTGACTCATAGGGCGGGACACACGCTTGACCTTGTATGTCTCTCGGGGCAGTGGAGACATCTTGATTTAAGGGGAATAGAGACTTTGCCCTTGTCATAGTCAGATCACTCCTTGCTGAGGCTTAACTTCAGGACACTACCCCCCCCCCACTGCAGGGAGATGGAGCCGATTAAATGGTTCCGCCCCAGGTGCCTGATGGACCCTGAGGGGTTTCAGAGGGAGCTTGGAGAGATACCTGACTCCCTTGTCCGCAAACCGGCCGAGTCTTTGGCCGCTGCCTGGAATAATGCGGCGGCTGGAGCATTGGATCGGATTGCGCCTTTGAGGCCTCTCCGCGGCAGCAGCTCCAGGAGGACACCTTGGTTTACCAAGGAACTCCGGGAGATGAAGCACCAAAAGAGACGCCTAGAGCGACGTTGGAGGGCCAGTAACTCTGAGTCTGATCGATCACTACTAAGAGCCTTTATTAGAACTTATCTAGTGGCGATACGGGCGGCAAAATGTGCGCATTTTTCCGCTCTTATTGCATCAGCGGAATCTCGCCCAGCCGCCCTGTCTAGGGTGACGCGCTCCTTCCTGAAAGATGAGGAGGTGGGGGAACCCTTGCAGGGAAGAGCTGAGGAGTTTGTTCAGTTTCTGTCGGATAAAATCACTCAGATTCAGACAGACCTGGACTCCGTTTGGGCAATGTCAGCCGAGAATCCGAGGACTAGTCTTAATCAGATTTTTTGGGATGAGTTTGAATTTGTCACCCCAGAGGAAGTGGACAAAACCATGGGAGCGATGAGTGCCTCCACCTGTTTATTAGACTCGTGCCCCTCCTGGCTGGTTTCGACCAGCAGAGAGGTGACATGAGGCTGGCTCCAGATGATTATCAATGCATCTTTGCAGGTGGGGTTTTTCCCGCAACCATTAAAGGAAGCAGTGGTGAGACCCCTCCTCAAGAAGCCTTCCCTGGACCCAGGTGTTTTGAAAAACTATCATCCCATCTCCAATCCTCCTTTTTTAGGGAAGGTTGTTGAGAAGGTGATGGCGCTTCAACTCCGACGGACCTTGAAAGAAACAGTTTATCTAGACTCCTGTCAATCTGGTTTCAGGCCCGGATACAGCAAGGAAACTGCTTTGATCGCCCTGACCGATGATCTCTGGCGGGCTAGGGATAGAGGACATTCCTCTATCCTGGTGCTTCTTGACCTTTCAGCGGCTTTCGATACCATCGACCATGGTATCCTTCTGTGACGCCTGAGGGAGGTCGGAGTGAGAGGCACCGTATTACGGTGGTTCTCCTCTTACCTCTCTGACAGGTCGCAGTCGGTGTTGGTCGGGAGGCAGAGGTTGACTGCTAGGCCCCTTGAGTGCCTCAGGGTTCGATCCTGTCCCCCCTCCTATTTAACATCTACATGAAGCCGCTGGGCGAGATCATGCGACAGCACGGGGTAAAGTATCATCAATATGCTGATGATACTCAATTATATCTTTCTGCCCCTTGCCAGCTCAGTGAAGCGGTGGACATGATGTGCTGATGTCTGGAGGCGGTTAGGATCTGGATGGGGGCGAACAAACTTGTGTTCAATCCCGATAAGACTGAGTGGCTTTGGATGTTGCCCCCAAAGGACTGTTTGGACAGTCCATCCTTAACCCTGGGGGGAGAAAATTTACGTCCCTCAGAGAGGGCTTGCAATTTGGGAGTTGTCCTGGATTCGCAGCTGAAATTGGAACATTATCTATCGGCTGTGACCAGGGGGGCTTTTGCCCAAGTTTGCCTGGTGCAACAATTGTGGCCCTATTTGGATCAGGATGCGCTTCTAACGGTCACTCATGCCCTTGTCACCTCGAGGCTGGATTATTGTAACACACGCTACATGGGGCTACCCTTGAAAAGCATTTGGAGACTGCAGTTGGTTCAGAATGCGGCCGCGTGGGTGATTGTGGGTGTGCCGAGGTACACCCACGTTACACCTATCCTCCGTGAGCTGCACTGGCTGCCTATTGGTCTCCGGACTCAATTCAACCATTGATGTTGGTTATCACCTATAAAGCCCTACATGGCTTAGGGCCAGGATACCTTCGAGACCACCTGCTGACACCTACCTCCCAGCGACCAGTAAGATCCCATAGATTGGGCCTCCTTCGGGTGCCGTCAGCTATACAATGTCGGCTGGCGGGCCCTTGGAGGAGAGCCTTCTCGGTGGCTGCTCTGACTCTTTGGAACCAGCTCCCCCTAGAAATCTGGACCATACCCACTCTGATGGCCTTCAGGAACGCCGTAAAAACTTGGCTGTTCCGGCAGGCCTGGGACTGTTGACCTCACTATTGAGGTCCGGCCCCGACTAGAATGAATTTATGATGGATGATTGTGGTTTTAAATTGTATTGTTTTTATGTTTTTTATATTCTGTTTGTAAGCCGCCCGGAGTCCTTTGGCAACCCATGATTTAATAAAAGTTTTAAATAAATAAATAAATAAATAAATGGTGGTGATAATATAATCAGTAATTATTGGGCTACTGGGTGTCATGCCAAAAAATCTTGGACAGCACTTAAAAAAACCTCTGTATTGGGAGTATTTCCAACTGTCCTTTACAAAAGGCCACACTTCTTGGCTGCACACCTTGTATTAGGTGATACAATATGACATCCTAGGTTAGGAAGAACTCAGTGCATATGAAGACCAATACCAGCTGAAGAACTGGTAATTGTGATTTAACATTTTGTATATAACAGTTATTTAAAATGTTATATGCTATTCTTTTTAATTCATTTCTATGTTTTTAACAGAACACAAGGTCTGAACATTTTAGATGTCTGTGTGTTTGTGTGTGTTTAAATAAATGTTTATTTTTTAAAGAAAACACAAGGTCTGAACATTTTAGACTAGATAGATAGATAGATAGATGATAGATAGATAGATAGATAGATAGATAGATAGATAGATAGATAGATAGATAGATAGATAGATAGTCTAAAATGTTCAGACCTTGTGTGTCAGCGTTCCAAATATCATGGAGAATTAAATCAGAGTCCAAGGCAAAACTATCTTTAAAGTTCCAATTTAATAAGACAGACATATTGGCAACGAACTGGGAAAAATCCCAATTCTAAAAACTTCCTGGGATTTCACCCAGTTGAAAGTTCATGATCTTATCCCCATACCTATATTTCCATCACATGGTCCAATCTTCTTCAAACACGCTGGCATTTCCATCCATCTAGTTCCGGTCAGATGCAGAGGTGCGGAGACAAAAGATGACCTTGGACTTCTAGAAAAGAATGACAACAACACATTCCACAATTCTACTCCTTTCTATTCCCTCCTCTCAACTTCTACACTAATGAAACAGCACAGTGAAATAAAAGAGAGTGTGGCAGGCCAAAGATCCTAAAAGGGATATAACTGCAGGCCTGACATTGTGTTTTCTTAAAAAAATAAACATTTATTTATCCGTATTTTTGGAGTATAAAACACACCTTTTTCCCTCAAAAAAGAGGCTGAAAATCTGGCTGCGCCTTATACACTGAATACAGCATTTTGTGCCTCCTGAAAACAATCCCCCTTCACCAAAATGGCCGTGCATACCTTGTACCAGGCTTTCAGAGAGCTCCTGGGGGCTGGGGAGGGCAGAAATGAGCAAAAAAAAACCATCCTATTTTTTTGCTCAATTTTGCCCCTCCTAGCCCCCAGGAGCACTCTATAAGCTTCCTAACGTCCTTTTTGTTTGTCAAAAAAAGGGGCCCATTTTTGTGAAAAACAGGCCATTTATTGCTTGCCCCCCTCCCCCCCCCAGCAATGTTCTACAAGCCTCCTAAGGGCTATTCATGCCCTTTTTTTGGAAAAAAATTGGGCCCGTTTTTGCAAAAAACGGGTTGTTTTGGGGAGGTTTGAGGAGTGGAAAACCTTTTTTTTAATTTGCCTCTTCAAAACCAGGTTTTTGTCATCTTTAGTTCTCAATGGGGTTGCATTACCCTGTTCAGATCCACTTCACAACTTAGGGATTCTCCTGGACTCATGACTCCTGCTGAAACAGCAGGCGGCAGATGTGGCTAGCAGAGCCTTTGCACAGTTTCACTTTGTGCACCATCGGTGACCTTTCCTGGATCTGGTGCGTCTTATACTCGGGTGCATCTTATATTCCAAAAAATACGGTATGTGTGTTTGTGTGTGTGTGTATATGTGTGTGTATGTGTGTGTATGTGTATGTATGTATGTATGTATGTGTATATGTGTGTGTGTGTGTGTGTGTGTGTGTATATATATATATATATATATATATATATATATATATATATATAGTGTCACAACCCCTGGTATGCCCTAATTTTGGGAGGAAGCTAACTGCTTCCATTATCTGTCTATCGGCTCATCACAAGAGTCCATCACGACAGAAACCCAATATTTTTACTGTTTCCTTTGTTACATTTGTTGTATTTGTGCTGATAAATAAATAAAGGGAGACTAGTATAGATCTATTTCAAGCTATTTAGCTCTCATCAGCTAGCCATACCCTTACTGAGATTCGAATCTGTGCTGTATTGCATCTTAGGCAGATGTCTTAACCATTAAGTCACAGATCCTCCTCCTTATCAGCTGAAGCCAGGGAGGTAGGTAACTTAAAGTTGCTAAGGTTCAGAAACATTTTGTATAATTTGTATAATTATATTTGTATAATGCTCACATACATGTACACACACACGCGCGTGTGTGCGCGCGCACACACACACACACACACACACACACACACACATATATATATATCTCCCTGTAATCCCTTGTTTGGGGTGCCCTCCCTGACACATATTATGCAGAGTTTGCAGCAGATATTTTCTCTTTGAGCCCTGATTAAGAAACATCTGTTAATGCCTAGTATTGGACTCTGAAAGAAGAGTGGGGTGCAAGCGTCTTCACCTCTAGGTCTCTGCACTACTCACGCTCTGAGCATTATACAAACCTGAGCATTATACAAATATAATTATACAAATTATACAAAGTGTTTCTGAACCTTGGCAACTTTAAGTTATTAGACTTCAACTCCCAGGATTCCTCAGCTTACACTTGAGAGTCCCTGAAGTTGAAGTCCACACGCCTTAAAATTGTCATAGTTGAGAAACACTGATATAGATTCCCATTTGTTACTTTCATCATCATTCAATATAAAACAGACATGGTTTGTTCTGGAATCAATCCTACTTCCAACTGTTTCATGTATTGGGGAGGGAGGTTGTTAATAATTTCTGAAGCAGTTTTGTCTTTTACTGTCAGTTTCAGATGGAAAAATCTATGATGCATATGTGTTATATCCAAAAATCAGCAACCAAGCTGACTTTGTACTGAAAGTACTGCCTGAAGTTCTGGAAAAACAGTGTGGATACAGTCTCTTTATACCTGGAAGGGATGATTTGCCAGGAAAAGGTAAATGTAACCAGTCTGATGTTGCTTATTTACTATTTGTTTTACTTATATATTGAATTTTGAGACTTCCCATCTCACTCAGAGCATCTATACAGATTCACAAGTGGTCTTTCCACAAAATCTGGTACAATAGACATAATTATTTATGCAGTCCAGAATCTTAAAAGTCCTCTTCAATTCATGCAGCATTTTATATCATATGAAAACAAAGGCAGAGTTTTTTTAAAAAAAAAATGGGGTTACTGAGGAGAATGATTAAAGAAGGAAGACTTCTGCTACTAAAAATGGAAATATTTTTAGAAAAGAAAATAACAATAACAATAATATGCCCTGTCTTGATCTCCTTTTATATCTGCAGAATTATCATTTAAATCATTTTAAGTTCTCAAATCAGTGCTCTGTTGAAAGCAATATGAGGAATTTAAAAAGCCGCTCATTATGATTGCACCCAAGGAAATCTGCAGCTGGGATCAAGTCTATAAATGGGCCAAATATGCATGTATGTAAACAATGCAGGATTGCACAGTTTTATAGTGCGGCCCATTTTGAATGCCAGTTAAGTGCAGGGCCTGCATGGAGGCTCGAGGAGGGTAACAAATTGGCCTCCTGGAAGTTCCAGAAGTCCGGAAATGAGCCCATTTCCGGCCTCCGGAAGGCAGAAAAATTGCCATGTTTTCAGGCCGTTTTTCGGGGCCATTTTTTGACCTGAAAAACAGTATCCGGCTTCTCTTCCTCTTGCAGCCAGCTTTCCCAGCCTAGCTGCACACATGCACATGTGCACACACACACAGGTTGGATCTTTCTTTCTTCATGCCCCTCCCCCCACCAGAGACCCCTGTATTCCCTCCCCAATCATGCCTATCCCATACAGGTATCACCCACACAAGTGGCATAGAGTTGGCCATGCCAACTCTGTCACGTGACCCACTCAGCCACGCGCACCCAGCAGAGAACTGGTTGTTAAAAAATTTGGAACCCACCACTGACCCATATACACACATACCTATGTTATGGTGCCTTCTGTTGAATTACACGACAAGGAGTGTGAGATGCATTCATTTTTACAGCACCTATTTTGGCCTTTATGTAGTAACACTTTAAAAGCATTCAGTGATTAATTTCTTGTTCTATTTTTTCAAGAAGTCTATATTTCAAGGCTTGTTAAAAGTATTATTTTCTTGTATATAGAAATAGTCTTGATTCTAGGCATTGTTTTTGGCCCATTATTGTGTCATCCATGTGTATCTAAAACAATATAAGTTTGTGGATATTAACATTTGGTGCAATCTTTATCTGTGGTGATTTATAGCGATAGTCAACGTTGTTGATGACACCATTACGCAAAGCAGGAGGCTGATTATGATTCTAGTAGCTGGGTTGTCCAGCTCAGAAGAGGCTCCTGAGCAGAATATAGCAATGTATCATGCTCTTATACCTGATGGAATGAAAACTATCCTGATCGAAATGGGTAAGATAAAGGATTACAGCAACATGCCAGAGTCCATTAGATACATCAAGCAAAAACAAGGAGCTATCAGATGGAACGGGGACATCACGAAGAAAGGCTCTTGTTCGGCAAATGGTTCCTTTTGGAAAAAGGTCAGATACCGAATGCCACCAGAACGTCAAGGGTCCCAAGGACTAGCTTTGATGCCAATCACCCAGATGATAAAAGAATAGTCTTGAGATCATTTCAGAATCCCTCTGGAGAGACGTTTACATTGAATTTGATGCAACATGTCCTATATTATGGAGATGGATTCCTAAATTTATATGTAATGTTGGAACTGATTTTCTTTTTTATTCATGAGATTAAAGTATGTACAGCATTTTCATTTTTTAAAAAAATGATATGTGAACAGGGATTATTTGATAAGGAATTTTTGCTTATAAAAATGGTGCAAATACCCATGATTTCCTGACTAATTTTATACCATCCTTTTAGTTTCAGATACCAATCCTGCCTCAATGTATGTTTCCAGGTTCTGTGCAGCAGCACTCAAAATTCATCTGATGATGACCTGTGCTATAAACCAGATTTCCTGAGCACTAGTTTACCATGTTATTAAAGTGCTTTGTTACTTGGTAGATCTAGTTTTCTACATATTAACCTTTTATGCTCTCCTGTAATGCTCCTACCCCTTCTTTTAGGCACTCATTTATGTTTTCACTTTGTAGTATATTGTTTATATTTTCTAGATTTTTCTTATAAGTGTGTTTAGCTTTTTATTTTTGATATATCCTTTAAGCTTCTTAAATGACCCTCAGTGTCTCAAATATTTCATTTTGACTTGCTCAATTTTTTAAATACAATTTTTGGAAGATTCTCATTTTCAAGAGAGAACATTTGCATGTGCACACATACAGATTCCTGAGGAATAAGCCCAACGAAGCTCAGACATGGTTGTAGAACTCAATTGAGCCAGAAAACTGGTTTCTGAGATGCCTTGGGTTAATTCCTTGTGGGAGGTTGCATTTCTGCTGGCATCCTATTTTTGAACCTCTGCTCCCCTTAGTAAGAACTAAGTGATGCGTTAGATAAGCCCTTGAATAGGGTCCACTCTTATTTTTACAGACTGTTTTTTGTAGCTATACTAACATAACAGGCTAGGAGGCCTGAAACCTTTTGAATGCCCTGTCATTAATATTCCCTTTTGTTAAGCATTTGAAATAGGCCTTACACCATGTGTGACAATGCAAAGTATTTCTCTTCAAACCTACAGACGAGTCTTTTCGCAAGGTTCACCCTGCTGCTTTGGAAGATTTTTCCAGCTGCCTCTCCTAAGCTTCATGAAGAGACAAAGATAGATAACATCCAGGAGCAACTTCTGAGAACAGTTACACAAGCTGGAAACAGGCATTATTCATTTGAAGAGAGTTGCTTTTCTTACACTCCTGTGCTACATAAAACACCCCTTTGGGCTGCCTTGCACAGCTGTAGTCACTGTCTGATGCGCAAGATGACTGGGTTATTTTGGGCTTATCCTCAACAGCTGCAAAATGCCACATTATTTGGAAGAGGTCATTTTTAAAAAATTTCTTCTTATATAACATATAAACAGTTGACCATAAGCACAGTTGACCTTTATAAGCACTTAGTGTACTTATTTTATATACATTTATTTTTTTAATACAACTGAGAGTCTGTTTTTAGCAGTATATTTACAACACACTCTTTTTTACTTGTAAATATATTCTAGTGTATGTACATTATTTTTATGATGTGAACTGTCCAGAATTGATTAAAACCATGTGGCTGCCAAAGTAGAATTAATTAAATAAATAAATACTGTTTCTCCTTCTAGTCACAAATGTGTGTATGTGCTTACTATAGATTGACACAAATGTGCTTATATTAGGGATAAGCTATACTGCAATCTAATTAATTTGATATTAATGTATCCTTAAAAATGTTTTTTTCCAAATAGCAGTAGCACTTATATACCGCTTTATAGTGCTTTACAGCCTAAGCGGTTTACAGAGTCAGCATATTGCCCAGCAATCTGGGTCCTCATTTTACCGACCTCGGCAGGATGGAAGGCCGAGTCAACTTTGAGCCTGGTGAAATTTGATCTGCCAAATTGCTGGCAGCCGGTGATCAGCAGAAGTAGCCTGCAGTACTGCACTCTAACCACTGTGCCACTACGACTCAAATAAAAATAACAGTAGTGAATTTTTAAAAATTATTTTATTTTAGTGATAGTTAAGATTAGAGATCTATACATTAGGATATAATATGATTTACATTTGCCAATATATTGGAGTGTAAGAAATTATTAGCAAGAATGAAATAATTACATGTATAATGGAAGTAATATTTAAAAATTGTTATTGTTTAAGCTAAAGATGGTTGCAAAAGATTAAAAAGGCTTGATACCCTGGCAAATAAAATTATAACAAAGTATTGCTTAATTGACTACAATATTTATGAAAAGATTCCACAAGTCTGTTTATTATATTCAACAGTGTACGTAATACATTGCTGAATGAGTATATAAGAAATATCTAATGATGCAAACTATTCATAATTATGGGTGGGGTGTCAGAAAGGCAGCTCTGTATTGCACAAGTATTATAGAACTGTCTTTTTTTAATTGCTCAACATTGGATTTCTGTTCTTTGTTCAAGGCAAATGAATCCTTGTCTCCATGCCACTTATTTAACCAAACGCAATTTTTAAAGAAGGGCTGTGCATTTTTTACAAATATCATTGAAGGTTTTTGCTAGAGGCACTGAAATATTGATCTCATACGCTGGAGATTGAGACAAAATAATAAATAGTAACATGTTGGTTAAGCAATTTTTCCTGGGAAATGGTATATAAGGATGATGAGGTATCTGAGTTTGCTCCTATTCTTTTGGCATTTAGTAGCTTGCTTAAATGCAATTAACCCTTAAGGTGTAACTGCAAAGGTTCACTTCTCTCTTACCTTGAAACCAAAAATTAGCCAGGCAGGTCTTGTTTGTCATTGCTTAAAAAAGTGTTACTGGCATCCTTTTATTATAAGCACTATCCTCTTGACAAACTTAATGCATAGCCTCTAAATATAGTAGTATGGGAGTATGGCCAATAGATTAGAATAAGAGCAACCTATATACAGGTGTCTCCTTTAGATTTGCATATCTTAAGCAAATTTGGGCTTTTAATTAGAATGTTGTGCCCAATAGGCTAGGCTTAAAGGTCTACATCCCGGTCTATTTCTCTAGGTGGAGATGGATGTATTGGTTCAACTTTCAATATTAAAAGTATTGTTATTTACATGAAAAAGTATCTTCTAATCCAAAATAACAAAACAACTTTTTTTTCAGGCATTCAGACTGATAACTTGTAGATGGTGCTTCTCCCAGTGGTGGAAAGTGGTACAGAATTTACACATGTCCACAGAAGACCTTTCAGTTTCATATTTAATCTGGTTTTCCGTTCACTCTTTTGGAAGAAATCAAGACTTGATGTAATTTGTATTGAATTGCTGGTCATAAGTTAAAATTTTCTCAGCATGGAGGTTACCTTCTCAGTAGGACTGCATAAAACATATCATTAGATAAAAGAACATATACATCTCTCGGGTCCTTTAATGCCTACATGAAGCCTCTGAATGAGATCATCTGTGACCATGGGTTGAAATATATCAGTATGCTGATAATGCTACAGCTCCATGTCTCCATGCTTGATGACCTGAGCGATGCTGTTACTACCCTCTCACAGTGTTTGGAACCTGTAGGGCTTGGATGGGGGACAATAGGCTTTTATTGAACCCTGGCAAGACTGGGCGCATGGAGCCTCAAGATCCAGGTTTTTGTCATCTTTAGTTCTCAATGGGGTTGCATTACCCCGTTCAGATCCACTTCACAACTTGGGGGTTCTCCTGGACTCATGACTCCTGCTGAAACAGCAGACAGCAGATGTGGCTAGCAGAGCCTTTGCACAGTTTCACTTTGTGCACCATTGGTGACCTTTCCTGGATCCTCTGCACTCAGTCAGTCAAATCCAAGTGATCTCTCACCTGGACTACAACAATGGGGGAAGCCCTGAAATCCATTCAAAAGCTTTGGCTGGTACAAAGTGTGGCAGTGTGAGCAATCTGAGGTCCCTAGAATGCTCCATATTGCACCTCTGCTCCACAAAATGCACAGGATGCTAGTCTGCTTCCAAAGGCAGTTTGAGGTGACTTCTGAAGCCCTTACCCATCCAGGGTACCCGATGAACCATCTCATCCAGGCAGGCTGAGATTCCCCCCCATCCTTCCGCAAGGGTCTGAAGACCTAGCATTGCCAATTGGCCTGGGGACCCAATGGGGGAGTACCAAAGTGCAGACCCCACCTCTCCTGCATTTCCTGCTTTCCCCCACCTATCTTTTAATCTCATATTACTCTATTTTCATTGCTTATTTTATTGTTTCATTATTTTGTTTTTATATTTACATTTCATTTCTCTGTTTTTACTGTTGCAAGATATTTATTGTATTGGTTTGAAATTTAGCAAAATTATAGACTTCGTTATGTAGAATATGAAGGCTTTGTTTGAATACTAGTGCTTTAGGATTGTTGTTATTTTTGCCATTCCTCGGTCCCTTTATATTTCTGTTGTACTTTCAGCTCACAGTTCCCACTTTAAAAAAGATCACACTGGTATCAAATATTCATTGGAATATATCCAGAGGTGGGCTGCTAAGGGTTCACCCTGGTTCAGGAGAACCCGTAGCTAATGTTCTGGACAGTTCGAATAACCTCCAAATCCCACCCCTGGATGGCTCCTCCCCGCCCCTCCCAGGAGTCTCCATGTGCCCCATTTTGGATGCGAGGTGAGTGCAGGGCCCGTGCGGAGTCTTGGGAAAAATGAGTCTCCCAGAAGTTCTGGAAATGGGCCCATTTCTGGCCTCCAGAGGGCCTCCGGAGCCCAGGGGAGGCAGTTTTCACCCTCACCCTCCCAGAGGCTCAAGGAAAGCCTCAAGAGCCTGGGGAATGTGAAAACATCGCCCCCTCCCATGGTGCAGGAGGCCGACTAGGCCACACCCACCATGGCCATGCCCACCCAGCAACCAGAGAACCCATTGCTGAAATTTTTGAAGGCTATCCCTGAATATCTCTGTCTCTTTTTTGGGCTTCAGACTCTGCTATAGCGGATGGATCCTGAGGGCCCATTGTATGTTTAGCCTTGTAGTTGCATAAGACATACCAGGGTATCTGAGCAGCCATCTGGCCCCAACCTCTGGCCCATTGGCTGCAGCAGAAGAGGCCTTCTGGAATTCTAGCTGGCAGAAGCAAGGAGAAGAGCCTTTTCTTCTGTGGCCCTGGCCCTGTAGAATATTCTGTCACCCAAAGTGAGAACTTCTCCCACTCTTCCAGGCTTCCAGAAACGTATCAAAATCCAAACTAGGCTGGGTCTTGAGGGGAGTGTGCACTGCTGGAAGTGGTTGATGGAGTAAGAGGAAATTCTTATCTCCATGCCATCAATCTCGGTTCTAGTTTTCATATGGTGGTGTAATTGTAATTAATTTTTTTTATTATTTTCAGGTTTATCTTTTTATGGTTTGTAAGCTGCCCAGAGTTGACTTATCAGTTAGAGAGACAACCCATGATTTAATAAACAGTTGTGCCTACTAAGCCAACTCTTGAGCTGACTGCACCCTTTAAGTCAGGGGTGTGCAAAGTTGAAGTCCACAAGTCTTAAAGTTCCCAACTTTGGACCCCCCTGCTTTAAGTCCTTGTTACCACATGTTTATCAGCTGTGGTTTAAGGTCTACAATTTCTATGAATAGGGGGAAAGAGCAACGAGTATTTCTAAGAAAGCAGCAGGAAGTTTTACGGAGAATGATGCATTAACTCTTGCATTTTACAATTTGTATATTACATGCGTTTTTATGCTATATGCTGATTGCTTCATTCTAACTTCAGAGTAGCATCTATTCCAGCCATGTCTATGATTGCACTTGCACACTTTTGCCTAATGACAGGCAATGATAGTCTATCAGAATATGTATCAGTAGGCTGATTTTCTTGGTGATCTCAGGTTGATTTTTCTTTCAAATCTCTCACATTTTATTTCTTTCTTGAATTTATATGCTGCCCAGAGTTGCTAAATTGAGAGCATATAATTTTAGTAAACAATAAAAATAAAACGTTTCCAGCATTCAGAACAGTGGTGGGATTCAGCCAGTTCGCACCTATTTGGGAGAACCGGTTGTTAACTTTCTAAACAGTTCAGAGAACTAGTTGTTGGAAGAAATCTCATTTTGTTTTCTTCCACTTTACAGGGCTAATCCTGTAAGGAAGGCAGGAAGGAAACATTCTGGTGTTGTTTCTAGCCTAATTTTTATTGCCCTGTTTACCGAAACTGCCTCTCCCGTTAACCCTTATTACATTGTAACAGCTAAGGTGAAGCGCCCATTGACCTGAGCGACATTGAGTTGGCCATGCCCTCCAAGTCACATGACCACCGAGCCCCGCCTACCCAGCTGGTAATAAGGGCAAAGAACTGGTTGTTAAATTATTTGAATCCCACCACTGGTTCAGAAGTATTTTTATAAGATTTTGCATAACCTCTTGAAATCTGTAATAATAACAATGCAAATTGATAAAATATCAACTACAGAGGACTTCCTGAAAGATTACATATTATATATGTCTGTTTAGGAGTGTATTTGGCCTCCCTACCTGCGCAAGCATCCTGGCTTTATTCAACTATTTTGTGCAAGCTGTGAAATGAATACTGTGCAAAGGTTAAAACATCCACTGCATATATCTATTGAGATTCTCACTCATCCAGGTCCCAAAGGTGCTTTTTCAAAAGGCAACTAGATTTTGTTTTTCCTTGAAGACATTTTGCTTCTCAACCAAGAAGCTTCTTCAGTTCTGACTGAATGGTGGAGAGTTATCTGATCCCTAGGTTTATCTGAGCCACTTGCAGGTTTATCTGAGCCTTAGGGCCTCAGATAGAGTGGCCTCAACAACTCTCAGAAACAGTGTTAACAACCAGATGACTGTAAGGAATATAAATCCTTCCATTCTCCACCGTTTAGTCAGAACTAAAGAAGCTTCTTGGATGGGAAGTAAAATGTCTTCAAGGAAAACAAAATCCAGTTGCCTTTTTAAAAAATGCCTTTGGGACATCCACTGCATAACATAAACCCTTTAAAAAGTGTCAAGAATAAGACCAGCTCATCTAACTTCAGAGATGCGAGTATAAGGAACAATACCTTTTGCATTAAATCTCTTCCAGACACTGCACTGATTTCTCTCCATAAGCCTCCCGAAGCTTCAAATCTGGCTACAGATTTCACTTCTACCCATTTATGATCTTCTGATATATCTGCATGAGTTCCCTGTCATTAGAGTTGAAACAAAAGCAGAAGTTACACACCCTGTCTTCAAGGGAATGTGGGAAGCCACACCCCCTAGAAGAATGAAATATTTTGGGAAATATTAAAAGAGGCAGAATATTATATTTCCCCAAAGGAGAAATGGAGAAAAATCTTAACAAAGGCAGAAAGCAGCCCTAACAGCCTCCAGCAGATGCCTGAAGACTTTAGAGATGGATGTTTTGTGCCCATTAAGAAATCCGAGCCAATCTACCCTATTCATAAACAAAACAGCCTCAGTTCCAGCTAATGGGATCAAGAAGGACAGGACCTTTAGGACATAATAGGATTAACCCACCAACCCCTGTAGCATCTCAAACTGTATAAAAATCCTTCCACTCATCAATATAATTTGTCAGCTGTCCCAAAACTACATGCTGTTGTTGGTTCTGCTCATGTTCTGACCCAGCTCTCCAAACATGACAAACCCTCTGACATGAACTCAAAAGATTCCTTTATTAAGAGTGTTGGCAGCCCCGGCAAAAAGTTTCTATCACAGGCTAACAAGTCTGTTAGCCTGGAAGATGAATAGTTGTCTGTCACTCCTATTCATCTCCGCCCCCTCCCTTTTATTACCAGAGCAGAGGTGGGTTGCTGCCAGTTCAGCCCAGTTAGGCTGAACTGGTAGTGGCAGCAGGGGGAGGCTCTGCCCATCTATCTGGACACTTCTGTGCATGCACAAGCAAACCGATAGTAAACTGGTTAGCAACCCACTGCTGCACCAGAGCTAGGGTGGGGCCTTGCTAGCAGCAGTGGCTCTTCCTTCCCCAGGATTGGCCCAAGGCTTTCCACTGCTCTCCACTTCTTTGCCTTCTGCACAGCCGCGTGTCATGCACTGGACCCAGCAGTTCCTCCTCTTCTTCGTCAACCACCTTCCTGGAGGCTGTTGACTCTCCATTTGTGGGTTGATGGATGATGGCCCAGGCTCCGCCTCTGTCTCTCTCCCTCTGCCAGCTCCATTCCCTCTTCCCCCTAGGAGTTCTCAGATTGCCTTGATGCTGACCTTGACTCCCACACTTCCTCTCCTCCTCCTCTGATTCGACTGCTGGAGAGGCCGGCGGCCAACAGGCCACAACAGCTCATCAATAAAACCTTCTTTCCCATCAGGCTCCATTTTATTTCCAGTGCCTTTCTCATGGCATGGAACAAGACCGTATTTTTCTTCCAAGAGGAGTGAATTGAATCATGTCAATATTTGGGAATAACTTAGAGAAATATTGATTTTCTGAAAGATATTTCCTCTTGTCTGGCCTCAGTTTGGGCATTCATTTTTGGACAAATTTTGATTCTGCCTGGCTGAATGAAGTGGGAGGAGCTGAACTTGGTCACTTGAGATGTATGGGAATGTCTTGCAGCACCATCATTTCTCACAAGATGTCACTCCTAGCTATTGGATTTCCAACTCTGTCTAAGAGATCAGCTTGATTAAATAATGATCCTCAATGCTTCTATCTAATGATAGGCTTGACGAATTGGAAATTACCTGAGGTATCGATTCCCTTGCCTACCACACTTTTAAAATGCCAAAGAGGATCTTGTGTGTTGGAATATTGTAGCATAATCATTTGGGAGATTTAACATTTGTTCAAAACTTTATTATGGACCAATCATTTTTGGCAGCCAGGACTATCATATAATTGTCACATCAAATATTTTATGTCCATTTTTCATGAAAATTCCATTTAGTGTAGTCTGCATATTTGTAAAAACAGTGAAACAAATAAACCTTCAGAAGTGGACTATATTTTTTTAAAGCTAATTTTCAGATGAATTGCTGTAAAGCGGAATTTAAACAAGTTGGGCTCACAAAAGCGAACGTTGCCCTGAAATTGACAATTAGATTAAAACAATATTATAGAAAGGGCAGGAATTGTTTGCTGATGCAAAAGATAATATACCCCATTTTGGACCTGGACGGATCAGTCCTGAGGCTCAAAATAGAGGAATTGATGAGCTATCTGCCTGCAGATATTTCTGTATTTTTTCTTTGCAATCCAGTTTGATTCAACCCATTTTCAAATTGGATGTTCCTTTTGCTATCCTAAGTCTTGCTCACAGGGAAATTCTGGGAGTTGAAGTCCACACCTCTTCAAGTTGCCAAGGTTTGAGAAACACTGTGATAGATGATAAGATTTCATCTAATTTCAAGATGGATATTACAGAATATTTCTTCAACTGTGCTACACTTAGCTGGGTCTGATATATTGGGCCATATAAAGCTTCTGATATTATCAGTCTTTTAATTGATAATATTGATTTCATATTTAAGACTGAACACCTACGGTATAATATCTTTGGAAAATGAGAAAGCAAATTATCTGTAGATTTCCTCTTCCAGTATTGTGTTTGTGTTAGAAAAACAATAAAAAATTAAAAAGTATTCAGAAACTAATCAGAAAAAAAATGAAGCTATCTTAGAAAAATAATTAGGCAGTATAAATTGTTCACTTGAGTCCTTGGTTAAAGATGAAAGTCCTACATTATTATTAATTTTTGTAGCTATAAAAGGTAAAGATTCCCCTGGCACATATGTGCTAGTCGTTCCCAACTCTAGGGGGCAGTGCTCATCTCCATTTCAAGGCCAAAGAGCCAGTGGTGTCTCTGTGGGTCATGTGGCCGGCATGACTAAACGCCGAAGGTGCACGGAACACTGTTATCTTCCCACCAAAGGTGGTTCCTATTTGTCTACTTACATTTTTTTACGTGCTTTCGAACTGCTAGCAGAAGCTGGGACAAGTAATGGGAGCTCATTCTGTTATGTGGCACTAGGGATTCGAACCACCGAGCTGCCGACCTTTCTGATCGCAAAGCTCAGCGTCTTAGCCACTGAGCCACCGTGTCCCTGTTTCGTAACTATACTTCTGTATATTTGACAGCAAATTTTCCTCAAAAAAACCACAACACTACCAAAAATGACTCTACGTGATTAATGAATGTTTAGTGTGATTTAGTTTTTATTGTTACAGTAGCTATTATCTATGATTTGCCTATTTGCAGGCAACCATCCTCTGAATATGAGAAACAGAAGGGACAGCATCTTCTGTTTGAAGAAAGGAAATATGTGTTGGCTGTGAATAGCTGCATAAAAGAAGAATTTTTGCAAGAGACACTTTTGCTTCATTTTCTATGTGAAAGCAAAACTTTTCATCTGTTAGGTAGTATGGAAAAAAGCCTCGTGCTTCGTATTGCATCAGTTTCCTTCTCTACACTTTCATTCAGAAAGGATTTTTCTTTCTTTCTGTCACTTGCTGTAAGGCTGCTGTAGGCTTTAGCTACTTGCAAACCGAAGTAGATTTTTTTTTAATACAAAAAATTTCATTGGAAAAACAGTGTATGGGAAAACCCCGCCCTCCCATGATTGATAGACTTATTGGTAGACTCAGCATTCCTCTCACCCTTTACTGGAAGACAAGCTTCACTGTGCTACTTCTGGCTTTTCAAGCCGTCTGTGGGTTGTGTTCACCTCAAAGTTCATAAACAGGTAACCGCTATTTATCGTGATGACTGAACTGCTACTTGCATAATAAAACTATGAACTCTTTAAAAGCAAGAAAGCTCCCAGTAGTTCTGAGTGGTAACATTATAGGACACAGAATACTTATTTGGATGGGTTTCATTTTAATTCAACAATGCAGATTTAATTTGCTTATTCTTTTCCTATCACATTATCTGCTCCTGTATAGTTATAAATCAACTGCAAAGAAAACTGGAATTTGGCAAAAATAGCCTGTCTATCAAAGAGTTAATCCTCCACATGTCAGGTGTTCTGTAGATAAAGATACCTATATTTTTTTCTCTTTTCATACAGTTGTTTTGTTTTTTTGAAAATATGACCCCCCCCCCCCCCAAAAGCAGGCTTTCCTGCACAGAGTCCCTTTTATTAAATGATAAAGAAGTACTATCTGAATTCATACTTTGTTCTGAGCACCACAGTCCAAAAAGGACAGTGACAAATTGGAACAAGCTTAGTGAAGGGATGTAGGATGGTAAAAGACACAGAAACCAAGCCTCAGGAGAAAGCTTTAAATGAACTGGGTATATTTAGTTTACAAAAAAAGATATAATAGTGGAATATGAAACTGAAAATTGGCATAAGAAATGAAATGGCAAGGTTCTCTATTATCCCAGAGAAAACAACCAGAACTGAGGGGCTAAAATGAAAGGTTAAGACTGGACATCAGGAAAATTCGGAAGGTATAAAGTGGTGAACCCTTATGTTTTTTTTTCCCCTTGTGTCTTTGACTCGGCTTTGACTTCTGACTGCTGCCTGGACTAGCCCCTGAAGTTTCCTTGACTAGATTTTTTGGAAGTGATGTGCTAGCACCTGCTTCCCAGGGTAATGACAGAGTGATTAGTTCAAAGTCACCCAACTGACTTTGTGTTAAATGGGACTAGAATTCACAATCCCCCGGTTTCTAGCCTGGTGCTTCAATCACTATACCAAATTCCATTTCTATAGTAGAGGTCTTCCAACAGAGACTGCAGGGTTATCTGTTAAATATGCTTTAAATGGAATGTTTAACTTTAAGATGTATGAACTACTCCCAGAATTTCCCAGGCAACATGCCTTCTTCTGTCCTACCTCCTGATAAGAGGGGACACCCAATAGGTGTTCCTCATTCACTCTCTAAAATGAAGACAGTCCTGGAGTAAAAAAAAGGGACATCAGATGACCAATGTCAGTGAAACTTTTCCCATTCCCACCTAACCATCCTCAGCAACCTCTTTTCCCCTGTAATATCTTCATGCTTCTGCTGCTTTCATTTAATCACAGCTGCAATCTCAAGCAGCCTTAAGGAATCCTTAGTTCTAAATTCCCCATCATCCAGTCAAAACTTAAATAGTTTCTTGGATGAGAAGCAAAATATTTTCAAGGGGAAAAAAACCAAAAAGGTCCAGTTGCCTTTTGGAAAAGCACTCTTGGGACAACCATGACCTGGATGATTGAGAATCCCCATAGACAATTAGTTGTTCTACTTTTAGAGTGGTATTTCCTTCAGCAGCAGCTTTGCTGTCTTTGGCTATGATCTACTTTGTTCTACCTTTTTTTTCCCTGTCTGCAGCAAAGTCCTGCAAAGAGAACTGAAAAATGTGATTGCACAGTTTCTACTAACAGTTTTGTCTAAGTCTCCAAGCTGATCCACAGGCATTCATCCCTGACCAGGACGGATGGACACTTTCTGCTATTGGCTTCACAGTTTTCTCAACATGTGTTACTTGGGTGGTTTTCAAACATGCATTTAACTGCTCTAAAACAACACTAGATCTGTGTCTAAAGGAGAGGTGGGCTCTCAGAGGCTAACTTTGCTTTGAACATACCCCTTAAACTAGTGGTCTCTAACCTTGGCAACTTTAAGACCTGTGGACTTCAACTCCCAGAGTTCCTCACCAGCTTTGCTTGCTGAGGAACTCTGGGAGTTGAAGTCCACAAGTCTTAAAGTTGCCAAGGTTGGAGACCACTGCCTTAAACCACTTGTGCAAAACTAGAAACTTGTTTTTGCTGTTCTCAAAGCACTCCTCCTTTATAGGTCCAAGCTCTTGCCAGCTATTGGTCAATATTTCCTGCCTCTCAGTAATTTGGGGTGTGGGGAGGTGAGGGTGAGGGAAAAACGGAGGAATCCTTCAATTCTTGCCTGGATGTGTTCTGTACTCCATCAATAAGGACAGTCAAACCATATGATGTGGCAGGGACAACTTGTTTGGGAAAAGAGCGAGAGCAATTTATTCACCCGAGTATTTAAAAAGTTGATTACACCACATCATTTCCTCATTTCCCCATCGGAAACGGTACTACCAGCTCCCATACACTCTGAATCAATACAATACAATAGCAGAGTTGGAAGGGACCTTGGAGGTCTTCTAGTCCAACCCCCTGCCTAGGCAGGAAAGTTTATACTGTTTCAGACTAATGGCTATCCAACATCTTCTTAAAGACTTCCAGTATTGGGGTATTCACAACTTCTGGAGGCAAGCTGTCAAAAGCACCTCCCAAGGATTTCGACACGTCTTTTGCTCGGGTGAGGATGTGTAGACGTTTTCCCCAAATGCTTGCAGCCCTTTCTTGTTTTGAAAGCAATTCTCCCAGAATTACCCCGCTTAATCAAAGGCCAATTTTCCCGGATTTGGGGCACGTCTCGCGCGCGGAACATCTGAATCAGCTCCAGTCTCTCGTGTAAACAATGGGGCGAAGGCAGGAGGGGGACTTTTGCGGTGGTGGGGGGAGGCGGGGCTTCCAGTCAGGGAGGTCCCCCAGGCTCCTCTTTCTCGTCATTCTTCAGTAAGCAACAGCAGGTCAATCCCGGCTGATCGAAAGCATCTTCTGGGCGAAACCGAGCCGAGGGTCCTCTTTTTTTTTGTTTTGCTTCTTTTGCTGCAAGTTCTAGGACAGAAGCATAAAATCCTCTCCTGGGGATCGTCAGAGGAAAAACCTACGCCTCCAAAGCGTCTGCCTCGGCAGCCCATCGCTTAGCCTCATCCCGCTGTCTTTGCACCTGCATCCGGCTTAAGGTAAGAACCAACTTTCCCACAATGCAACTTTTGCAAAAAGTGCTCCAGCTCCCAGAATTCTCGGGCCGCGCGCTTTTTCGGAGAATCGGGAGATACTTAGTTCAGCATCCTGGATTCCCTAGATTTTGGCTGCAAAAATTCGGAGGACCACTAGATGGCAGCAAAAAGAGGCACTGTAGTAGCAAGAGTGGCTGTTTCGGCCCGAATTTGATTTTCTAAATCAGTATTTCCCAGAAAGGGATTATCAAGTAAAGATGCAGATACCGCACAGTTAAATAAATACTTCCTCTCTACCTTTGGTTTTTTTTAAAAAAAACCATTGTGGTTCACTCTTCTTGATTTAATTAGATGATTATAGTTGTGTTTTATACTTTCTCCTCCCTTCTATCTTTGGAGGCATCTTGAAACTAAATATTGCCACAAAAACATCCATCCATTTATCATTTGAGTAATTCTGTGTACCTCATGGTGTACAATAATAACAATTAATTCTACGTAGAAACTTGCTGCTCAATTTTTTCTTCAGTAGACATCTTTATTAAGGGGTATTTGGGTCTTCATCCCTCTGAAATCCCATAAACGTATTTCCTGTTTGTCTGGGATCATGGTGCCCCTTAGGATGGCACACATGAGACTCATAATAATGACAACTGAAACCTGTTCACTTTTGTCATTTTTTCTGAGTTTTACTACTCTACTGCTATAGTAGTGTGTTAATAAGGTGTGGACTACCTGTGCTTTTAGAAGTTTAGGACTTTTGTTTATTAGATTTATGTCTTGCTTTTCTTTCAGCTGTCCAAGAGACAAGAATCTGGCTGAGGAAGAGTGATTGGCCCAAAGTCACCCTGGGAACCCCCAAGGCTAAAGGTAGGCTTGAGCCTGGTTTTCCTTTATCCTAGACTCGGACCATAACTACTACAGTACATTGGCTTTTCCTGCTGTAACTCTTGAAACAGATTCAGCAGTGAACATCTAGGAATCTTCAGCTCTTGCTGGTAAACCATGATATACTAAGTGGACACAAGCTTTTATGCAATGCTACAAGACAGTGATCTTATGATTTTTTGTTTCTGTGATGATTACACGGCCTCAAGTGCTGTGTTAAAAGGATGCAATATTATTTCATGTCAGAAACATCGGTGATTGAATTATAATGAATCATGAATGTTCTCTATCCAGTTGGACAGCATATATATTGGCATTAATAATATATCATATGAATGAAACAAAACGGGAGCTGAATTGTATACAGATATATGTAATAAAAATAAATTGTCTGTGAACTACTTGCAGGGTACGGCTGGTTCAAGAGTAAAATAACCAAAATTACTTGGAAAGAATGACCAGAGAGGTCATTGGCACTTCAATTGGAAGCCAATGCCTTTATTCTAGAAAAGACATCAAGTACTTATGATTGCCAATAATTCTACAATAATTCTAGCCAATTTGTGTAATATGAAAAATAAAATCTATTATAGGCACGGGAATTCATAAAGATGGTTAAAAGAGAAGTTGAGATGGTAGCCTAGATGATGCAATCAAAGCTTTGCCTATTTCTAATATGCCACACAGGAAAATGGGTGAAGCTTTGATTATACTATCATTGCCATCATCTTGACTTTTTTGACTATTGACACGGGTAGCCATGTTTGTAACAATGAGCTTCAGAAGAATGGCCCACAATATCAATTAGACAAATGTTCCCCCCCACTTAAGTCTGATTCCTAGTTCAAATCTTCAGATGTAACTATTATGTATGTGTTATTCATATCACATTAAAGTCTAGTAAATTATACTATTAGAATTACATTTCAATTAGAATGTTTTTAAAATGTGGGGTTTTTTTTGCTCTACAGGAGAAACTAAGGTTAAATAAATTTTAAAATGCATTCTGAAAATCTGGGAGTTTTGCTAACACTGATCCTTAGCTTTATCAGCTCAGGTAAATATAACTCTTTTTCTTTTCTCTCTTGCCATTTTGGGTCGATTGTTTTAAGACTGTCTATGCTATCGGAGGCTGGATATGATATGCAGATGATACATAAACATCAAAATAATGGAAAATTGTTATGGATAACCTTTGAGGAAGTTATGTTGATCGGACAAGATAAGCTGGCAGTTGTGAATTTACATGTTTTTGTTTCATTATAATATATTGTGACTTTCATGTAAAAATGCACCATTGAGCAGGATAATAAATCAAAAGTGATTGGAGGTTCAGCCTCTAAATATTTCCAAGGAATGGAAATGATCTAATACTAATGAAAAATAAATGTCACTAAAGTATCATCAACGTATCATCAATGATGATGATACAATCAAAGTATCATCAAATGAGACTACTTAAGATAAACATCATTTCTCTCCTACTCAAACCACAGTTTCTTATAGCACTGTTCCTTAAATATGTATGTATCTTAGAGAATGTGAATGTGTCTGTGTGTCCCATTGTGACATTACACAGTTTGAAATAGAGCAATTTGTCATTAGCCTCTTTTTGAGCTTACAACTGGATTGTTTCTTAATTAGACTAAGGCAAGAATATATCATGAACCAAAGTTTGCTTGGTATTGTGGCATCCTTATCAATAAGATCTATTTCTCCTCCTTATCAGTGGTCTGCAAGATTTTGTGACACAAATGCTTAAATCTTTTTGAGGTTCAGTATTCTGTTTCAGAATAATGAAATACTGATGAGATTCCTTGAAAAATATCAATTAAATAGTATTAATATGATAGATCTCCTAGATGATTTGGCAGATGGGTAGGGTAATGATATTAAAAAGTTAAAATGGCACCTTAACATGTGGAAAAATGGGACAGACCTTGTATCACTCGGTTACTTCCTGCCCTTTTGGCACCAACTGCCCAAAAATATGTCTGCAGGCTGCCAAAATCGCGTTGACCAATACAACAAACAAACATATGAAATGCAGCTTTGTTAGCTGGGGATTCTGGAATTCTAAATGTTCTACAGCAGTGGTCCCCAACCTTTGGTGGCCCGACTGATGGGGGGAGAGGGAAACCATGCCGCATGAGTTATGGGTGAGCATGCATGTGCGTGCACAGCTCAACTTGCATTAGTGGCTAGCCAGCACGCATGAACATGCGCACACAGCTCGACTTGTGCAAATGAAGCTGCGACACATGCATGTGCACACTGACCCACCACTTGTGCAAGTCAAGCTGTGCATATGCACATGTGCGTTAGACAGAACAGGGGTTGTGGGGAGGACCCCTGTTCTAAGATTCTAAATTTTGTACAAAGTTGTATTAGTGTATAGAAGGCAAAATCAGAAAGTGATTCATGAAATCAGAATCAGAAAGTGATTATATAGTCTCTGTAGCACATATTATTAAAATGTTAAGCTTTTGTCAGCTTCATAACACAAGATGCAATGGAATTGTTAACAGATGCAATTTTTAAATTGGAATTTAAAGTGGGTAGAACAAGAAGTCAAAATGAGGAATGTTGCCATTTTATACTTTTCTTTCTAGCACATATGCAAACAACTTTTTTAACAAAAAAAAACATGCTGCCAAATTATATTATACAGCTGAACTATACTAGGCCAAGTGTTATTGCATTTCTAATAATAACAAATAGTCTTTCTATTTTCTATATGTTTTCATTTTCTGAAGGAAAGCTCTGTGAAAGGCACTCACCTATTAATGTGCTAGAAGAAGAATACTTTTCATTTTGCTGCCCTAAAAAACCACAGCATGAAGGACAAGCTATTCATTGGTTCTATAAAGGAAAAAAAGGAGAAAAAGTGCAAATTCATGGAGATAGCAGAATTGATTTGAATGGGTCTAATTTGCGATTTTGGCCAATTTTACTGAATGATACTGGAATCTATCAATGCGGTATCGGGTAGGTGCACTGTATACATAGATAAAATAATCGTATGTTTAAGAAGAAAGTAATGTCAGTGGTAAAATTCAAAAATTTTTCCTACCGGTTCTGTGGGCATGACTTGGTGGGTGTGGCTTGGTGGTCATGTGACCGGGTGGGCGTGGCTGCACAACTGATTCACACACAATGTAAAAGCAACTGAACTTCACACAAAATGCCTCCTGCAACAAACAGGACCCCACAGAGTCACGGAGAGCTCAAAAACCAACTATCACATTTAACACAAAAATAACACAACTGACTCACACACAATGCAAAAGGAGCTGGACTTCACACAAAATGGCCCCTACAACAAGCAGGAAGCTCACAGACAATCAGGCACAGCTGATTGTCACACAGCTGATCAGTAGTAAAAAATGTTTTAAAAAGTAAAAAAAAAGTCCTAGTGATTGCAGGCACAGCTGATTGTCACATAGCTGATCGTCAGAAGTTAAAAAAAAAACTTTTTAAAGCATTTTTTTTACTACCAGTTTGAGTGAACAGTAGCATTTTTTTACTACCAGTTTGGGCAAACCGGCCCAAACCGGTAGCATTCCACCCCTGAGTTATGTGCATATTTGTCTCTGTTCTCCAAAGTTATGGTCTATCCTCAGTTTCCTAGATGTCACCTGTGTCAATTTGTGGCCAGTTAGCTGAGAAATGGCCACAAGTTTGCCAAGCTAGAGGAGAAGTCTTTAAAATGGCAGCTGGGTGTCCCTGCAGGTCACATGGCTGAGTATCTAGTAGCAGCAGAATAGTGGTGAAGATGTCAGCTGGTGATTAAACTCTGGTGGTGAGAAAAGTAGAAATGAGATTTTCAGCAAGTCAGAGCGTATTCTTTTGACCAACTATTTAAACTTTTCTAAAAACCATTTAAGAATAATTTATTTTATTAATTTGAAAATTACATGGTAAATTCCTTATTACTAGAGAATAAAAAGTTGTGTAATAAAAAGTAGTTAACTGAATATATTTCTATTTTGCATACATTGGCAAACATTTATGTTCCAATTCTTCAAATAACAATTTAAAAACCACAGTTTAAGACTATTTATTAGTTTAAAGTATAGGTTCATATGTTACACCAGAGGTGGGTTGCTCCCAGTGTGGCCCAGTTCGGCCGAACCCGTAGTGATGGTGATGGGAGGCTCCACCCATCTGCCCAGATGCTTTTGCGCACACACAGAAGCGTTGCACACAGGAGCACGAGTGAACCGGTAGTAAACCAGTTAGCAACCCACCATTGCGCTACATAGGTTGTCCAAAAAAGAAAAAGTTGTCTTGTTGTTACCAAGTCTGAGTTCCCTCATAATATTAATTTAGCATTATCAGAAGGATCAAACCTTAGTAATTAAAACAAATGGGAGGAGAACTCCATATGTTCCAAGATAGTTGAACATTAATATTGTGCTATCTAAAGAACTATTCCAATATAGCTAACCTTGTTGTTATCATGTGCTGAAAGGGCTCGTGCACACACAAGGGAGGGAGGGAGAGGGGGAGGGAAGAGAGAAAGAGAGAGAGAAAGACGTTGTGTATTTTAAGAGTGAAATATGTCTCTGAAAGTCCTGAAAGTAGTTTTGCCATTTTGCTCATCAACTCATAGAGGGGAGGGAGGGAGAGAGGGAGGGAGAGAGGGGGGAAGAGAGAGAGGGAGGGAAAGAGAAAGACAGAGGGGAAGAGAGAGAGAGAGAGACAGAGGGACAAAGAGTTATAGGGAGGGAAAGAGAGAGAGAAATAGAGAGAGGGAGGGGGGAAAGAGAGAAAGAGAAAGACAGAGAAAGAGAGGGAGGGAGGGAAAGAGAGAGGGTGAGAGAGAGGTAGAGAGAGAGAAGTGAAGAACATTTTTACAGAACTATAAATACATTGAGGCCTTTGAGGTGAGTGGCAAGTGGAGGCGAGGCTGGGTGTGGCAAGAGGTGGCTGGGAGGGGAGGGTTAGGTAAGGCTGGGCATTGCAAATAATTTAACAACCAGTTCTCTGCCCTAATGAACAGCTGTATAGGTTTGGCTAGGGGAGGGGGTTCATGTGACTGGGTGGGAGTGATTGATGTAGAGTTGGCCATGTCCACCCAGGATTTGTGGCTTCTGGTATTTTCCTTTTCTGTGGGAAACAGGTACAAATTGCTCTTTGAGTGTTTTAAGGTTGCAGACCCCTGTGCTAGTGTATCTCCAGGCATTTAGGCTTTAGATCAAAAGCAATTGTTTGATATGCGTCCAGTTTCCAAATCAGTATCAATTGTCTTTTTTTCAAGATCACTGTAATATGATCTGCAAAAGATATTCCTGTTAGAATCTTAGCTGCTACACTTTATCCCAGTACTGAACTTAGAATATGAAATTAATTTAATTTTTAGATTGCCCTATTCCTAAATGACTCTTGGACAACTTACAACTAAAAAAAAAACAGTGAATAGAAGGTAAAATTGACTTGAGAGGCAAAATGCCAGAGGAAAATCAAAACAAATAAGACCAGAAAACCAAACCAAAACAAAATGGCATCTGTAAAATCAACTGTCACCAAGGCCTGGGAGAGTAACCACCTCTTTAGCAATTTTCTAAGTGACATAAGCTTGGGAACCACAAAAATCTATGGGAGGAAGCTAATTCCAGAGGTCAGGAATTCCAGCATAGCAGTTGCCAAATGACATTCTTTAACTGAAAGGATTTGGGAGACACCCACCCTGCTGGATCAAATTAGATGGCAGGGATGACAGGAAACAAGCAGTACCTCAGATAGCCAGGCCCTATGCCATAAATGACTAAATGTGATAACCAGGACCTTGAATTAGAAATAGCAATAGCACTTAGACTTATATACCACTTTAGAGAGCTTTATAGACCTTTATAGGTTTACAGAGTCAGCAAAGTCCCCCCAACAATTTTGGGTCCTCATTTTACCCACCTCAGAAGGATGGAATGCTGAGTCAGCCTTGAGCCTGATGAGATTTGAACTGCCAAATTGCAGGCAGCGGCAGTCAGCAGAAGTAGCCTGCAGTACTACACTCTAACTACTGCACCATCTCGATGTCCTGACCATTGGAACTTGTGAAACACCAATTTTGGACCTGCTGTAGTTTCCAGATAGTTTTCAAGGTAGCCTCATGTAGAGCACATTACTGTAATCCTATTGAGGTAACTACTGTACAAACAATGATATATAGGATCTCCCAATGCAGGAAGGGGCAGAATTAGTGCACTAGATATATCTGTGGAAAGAATTAATGTCAATTTCATCTTCCATCTGCTCTTTTAGCAGTCACTGAAAGCTCAAGAGGTCCCTTAAGATTATGTCCAAATCTGAATCGAGAAATGATAATGAGGAGTCAAATTTTGTATTTTCAAAAACAACCCCACTTGGAGTGTTCAGATAACGGTAGTATACACAGGAAGTGATTAAAAAATAAATACCTAAAGTCCTACTGTTGTCCCCAATTTGGGTCTGAGCCTGGTGCCGAAGCCAATGATGGATGCCAGATATGAGATTCTTATTGCTTTTTATTGGAGTACTCCAAGGAAAAGGGTTCCTGGTCAAAAGGCCAAGCACCAAGAACAAAGGATTAAGTAAGCTTTATACATTTTCACTAAAGGAGAAGGCAGGACAAGGTGAGATAACAAGAAATATCATCTAATAAACCATCGACCATGGTATCCTTCTGCGACGACTGCGGGAGGTGGGGGTGGGCGGCACTGTTTTACAGTGGTTCTCCTCCTACCTCTCGGACAGGTCGCAGTCGGTGTTGGTGGGGAGGGAGAGATCGTCCCCGAGGCCCCTAACCTGTGGGGTGCCGCAGGGCTCGGTCCTGTCCCCCCTGCTATTTAACATATACATGAAACCGCTGGGCGAGATCATTCGGAGGCACGGGATTAAGTACCACCAATATGCAGACGATACACAGCTGTATCTGTCCGCCCCGTGCCAACTCAATGAAGCGGTGGACGTGATGAACCGGGGCCTTGAGGCTGTTAAAGACTGGATGAGAGCTAACAAACTGGTGCTCAACCCGGAAAAGACTGAGTGGCTGTTGTGTTTTCCTCCCAAAAATTCGGCTAACGTTCCATCAATCAGGCTGGGGGGGCAAAATTTATACCCCTCAGACAGGGTCCACAACTTGGGAGTCCTCCTGGATCCACAGCTGAGTTTTGACCACCATTTGTCGGCTGTGACCAGGGGGGCATTTGCCCAGGTTCGCCTGGTGCGCCAGTTGCGGCCCTACCTGAACCGGGAGGCTCTCACAACAGTCACTCGAGCCCTTGTGATCTCTAGGCTGGAATACTGCAATGTGCTCTACATGGGGCTGCCCTTGAAGAGCATCCGGCGACTTCAGCTAGTTCAGAACGCGGCCGCGCGAGTGATCATGGGCGCACCACGGTTCGCCCATATAACACCGATCCTCTGTGAGCTGCGCTGGCTACCTGTTGATCGTCGGGTGCAGTTCAAGGTCTTACTTACCACCTATAAAGCGCTCCATGGTAGTGGATCTGGCTATCTGAGAGACCGCCTCCTGCCAATTACCTCCCTGCGTCCCATCAGATCGCACAGGGTAGGCCTCCTCCGAATTCCATCCGCCAGTCAGTGCCGACTGGCGACTACGCGGAGGAGAGCCTTCTCAGTTGCAGCTCCGACGCTATGGAACAACCTCCCCGTGGAGATCCGTACCCTCACCACAGTCCAGGCCTTCCGCACAGCCCTCAAGATCTGGCTATCCCGTCAGGCCTGGGGATAGGATTTATTCTCACCCCGCCCGAATGTTGAGTGAATGTTGTGTTTTTATGGTTAATTTTTTTATTCACATTTTTTTTCTTTTAAGTCTTGTCTTGCACTCCCTTCCCCCCATTGTTGTAAGCCGCCCTGAGTCCCCTCAGGGAAAAGGGCGGCATATAAATGCTCATATAAATGCTCATTAAAATCTAAAAAATCTAAATTTTAGTAATAATTCTACAATTCGTTCTATTGGTCTCTAGTTGTCCTTATTCCTAAACTTTGGCTAATGATGCCCCAGGAGTTATCTAATACACATTTCATTTGCTACATGCCATCCCTAACTTTTAGCTGATGCCTGCAAGTTGCCTAACTACCCATAATTGCTACAAACTTTACACATGCATATTTCCTGTTGATAAGCGTTCTTTGTTCTTGCCAGACAGACCCCCAGGATTAGTCTTCCTGATTTACTTTCAAGTATGTGCCATGACCTTGTTTTAGCAGCCAATCCATCTTTCTTCTCCAAAAAATAGAGCAACTTATCTCAGAGAAAGCATTTTGGGAGACTACCATGGTTTCCTAACCTTCCAGGACAAGCCCCTTCACCCAAACTTTTCTCATGACATCCTCTTGGACTGAGGAGAATTAATAGAACTTTTTAATTTGAAATCTCAGTTTATTCCTCCTTTCTCAGTCATTGGCCTATGCCTAAAAATCTGTTTAGAGCTTCCAAAATCTTTCAGAATTTGCTGAAAAAGAAAGATAGTCAAAGTCTTCTGGATTTCATCATCATCTTGGTTTAACCAGTCTTTAAAACTTTAGAGCATTAAATATAATATAAGCTTTGAATATAATATCAGTGAACTCTGTGGCAGAGCACAAATACATAATAACCCTGTTGCTTCAGAAATTGTGGTTTGTTTGTTCCATTTTCTTAGCTCCAAAGGTAATAGCACAGTTCTCAGCCCCAATGTGTGTGTATAACAGGAAGGGTATTGCAAAGTAATTTTTTCTCAGCACGTCTATAACAGGAAGAATGTTACAAAAATTATGAGTAAGTCTATTTGTCACTTAAATGATACAAACATTTACACTGCTATGATTTACATAGATATTTCAGCAATTTTAAAAAAAGGATGATTTCAACCTTTTATTGTTTTAAAGTGAAATTTCCAAATTGATGCCATTTGTAACCTCATTTTGGCTTCCCCACTGACTTTGCTTGTTGGAGACCAGCAGTGAAGGTTACAAATAGTGATCTCATGTCTGTGGGATGCTTCAACCTCATAATTCTGAGCTTGTCACCAAGTTCCTGAACTGTGATTATATGATCATAGGGATGTGTGACAGCTACAAATATGGGGACCAGTCTTAAATTTCATTCAGCAGCATCATAACTTTGAATAGTCACTGAACAAGTGGTCATTAAGCTAGGATTATCCACAACAAAATTTTAAAATGAATAGGTATACATCTTTGTGTGTGTGTGTGTGTGTGTGTGTGTATTTGTCTAGCTCAACTGTGATTATACAGAGTTATAATATAATAGCAGAGTTGGAAGGAACCTTGGAGGTCCTCTAGTCCAACCCCCTGCCTAGGCAGGAAACCCTATACCATTTCAGACAGGTAGCTATCCAACATCTTCTTAAAGACTTGCAGTGTTGGGGCATTCACAACTTCTGGAGGCAAGCAGTTCCACTGATTAATTGTTCTAACTGTCAGGAAATTTCTCCTCAGTTCTAAGTTGCTTCTTTCCTTGATTAGTTTCCACCCTTTGCTTCTTGTTGTACCCTCTGGTGCTTTGGAGAATAGTTTGACTCCCTCTTCTTTGTGGCAACTCCTGAGATATTGGAACATTGCTATAATGTCTCCCCTAGTCCTTCTTTCTCTTAAACTAGACATACCCAGTTCCTGCAACTGTTCTTCATATGTTTTAGTCTCCAGTCCCCTAATCATTGTTGTTGCTCTTCTCTGCACTCTTTCCAGAGTCTCCACATCTTTTCTACATTGTGGCGACCAGAACTGAATGCAATATTCCAAGTGTGGCCTTACCAAGGCATTATAAAGTTGTATTAACACTTCACGTGATCTTGATTCTATCCCTCTATTTATGCAGCCTAGAACTGTGTTGGCTTTTTAAGCTGCTGCTGCTGCACACTGTTGGCTCATATTTAAATAGTTGTCCACTAGGACTCCAAGATCCCTTTCACAGTTTCTACTACTGAGCAAGTTACCACCTATACTGTACCTGTGCATTTCATTTTTGTTGCCTAAATGTAGAACCTTACTCTTTTCACCATTGAATTTCATTTTATTAGATAGTGCCCAATGTTCAAGTTTGTCAAGATCCTTCTGTATCTTGAGCCTATCTTCTGGAGTGTTGGCTATTTCTGCCAACTTGGTGTCATCTGCAAATTTGACGAGTTCCCCATTTATTACCTCATCCAAATCATTGATGAAGATGTTGAAGAGTATTGGGCCTAAAACAGAGCCTTGGGGTACTCTACTGTGTACTTCCCTCCATGTAGATGCAGTTCCATTGAGGACTACACATTGAGTGCGTTTGGTCAGCCAGTTATGAATCCATCTGGTAGTAATGCTGTCTAACCCACATTCTTCTACTATCTAGTAGTAGGTTATGGTCTACCTTATCAAATGCCTTACTGAAGTCCAAGTAAACTATATCGATGGCATTCCTCTGGTCCACTAATTTTGTCACATTATCAAAGAATGCAATAAGATTAGTCTTGCAAGATCTGTTTTTGACAAACCAATGTTGGCTTTTGGTTATTACTTTGTTTGCTTCTAGGTGTTCACTAATTCGTTGCTTGATTATTTTATAAATTACAACAAGAGAATGAAGGAAAAAAGAAGGCATACTTGTATCAATCAACATGGATGCTAATTTGGTCCGACTTTTCTTACCCTAGTTTGTTTTGCTATGCTAAATAGCACTTCTGAGTGAGGTTGACTTGATCCTGATGGTAAACAAGCAAAGTAGTACTGTAGCTATGATTGGCAGTCTAGTTCAGCCATTGAAATAGTTTTATCCAAGTTTTAAGCACGTATTTAAAGTATGGGCCAAACTAAAAAATATGGACATGTTCTTAAACTTTTGACACCTATATCCTTAATTTTTTTCACATGGGTTTCATAAGTTTATTTTTGATAATATGAAGAGGTTGGATGTATATCTCCACCTTGAAACAACTATTCTGCTTTATATGTCACATTTCTTGTCCCCATGCAGAAATGGAACCTGGGAGGGATCCCCTAAGGAATGGTCCTTAAATGTCATCAAGAGAAATAAAAGCAATTGTTTCACGGAAGAGCATTTGCTTACTGGAAGAGATGGAATAATTGGGACAAGCTATCCTTTCACATGCAGTAGTACAAATAGTGCAAATGTTATCAGCATAACCTGGTATAAGGTACTTTTAAAATACTTTCTTGTCTATAGAAGAAATAGTTTATAATCATGAAGATGGAGATAATTTACCGCAATGAAAATTGTCATTCACAGCATTCATAGACTGGAACAACAACAAAAATACAAATGACCCTATAAGTTGTGTTGTATACTGAAAGAAAGTCCTCGCAGTTACGAATGACAGCTCGGTAGCAGCCAGGCGCGTCTTAGCCAATCAGACGCGCCTGTCAGTTGCCGAGCTGCTGGTATATAATAGGCAGGCTCTTCCAACTGTCAACTGATTCTTCAACTGGCAGCCGAACATACCAGTCTACCTGGAACTGCTTCGCTGCTTCTTCTCCACAGACTACCGGTCTAATCTTTGTTACAATTGTTTCTACTGTGCTCACAGCCGGTCTTCCTTATATACTTTGTTAATAGTTACTGTTATATTAAATTGGTTACAGCGTTACTGAACCAGAGCCTCTGTCTTCATTCTTAAGTTACAATAAGTTGCAAACAACATTGTCCTCCTCTTTGTTTAATGGTCCTGGTGGCTATGAGTACAGCATAACAATGTTCAGGAGAGGTCATCACCTATAGAGATAGTATAGAATCTTCCAGACAATACTAAATTCTGCATCATTTGGATAGTAGTTCATGAACCTTTCATTGTAGTGATGCTTTCTCTGATATAAACATTTCCAATCTGCTTGTAGAATTGGTTTACAAAGAGAGGACTTTTGTCAACCACTATCCATTTGAGCAGTTACACACTTATTCAAAAAACTCTGAATGTAGCTAAAGTTCATATCTTTGTTTCCATGAATGGTGGAAATAAATACATCAAGAAGCCTAGCCTGAAGCTGATCAGTGTTTTAAATTTCACTGCCAGTGTCTTCTACGGTTGGGTGGCAACTCCTAGTCAACCTATCTGTTGTTGAAAAATAATTCCTTTTTAAATAAACCTTTCTTTCTTTAAATGTCTCTTGAACATAAATTTGTATAAGGGGAGTATTTTATTAATGTTTACAGATGGTTTAATTTGTTAATTCCATAAATGCTGCTTTAAAATACAAACTTCAGTTGGTAATGCATTGTAGTAATAACTACATATTTCACTAAAAAAAATAATGAATATTAACATAGGAAGGTTGTTTCTGCATTGCACTCATTCTCTTAAAATGTTATTGTATTCTCCTGGAGTGGATTTAAAGAATTGATTTTAAAATAGATTAGGATAGAATAACAGAGTTGGAAAGGACCTTGGAGGTCTTCTAGTCCAGCCTAGGCAGGAAACCCTAGACCACTTCAGACAAATAGTTATCCAACATCTTCTTAAAAACTTCCAGTGTTGGAGCATTCATAACTTCCTTTTTAAAGCAACTAATTCCAATTTAAAGCAACTAAGTCTGTGGATTTAGTTTAAACATCAACATCTATGCATACTAGTTGTCAACTCTGAAGTGAACCTGGCTGGGGCCATTTTGGAGGCTTCAGGATTGCCACAGTGCAAAGAAGGGATAGGGAGGGGGGATCATAGTTAGATGGGGGTTTGTAGCCAAAACAAAATAGTTTCCTGTGGGAACCAAGGACATTTCAACAGGTGGCTGGAGTGAGCAGGAGCATAGTAGACAGGCAACCAGCCAGTGCCTTGATTGGACAATGTGACTGATTGTTTGGGGAAAGGAGAATCTTTCACTTTTTAATCAGGCGGGAAATTTCAGAGTTGGTTTTCACCAGTTTGTGCCAATATGATATCTCCAATAAAATTGTTCTTTGAGGAACTTTTCTGCCTTGGAGTTCTTCTTTCTTTGGAACTATTACTTGGAATCCTGACACTAGCCTCCTTGGGCTTATTCCCAGGTTAAGAACTCTAAGCTGAATAATTTTTGAATAAAACAAATGAATGCTGAATGCAATCATGTTTATCCAAATGATGCATTTTCCCAATAGGATGGAGAGCTTTATCTTACAATATGTCTTCTTTTTTAAAAAAAAAAGGTTTATAATGAGCCATTTTGTAACATCTTCATTGAAACAGGACTGCATAGAGAATATTAATAAGAAAGGTGAAGAAGAATGGCACATTGATCAGTTAACAGAAAAGGATGGTGGAAAATACACATGTGTAAAAACAATTCTTCATGCAGGAAAGAAATACAACAGCACAAGTACCACCAATTTAAATATTAAAGGTGAGGCTGTGTAAAATTATTAAAGGACTTGGGACCAAAATCAGTGGTGTTCTTGCTCTAGTGTGACAGATTTGAATTTTAATATCTTATGAAATAATGGAAAATTCAAGAAAACACAACTCAGAGAAAGACTTTCTGATCCCCTTATCTTTATGGATTACATTTGCTTAAGCTGTCCACATTTATACATATATTGGCTAGTAATGCAAGCTGTGCTGGATAAAATAGAGGCCCAATAGATGACCGTGTCCATAGATAGGGTCTTCTAACCAGTCTTCTGTACAGCCCTTCATTTTTATCTCCTGCCAGCAGCTGTCTATCAGAAATTATCTCTGCTTCCAGTCCTTCATGCTTGTTGGCTGTGTAACTGGGTGAAGTAAGTCTTATTGCTTGATGTACGTAGTCCTTGACTTGTGACCACAATGGAGTCAGCCCATTATGGTCATGTGAATGTCATAAAATGGGTCACCATGTGATTGGTCCGAATGTTACAACCTTCTTTTGCAGCGGTCATTAAGCAAATGCAATAGTTGTAAAATGAACACAGTGATGAACCCAGCATTCACTATAGGCCATTTGTACTGAAAAATTGAAGTAACTACTGTTTTTTTTATCAAACAAAAATCATAAATCATGGTCATGTGACTATGGGATTCTGCAAATGGTCTTAAATTATGGGTGTCCAAGTTCCCGAAATGTGGTCATGAGACATAGGGGATCAGCTATCAGAACCATGGAGCTGGCTCAAAGTGGCTCATAAGTACCTTTTGGGTGGAGTACGTCATAAGTTTGAATGGCTGCTAAGCTCATATGATGAGAACTCTCTGATGTTAGCTTGCTTGGTCCAATATGCCACTAATATTGCTCTTCTATTATATGCAATGTATCATACTTCTATTTTGAATCTATTAGAAGACCATCATACTGAAAATCATTCTGCTGTACTGGATACTCCTCTCCTTAGAGTGGAAAATTCAGCTATGTAATTCTGAGAATTACAATCCAAAATCATCTTTTTAAAATGAAGAATCATCTTTGATTAAATAGCCAATTCACTTTAAAAAAATTAAAGAAAATGTTTTGGACAACATGTTAGCTATTATCATCACGATGGACTTTAGGAAAATTAGTTTAAGTAATTCTCTTTCCTCTTCTTAAGGTACTGAAGAAAAAGTAACTCCAAAGCTAATTGGACCTGGTCATAATATTTTCAAAACTGAAATAGGTACTTCTCTTTATTATTAATCTATGATGATGTTTGGCTATATTATCAACAAGTGTACCGTTTCAAAAGCTGGCTGTATTAATTGCCTTTAAAATATCATAGATTTTTCTGCACTTGAGCTAGAATGATATTGCTATATTTTATTTTATTAAATATAAACCAAGTAATGGTTGGTTCTTGGTTTATATCTAAATCCAGGCTCTATTCCACAAAGTCTGCACTCCTTCTAGAAGAGTAGAATAAGATGGGAGCATTTAGAACAAGGGTGTCAAACTCGCAGCCCACGGGCCGGATGTGTCACATGCCGGTTCTGCCCCCACCTGGTTTAGCAAATGGGGGAAAAGTCCTGATACATCACATGATGCTGCTGTGCCAATGCAAGTTTGACACCCCTGATTTAGAAGCAAGTAGCTGGCAGGCCTTTGAAAGAATTGTAAAGAGAAATGAAGAGTGATATTTTAATTTAAAGAATGAGTTATTTTTCTTGTCAAAGAGCATATCTGTATCCAGTGACCAGTGAAGTCAATGTTTTTTCTAATTTCCAAATTCTTATTTGTTGTTATTTGTAGTTGTTAAATTATATTAAAATATATCACCAAGTCAGAAATTACAGCAGGTAGGAAATATTCATTGAAGCAAAGCGATTAATCAATGATTTGAAATTTAATTCTGAAGAGGATTAAAAAGGAGAATATTTCTGGATTGTGATTTCTCCCTTGTAATTTTTGTGTCTTTGATTAAAATTATTAATTTTAAATAAATATTTCTATTAGGTAAAGAGGAAATCCTAAATTGCACAGCATTTTTAGGTTATTCGAAGAACTTTGTTGAATTCCCCTATGAACTCTATTGGATTGTGCATGATGACCTTATAGAAACATGTCAGAGTAATAGTTCACTGTGTCAAAAGACAGAACATAAATAGTAAGTACTATTCATAATCAAATATTTTGTACACTTGTTTGATAATTAGACATATAGGTAGTCCTTGACTTATGACCAAAAATTGAGCCCACATTTTTGTTGGTAGGACATTTGTTAAGTGAGTTTTCCTCTACTTTATTACCTTTCTTGTCATGGTCATTAAATGAATCACTGCAGTTGTTAAATGAATAACATGCTTGTTAAATGAATCTGGCTTCCCCATCGATCACATGACTCTTTCAGTGCCGCTGTAGCTTCTAACGATCACTACATGAACATAATTTGAGGACTATTTGTATTTTAAATTTCTTTGGTAAGTTTTGCAATGTGAACTACTATGACTGAGATCCAATATAATAAAACAGCATATTTGTACTATCAATAAATAAATAAATAGCCAGTCCTCTTCTTTGGAGAGGGAATTACAACTGTTTCCTGATTTTTGTCAAATGAAAATTCCATAACATAGGAATGGGATTTTATGGATAGATGAAATTGTTCCTATTTTATTCATTCATAAAATATAAACCAGCAATTTTTAAAAGATGGGAATAAGCTAGTTATTTAAACTAATCTTTATATGCTTTATTTCCCTGACATCTTTCTTCAAATACCTTGCAGATACATTGGAAATGCAATTTCTGGAATTCATGCTATGGATGTTGGAACTTTAAGTAGTCAAAATTTTAAGTAGTAAATAGATATGGAACTTTGAGTTGTCAATAGTATAGAATTCAAAGAGAAAAGTTCAGGATAAAGAAAACAATTTAAGGTATATACTTCTAAGATTAACAAAGTGGTCAACAGAAAAATTTCCCTTCACATACTTGAGAGCTTCCAAAATCCTTCCAGATACATCAAAATGCCTGAAGAATAGAGCAGGACTAACCTTTATGACCGAAGAGCAAATTAATTAATTGAATTCAATAAGCTCTCTTCTTCTGTTTATTTAAAAGTAAAATTCATTAAATTCACTGAGCTTTTCTCCAGAGTAAATGCTTATGGCATTGTTATTCTATCAATTTCCCTTTCTTAACAGTGATGAAAATGGAAAAAAATATGTTATGAAACAACTTTGGTTTAAAGGTGTGAAAGAAAAGAACTTCAATTCTTCATACAAATGCGTCTTTTCTGAAAATGGTTTTGAAGAGCAAACATTTATATTGCAAAAAGGTATTGTATAGTTTAATCTAGTATAAAAATTAACTTGTGAAAATACAGGTGTCTCCATATGACCCAGAAGTCTAAACTGATATGGAGGAAAAATAAATTGTAAAGACTAAAAAGAATTCTTAGAAAGTGGGCAGATAATTTTGAATGTAGCTGATAATAGAACTTGGAAATTAGAAAAGGTAAAGATTTCCCGTACACATATGTGCTAGTTGTTCCCGACTCTAGGGGGCAGTGCTCATCTCCATTCCAAAGCTGAAGAGCCAGCGCTGTCCGAAGACGTCTCTGTGTCACGTGGCCAGCATGACTAAACACCAAAGGAGCACAGAACGCTGTTACCTTCCCACTGAAGTGATTCTTATTTTTCTACTCGCATTTTTACGTGCTTTCAAACTGTTAGGTTGGCAGAAGCTGGGACAAGTAACAGGAGCTCACTCTGTTACATGGCGCTAGGGATTCCAACCTCCGAATTGCTGACCTTTCTGATTGACAAGCTCAGCGTCTTAGCCACTGAGCCATGGTGTCCCCCTACTTGAAAATTATACAAGGCTAATTACTAGTTGAATTCTATTTTAATCTAAATTTGAGTTTTTATAGATGTAATTGTTTGTTTCATAGATAGCAACTTAATGCCCATTGATATCCAAACATTTATGGTATCTCTAGATAATAATCTCATACATTCAGATCCCTCTCCTAAAGCAGGGGTGTCAAACTTGCAGGCTGTGGATCACATATGTCACCGCTGGCCACGCCCAACCCTGGTTTAGTGAAGGGGAAAAAAGTTGTGATACGTCACTTGATGACAACATGATGCTGGGAGCTTGATACCACTGTCCTAATGGAACAAAAACACTTTTTAATGCCATAATGTTTTGGAATTGTCATTTAATATCTTATGAAATTTCAGGAAAACAAATTTCTTTGTACGTAGATTGTAGAGATGACACTGAAATATAATTTTATCTTATTTTATTTATCCATGTATTAAATTATTGTATTTTATTCCAATCTCATTTTAAATTGTATTTTATTCCAATGCCATTTTAAATTGTTTTTATCAGATTTTAGTAATAATTTGTGTTTGGAATTCTGCACTTTGATATGGGTCAGGGCCTAATCAATAAAGTAAACAATTTCTTTGTAAAATGTATTAGCTGCTTGTCTTACCAAATGGTAACTCTGGGCAGCTTGCAATATTAAAAGATAAAACAGCATAATATTTTTGATTCTGTTTTTAAGGATTATTTTACATAAATGAGGCTTTGTAGTGTTCTATGAGAAGGATCTTGAGAGACAGAATGAAAAAATGTGGTCAGAGGAGGGGTGGGCTTCAAAAATTTTAGCAAGGGGTTCTCTGCCTGATGGATAGGTGGGCATGGCCATTGTCGGTGTGGCCTAGTCGGCCTCCTGTACCCTGGTGGGGGGCATTTTTGCCCTCCCTGGGCTCCAGAGGCTTTCCTCGAGCCTCTGGGAGGGCAAAAATGGCCTCCCCAGGCTCTGGAGGCTCTCTGGAGTCCAGAAACGGGGCCATTTCTGGCCTTCCCGATTTTACGGTAGGCCCATTTTTCACCTTCCCTGAGCCTCCACGCGTGCCCTGCACTTACTTGCATCCAAAATGGGCAGCGTGGGGACTCTCTGGGAGGGGCAGGGTAGGCAGGGCCAGCCAGGAGTGGGATTTGGGGGTTTTCCAAACTGCACAGAATCTTAGCTAGAGGTTCTTCCGAACCCCTGCAAACCCCCAGGAGCCCACCCCTGGATAAGAGAGGGCATTGTTGACAGTGGGTGGAGAAAGACACTCAGAAGGGACCATCCCTAGATTAAATTAGCTCATCTGGTCATGTTTCCTGTCTGGTCTCCCTGGAGAGGCTGACTGACTTATGGACAATCTGAAGTCCAGCAACATAAAATTGGCTTGATACATTACTGTATAAAAGGATAATTGGGAATGGATAAAGCCTTCTAAGTATCCCCTAAAAGGGCATTGCACCTTTACATGAATTTGACAACATTTAGTTGCTTCTTTAATGTCAGATACTGATCTTAAGTGAAAGCAAATGGATTTTTTAGTTCTGAATTTGTTGCTTCATTTATATAAGATAATATATATAATATAATAGCAGGTTATGTTAAGGTTACCTAATAATAGATAAAATGTTTCATATCTTCATAATATTTTTCTATTTTAAGAGAGAACAACAAAGCAAAATATTACTACACATATTTCTGTCTCAAAGCATACTAGACAGGCATTTGGCTAGAAAATATTTTAACTTCTTGTGATTATTGGAGAAGCTTGCCTTCCTACGCAATAATCTATTCTTTTCTTTTTTCCTTCCTAGAATCTAATCCAGATTTACCAGTTCATGCCTTTACTACTGGAATGATAATGGCCATAATGTTTTCCTTTATTGCTGTCCTGATGGTGATTCTCTGTGTAATATTCAAGATTGAGCTTGTTTTATTGTTCAGAGATATAACGGGAAAGGATGAAACACTGGGAGGTAAAATGATTGATTTGACTTAATAAAGAACAGCGTTGATTTAAACCCATTAAGTATCAAAGGGGGGAAAAAGAAGAAATTGTAACTTCTTCACTTTTCATTACATTCTGAAAGAAAATAGAAAATAGAAATAGAAATTAGAGTTGTTTTTGAAAATACAGATACATAATTGTTCTACAAGTCTCCAAAATGGGAAATTATTGATTCTGTTCACTCTGTTTCTGCCCTCTTTTGGCTCTGCATTCAATATGAAGTAAACAATGTTTATTTGATTGTTTGATAAATGAAATAAATACAAAACAAATAAATGCTACTTAGCCAACCGTACAAAGAAATAGGAGAGTCTGCCTGAATGTCATTCCTATAAGTAATTATGTCAGAGAAGTATGTTGACTCTGAATTATTTATTTATAGATGGAAAGCTTTATGATGCTTTTGTGTCTTACCTGAAAGACTCTACACCAATATGTGGTGAAGAGAGAAAATTTGCTCTGGAGATACTGCCTAAAACATTAGAAGATCATTTTGGATATAAGCTATGCATTTTTGAACGAGATATTTCCCCTGGAGGAGGTAAGTAGGTGAGATAAATGATCATTGAACATATTGGTAAAATATCTTTTTCTTTTGCTTAAATTTAAAATATACCACAGCCATTTAATTTCCTAGAAATAGCATCACTGAGATTTTATTATATACTGTACAATATGTACTGTTTACACACACAGTATGTGTGTGTGTGTGTGTGTGCGCGCACCCGTTTGCTATAATTTTGGAAAAAAGTGTTGAAATTTTTGGGTTGGTCTTTTGCTCATATCAAAAGCATTGGGATGAATTAAGCAATGATTCTAGATGCGGTCTATGGTTTTTTATGAAAATATTGCAGATAATATCTCCGTCCCTCCCTCCCTTCCTTCCTTCATCCATCTTATCTGAATTTCTCCTAAAGCTCTAAAATGTTCAAATTTGGCTGCTACTGACTGATTTTTATATATTATATATTATATTGTTAAACACACATAAACACACACCTATTTATCTCTGTAACATTTTAAATTTGATATCTGTTTTATATTGCTTTATTTATCAATATGTGCCACACAGAGATGGGCCAGTATATAAATTTGATTAATGAATTAAAATAAAAATGTTAATTCATTAATCATTTTTTTTGCATAAAACGTTAACTAAAATGAGTAAAATGTGAATGAGTGAGGTTACATAGAAATAAAATATAATCTCTTCTACTTACAGCTGTTATTGATGACATCCAATCATCCATTGACAGAAGTCGAAGATTAATTATTATTCTGAGCCGAAACTATGTCTCTGATCAAGTCATGTTCGAGCTAGAGGTTGGACTGCATAAAGCCTTAGTTGAGAAAAAGATCAAAGTCATATTAATAGAATACATGCCAAAAAAATATTTTGATTCTTTGCCCAAGTCTTTGGAACTTCTTTCTTCCAGCCAAGTAGTGAAATGGAAAGAAGAAAAATCACTGCCTTTAAATTCTAAATTTTGGAAAAAGCTTTGCTATGCCATGCCTGCCAAGCCAAATATTTCAGCTGCTTGTCAAGGGGTAATGTTGCGGGAAAGAAGAAAAAGGACAAATGCCTTCTGTATCACTTCTGAGCCATCACTTGTCTGCTAGTAGGTCTTCATCACTGTTGCTTTGGAAGTAAAATACAAGTATGTGCTCACAGACACTTGGAAGCTGCAGAATTGAGGCTGGGGGCTTCAGGTTGTCCAAATCTGTGACTTGGTTTCAATGATATCTTTATATATTGTTTTATTCAATATGTACATTCCATATGGTTGTCCATTTTTTTTACATGGTATGTCAAAATGCCGGACTTCTGCCTTACAGATTTATTTGCAAAGTGGGGAGTCCAAGGTCAATATGTCAAAGAACAATCGTGTTTTCTTTGTATCTGATGGTTGTTTCAACCTTAAATGCAGCAGATGCTGACAAAGAATCAGAAGCCCAAGAGAGACAATCAAAACATTGCAACATCAACGAGAATGATGCATAAAATGCAAGCATTTGTTGAAAGAAGGTTGACTTACCATTTACATTGTCCCCAATTAACAAGAACTATATTTGGAATTCAGCTCTGTTTATGTATGTGAGAGAGAGACATTGGAAAGAAAGACATTGAAGGATACTGTACCTAATACATTTGAATTCATTGGGCCTTGTGTTATTTAACTTGAGCAGGAATCATTGACAATTTTAGTGTTCATCTGGGTATTGCATATAAAAAATACATTTAAAAGAACCAGCTGCAGCAGCAATACTATGTTTTTATAGAAATTTCATGCTGACACTACCCTTAAGGGTCTATGACTGTGAACATAGCATCTGTCTATAACGCTTGAAAGTACTGGTGCATTCCCTGAAGTCCTAATGTTGTCAAAGAGTCCTGAGAATGGCTGCTAGTTGGACCCTGTTGCTGCATAAATATCCCATATGTGCTCTGAAGCTTCCTTTTGCTTTCAAACATGGATATGGAGTGCTGTATAGATCTATCCTCAGGGATGCAGTGGCTCAGTGGCTAAGACACTGAGCTTGTCAATCAGAAAGGTCAGCAGTTTGGCGGTTCGAATCCCTAGAGCTGCGTAACAGAGTGAGTTCTGTTACTTCTCCCAGCTTCTGCCAACCCAGCAGTTCGAAAACATGTAAAAATGCAAGTAGAAAAATAGGAACCACTTTTGGTGGGAAGATAACAGCGTTCCAATTTAGTCAAGTCAGCCACATGACCATGGAGACGTCTTTGGACAGTGCTGGCTTTTCGGCTTTGAAATGGAGATGAGCACTGCCCCCTAGAGTCAGGAATGACTAGCACATATGTGCGAGGGGAAACTTTACCTTATAGAACTATCCTTTACAACTAGATTATCAGATCAGGCTGGCATCAGCGTGAGAAAATTCATCTAACATAATGCTGCTGCTTCAAGCTAAAATATATTTATAATATATAATAACATTACCCTGGATTTCCCCAGGATTGTATGTGATAACACATTAAATTTGATGGATTGTGTCTACTGGATGCTCAATAGAGGAATTTCTCTCTACATAAAATATTTCTCTCCAGGACAAAATTCTTCAATAAAAGGGTATGTAACTTCAGATTGCAGGTCCTCTAGAGCAGTGGTTCTCAACCTTCCTAATGCAGCGGCCCTTTAATACAGTTCCTCATGTTGTGGTGACCCCACAACCATAAAATTATTTTTGTTGCTACTATGTAACACGGGGAGCCACAAAACCTGGGTAGGTGTGGCCAACTCAACATCACTCCCATCCAGTCACATGACATTCCCCCCCCCCCACAGACATGCCTACCAAGGTTTCATGGCTCAGTGTTTTCTGTGGGAATAGGGTCTCTCTCTCTCTTCTCTCCCCCTCCCTCACATTTCTGTTTTTCTTTATTTTTCCTCTCTCTTTCTCTTTTTCCTTCCTTCCTTTCTTTCCTTCCCTTTCCCTCTTTCTTTTTCTTTCTTTCTCATTGAATACGATAGCAAATCCAAAATAAAGTTATTAATTGTAGGAAATTGCTTCTCTGTAATCTTTTCATAGTGAACTCTAAGTTGGTAGAAGCTGGCAAGATTGTACTAACAGCAATAGGATATATATTTTGATTTCTTTTGAGTTTGACAATATAATATGTTATACAAAATTATAAATAATCTTATTTTCAGATGCATTTTTTTTGCCATCTCTGTTATTTTCTTTTTAAGAAAATCAGACTTGCTTCCAATTTGTGCCTGCAGTTTTATTGGAAAGAGATCTAGCTTGTCATTGCTTTCGACATAGGTCTGAGAAAGTTAGTTTCTTTCTTTCTTTTCTCTTCCTTTCTTTCCCCCTGATTTGTTTCCCTCTCTTTTCCCTCTCTCTCATTCTCTCCGTTCAGCTCTCTTTCATTTCTTTCTTCCTCTCCCCCTTCTCCCTCTAATTTGTTTCCCTCTATTTTCCCTCTCTCCCATTCTCTCCTTCCAGCTCTTTCATTTTTCTCTCTCTATCGCTCTTTCTCCCCTTTTCTCTTTTATCTCTTCCTTGTGCGTGCAAGCAAAATACCCTCCTGGGCCGGGATCACAGCAGCGGGGACAGCGACTCCTTCTGCTGCCACCACTGAGAAGTGAGTAGCTGGCTGCGCTGCGCAGGAGACTCCTCAGTGCCAGACTCAGGTCGGTCCCCTTCGTGTTGACTCAGGAAAGAGCTGGAGCAGCCGTCTCTGGATGCAAAGAGGGAAGGGTTCCAGAGCCCTGTGCAAGGAGAGCCCTGTGCAGTGCAGAAGAACTGGATCTCTTCCCTCCATGCACCAACCAGCTGTTGTTGCTGCTCCCCATTCTCATCCTTCCTGAGCCAACACAAAGGGGACCATAGCTCACGCTGACCTGAGTCTGACGCTGAGGTGTCTCAGTTACTCACCTCAGTGGCGACAGTGGGAGGAGAGTCATTGTCCCCTCTGCCTTGATCCTGGCTCAGGAGGGTATTTTGCTTGTGCACACGTGCACATGAGATGAGCACAAGAAAAGGGCTGGAGCTCTTCCCGACACTGAGTTGCCTGCGAAGGACGCGGAATCGTAAAAGCAGGCGAGAGGCTCGTGCCTTCTCGGGGCGGAGAGCAGATTGTACAATTGGGTCAGCAGGGATAACATGGGTAACAGTCTTAATAGGGAATCTCAGTGTATGCGTATCCCACGTTCCTTTATTTTTTTTATTTTCCCCACTTGGTTTTATGCTTCAGAAATGGTACCTCTTGGCCAGTGGTGGGATTCAGCCAGTTCGCACCACTTCGGGAGAACTGGTTGTTAACTTTCTAATCAGTTTGGTGAACTGGTTGTTAGAAGAAATCATTAGGTCAGAGAACCCGTTGTTAAATTATTTCAATCCAACCACTGCTCTTGGCTTCTGTAGCTCTGCCTATCTACCTCCATCACTCGGAGTGAGTTGCTTTCCCAGCGTCCTCTGTGCTGCACAGGTCTCTCTTTCTTCTCTCCTTGCTTCCATTCCGGCTCCCCCCCCACTCCTCTCCTTCCGCCATGTGGGGAACCTGAGCCGTTCCTTCCCTTCGGGCCGGCTTCTCGCCAGCCTCTCCGTGGGAGGCTCCTCAGCGACCCCTGTGAAAAGGTCGTTTGACTGCAAAAGGGGTCACAACCCACAGGTTGAGAACCGCTGCTCTAGAGTCTTCAACTCCTTGAAGTTGTTTTTTTCTGTGTCATAAAGAAAATAATGTTAAAGTCATAAACACTGATTTAGATTTAAGTTGGTCCCGGTTTTCCCTACTTCTTTACCTTGAACCCATGTCTTTTTTTGTTATGCAATCTTATGTTCCAGTTTGTGACTTCTCAGCTTACACAAAATTATAATAAAAACCTTTAAGCAGCAGAGAAGCATGGAGACAACCAAGGGAATATAGGCCGGGGTGGAATAAAGGCTACTTTAAGAGTAAATGTGTGCTGGACATTGATTTGCTGTGATTTTCATGTTAGACATTTGTTAAACAAGCTGACTTGTTTTTTGCTGAATTAAAATTTCATTACATCCTGTTGTGGCCCACCAGCAGCCAGCGGAGCTGGCACAGATTCGGACACTGAGGAGGTTGGGGAGGAACATGAGCCAGTCCTGGAATCTGGGGAAGGCTCTGAAAGGGCTCTGTGTTGGAGGCAGAGATGGGGCCAGCGTCGTCTGACAGTTATTGGCTGCCTTTGGAATCAGACATCAGTGAGACAGATGAACAGCTGGACCCTGTTCCCAGTGTGCGCATGTGCAGAGTTGCCAGATGAAGGGAACAGCTAAGGAAGAGGGGTCAACTTGGGAGTAAGGTCACAGGTGGACGGTGAATGGCCCTTTCCATAGGGATTAAAAGAGGAGCAAAAGGGGAGTGGAGTTTGCAGGAGACAATTAGTTCACTTAATTGGTTCATGACTCTCCGAGACTTCTTGCCAAGTTTTGAAGATATTGGCCTGGCAGCTCTCCAAGCCAGATAAGATCTGTGACTGTAAATTCCCCCTTAAAAGACTTTACTGGATGTGAATGAGAGGAAATTACAGTAACATAATGAAAAGGGGTTTTTGTCAGGACAAGGAGTCTGCTTCATGGTTTAGGGAGCCTAGTCAGAACATATCCAAATGCTGAAGTCTAATGACTGAAATGTGTTTAATTGCAGTATGCCTCGATTTTAATATCTACTGACTCTCTTGCAATTTTTATTTTTAAAAAATATAGAAAAAATGTGTTCTTTTCAAAAGTAGTTACATAAATATCTGGTTTTGGTTTGATTCTTTAATAATCAATTAGATATATCCAGGGAATCAAAAGAATATAATGGCTTCAAAATCTAAGGGACTGGTTTGGAGAAAACTCAGCAGCATTTTTTGTGTGGCTGTTGATAAAAATAACATCACCAACATGATCACCAACGTCCGATGACAGATATGGCACAAGAAGAAGAAGAAGAATCAAAAAAAGCAAACCAATAGGACTGAAGTCCAACTCATTTTTTTTTATTGTGTCATCTTGATTTTCCTAACCTCAGTCTCAATGCCTTTAGCCACCTAGACTCTAGGAAAAGTGCAAGAAGAGCAACCAGGATGATTAGGGGACTGGAGACTAAAACATATGAAGAATGGTTACAGGAACTGGGCATGGCTAGTCTTGTGAAGAGAAGGACAAGGGGAGACATGATAGCAGCGTTCCAATATTTGAGGGGTTGCCATAGAGAGGAGGGGGTCAAGATATTTTCCAAAGCACCTAACAGCCAGCCAAGGAATAATGAATGGAAACTGACTAAGAAGAGATTCAACCTAGAAATAAGGAAGGATTTTCTGACAGTGAGAACAATCAACCAATGGAACAGCTTCCCTTCAGAGATGTTGGGGGCTTCATCACTTGAGACTTTCAAGAAGAGATTGGACTGCCATTTATTAGAAATGGTGTAGGGTCTCCTGCTTGGGGGTTGGAGTTGATGATTTACAAGATCCCTTCCAACTCCGTTAATCTGCTATATGTGGACAAATGCTAGTGGTGTCCATGATAGCTTTTCTTGAAGGCAAGATGCTTTTCATCCAGCCTGTAACACAGGGAAGGATAAAACCTTTCTGCAGGCCTGATCATCACTCACTAGCCTTAAAGATGTGCACATAGCACAGTATTATTTGCTTTAAAGAAGGTATAAAATCATATTGTTTACACTGTAGGTAGTTCCATGAAGTCTCGTAGGAAAGATATCTGAAGCATCAGAAACTGAAAAGTAAGACATTAACAGGAAACAGTCCAAGGTAATGGAAACAAATGAGTCAATCAGCTGCGGCAAAACTAACCTGGCTCCAGTTGTATGTTCTGACATATATAGAACTTTTGTTTTGCTCAGGGTGAATGCGTAAGTGTTTTTCTTCTTCTCTGGTGGTAAAAATTCAACTTCAATGTATTAATTGGTAAATATCAATGGTTTTTTTGGTGATGGTTTCAGGATTCTAGCTAACTAGCTAATTAGACATTGAGTTGTAAAAATTTTGACTGCTGTTGTTCAAGGTTCTCATGCTGTTTTACCTCATCATCCTCATCTTCTTAGAAATTATCTAAATCCTGTTTGATCAGATATGATTTGTGAATTTCCTCTTTCTTTTTGGCGACATTGATTTGAGTGCACTTCTGAAGTGAAATGCATGTACAATCCCAGACTGATTTCTAAATGGACTATTCTTGTTCTCATAAAACAATCTTCTCTGCTGTTGCTCCTGCCCTCTGGAACATTTTGCCTCCCCCACCAATGTGAGGTTAGCCCCAAGCCTCCTATTTTTCTGTAAGGGCCTAAAAACATGGTTCAGCTAATCTGCCTGGGGGCCCAGTGGGAGATCAGCCCAAGTAGTTGATTATTAACTGATCCCATCTCCCCACCACTTCATCCCTACTCTCCTCCCCACTCCTCCTCCCTCTCCCCATTGAGTAACAACAGATCCCATCTCCACCCCCTCCCTCCCTAAATCTTGGCAGTAAGGTTTGATTTTAACATTTTATGTTTTAACTAAGTTGTAATTGTAAGCCTAGTGCCGTATAATGAAGTGAGCTCCCATTACTTGTCCCTGCTTCTGCCAACCTAGCAGTTCGAAAGCATGTAAAAATACAAGTAGAAAGGTAGGGACCACTTTTGGTGGGAAGGTAACAGTATTCTGTGTGCCTTTGGCGTTTAGTCATGCTGGCCTCATGACCACAGAGATAGCACTGGCTCTTTGGCTTTGAAATGGAGATGAACACCACCCCCTAGAGTCAGGAACAACTAGCACATATGTGCAAGGGGAACCTTTACCTTTTAATTGTAGGCCTCCCAGAATTAGCCAATAATTTTTATAAATTAGTCAATCAATCATTCAAGCTTTTGACTTCACCATTTGCCAGGGAGAAGTGTATCACCACTCTCTGATGATAAGAACCCAAATAACAACTGCCTTGACTGCTAGGATATATCACTGTATTCCATGATAACAGGGAAGTGATTTATCATTGCCTTTTCCCTGTATTTATCCTCTTTTCCTTATCAGTCCAACTTGGATTATCAGAATTGTTAACCAGGTCTGGGTTTATTTTTTCAAAAATTGTTACTGTTTCAGAGCTAACCCACCTAAGACATTTGAGTTATTAAATTAAATAGGGCAAAAAAAGGAGGGTTAGTCATAACTTTGTTTAAAGACAGTGTGTTCTGCTTGTGGTTTATTGACAGTGTCATGTCACTATGAACACAATTGTGAACTGGATTTAACCAATGTTAGCAATGACTGTGGTTTCCTATTTCAGACCTAGATCTAAAAAATAAATTACTCAAGTGGTCTGCCAGAAAAAGTAAGGAGTACTTTAGAGCAGAGAGAGGAGACACATATAAGGGAAGGAGAATTTATTATCATGGGCAGTACTGAAGTACGTTAGTTTCTATCAGTGAAATTCTGGGTAAGGAATATTTGCCTACTTTTATTGTATAATAAGAAAATACAGGTTCACCTCTTGCTCACAAAATGAAGCCGGAAACATGACTTGCTAAAAGAGGAAGAAATGCTGACATTGAGGTCAAAGAAGCTGATTAAAAGGAAACATGCATACGAAATTCCGTTTAGAAGGGAACACAACACTTAACTTCATCTGATAAGGTTGAAAGGTAAGATTTTTCATTCAGAAAACAATCCCTTTTCAAATTACAATTTCTCAGATTCACAACCTCAAATAATATTTAAGGATTTTAAAAAATATATTACAAATAATATGTACATATTTGTTTCCTTTCCTATGAATGCCTTAATGTAACTATTTGAATTAACTTTTTATTTGAATGCAAGAAGTTGGCTTTAAAAGCCTTTGGATTTGTTTCACTAAATATATCTATACATTCATTATCTCCACTAAGAAAATGTTCTGTGTTAATTAGACTAATGTAGTAGTTTTTATTTTTCAGGTCCCAAATGAAATCATTTCAAATGAAACTTTTATTGTACTCTATATTCTGCCTCACTCATAGAAGCTTCATGGAGTAGCTTCAGGGATATAATCTTACATTCAATTGTAAGTCAACCATATTTTCCATATGTTTCTTTTGAAATTTTCCTTAAACAATTAGTAAAAGAGAATAGATGCATATTATATTATTATTATGGTTGGATTGTCAGTTGTTTAAACTGTATTTGGCATTTTTATAATTTTATATTTATAGCTGTTATAGATATAATCCCTTGTTTTTTCTTAATAAAATTAATGTAATAGTGACAATATAATAGTGACTATGAATCAGTGCAGAAAAGAGCAATAAAGATCATAAGGGGTCTGGAGGCTAAACCATATGATGAACAGCTAAAGGAACTACTTATGTTTAGCCTAACAAAGAGAAGGCTTAGGAAGAATATGATGCATCTTCCAATACTTGAAGGGCTATCACAGGGAAAAGGAATTGATTTGTTCTTCAAAGCACTTGACAGCAAGACAATAAGCAATGGATGCAAGCTCATCAGAGGAAAATCCAACGTTAAATTAACAAGAAATTTTCTGTCAATGAGAACAATTAGGGGAACAGTGTGCCTCTTAAAGTTATGGCTGTTTCATCTTTGGAGGTTTTCAAGAAAACATTGGATAACAATTTGTCAGGGGGCAGGGAATTGCATTAAAAAAAACCTCCAAGGTTCCTTCCAGTCCTATGAGTCAATAGTTTTATGAACCCTACTGGTCCCATGTTTTAAAAAAGTTGTTTTAGAAGAAATCGCTATCCATAAAGTAACTATGAAATATGTCGCAAAGAATCTCTGCTTACCTCTATACACTTTCCATGTAGCTTCTGTCTGGAATAAATTATTTTCAGCTAACTATATTTGATTGTTTCACAGTAATGAAAAGAGTTTCAATGTCTGCCACTGGAACATACTGCCAAAAATTCAACACTGCAGAAACGAAATCTTAGTCAACAATGCTTATTTTTTTCTGGTGCTTTCTATTGTTTGTAGCAAGAGCAGAAGCTGGTGATATTACTGTTACTGGTAAGCTATGTCATTACACTTACTAGAATTCTTCATTGTTTGATGTTTCTTTCTCAGTTTTTATATGAGGGAGAGTACCCCAACTTCTCCAATGAGGGGGCTGAGAGGGAATGGTTCTGTGGGTGTGGCCAGGAAGCATGTGCAGCTCCATTAGTGCTTGTCTGCTGCTCACGCAAAAGGGAATGTCCATGTGCTCCCTCATCACTTCCACCACTGTGTGCTGGTTCCAAACAGCACACAGCCCAGTAGTGGGCTGTGATCTGTGGGTTGGGGACCCCCGTTATAAGGGGTTATGTTTTTAAAGCTATTGTAATGATCTGGAGCTGGGCACAGAAGCAACACAGCAGGAATGAAGGCTTAACTCCCCTTTATTGCTCCAGCTTTCCCCCCAAAATCCCATCGATCACTGCAAGTCCAGGAGCAAAGCTCTAAACATGCACCTCCAATAGTTCCTGGCTTCTATTAGTCCAGAGGAGCAGCACAGTTCTGAGAGAAGCCACGGTTCAGGGAATTTGGTTCCAGGGAGTCCTCGTTACAGGAAGAGTTCACTTGATTGATTGATTGATTGATTGATTGATTGATTGATTGATTGATTTAATAAATTTATAGGCCGCCCAATCCCGAAGGACTCTGGGCGGCTTACAGAAAATAAAATTTTAAAAAGTGAAGAGTTAAAAACAAACAGAGGAAAACAGATTAAAAGAAAACACATCATGCACCCAGTCTAATCAGGGCTGGACCTTGGTCAAGAGGTCAACAGCCCCAGGCCTGCCGGAATAGCCAGGTTTTGATAGCCTTTTGGAAGGCCATGAGAGTGGGTAGGGTCCAGATCTCTGGGGGTAGTTCATTCCATAGGGTCGGAGCGGCTACAGAGAAGGCCCTCCCCTGGGGAGCCGCCAGCCCACATTGTCTGGTTGAACTTGGGCTGCAGCACAACCCGGAGCAGAACTGTGTTGTTGCGAACTTGCACAAAGCCAGACCAGGCAAGTAAGACAAGAGGGGCAAGGAAAACCGGGCAAGACCAGCAGGGCAAGAAAACAAGGCAAGGAGGGCAAGACAAACAGGGCAGGCTTGGTAGGGAGGACCTCATAAGTCACTGGGCATGTATATTTCTCATTAGCTACAAAAGTCCATTGTGTATGTCAATAAACAATAGAAGGCTTTTCAAGAATACATATATTCTTGTCCATTTTTCATCCTGTTCTGAAAGTATCATAAGCTGGTCTTGAATAGCAAACAAGGGTTATCTTCTTCTTAAATGTGTTATCTATACACTTTTTTCAGCTTTTGATGATAAAAAGATTTCAATGCAAAGATTCAATGCAAAGAATACACTTCATCTGAAAAAAGATTCTGAGTTTAATTCCCAACATTTCCTGATCATTCTGTAAGTTCTTGTTAGGAATCCCGGAGAAACATTATCAATCAGTGCAGATCATATTGAGATTGATAAATTCAAAGTGTATTAAAGGGATATTGAAAATCAATATGTCTTTAATGTATGTTGAATCTATGGAATCTTTGAACTGATGCTGAATCAGGTAGAGACTCTGTAATCTTAGCCCTACATCTGTTTTCAGCAGAGGTGGGTTGATCCTGGTTTGGCCTGGTTTGGCTGAACCGGTAGTGGTGGTGAGAGGCCGTGCATGTAATCACGAGTGAACACAACCATGCATGCAAGCACAAGTGAACTGCAGGGTTGGGTTCCGGCAGCCACTACTGTGGGTTCGCTCATTGGTGCGCAGCTATGCTATGCTCTGCATGCATGCACAGTACAATAAAAATTGTTCTGCGCATGCACAGAAGCCAAAAACAAGATGGCGGAGCCTACGGTGCTGCCAGGAGAACCAGTTCAGGGGAGTGGCAGGCCTGGGTCACTGCCACTTCCAGTGACCCAGGCCGCCAAAGCAGTACCAGTTCGGCAGAACCAGTCTGAACTGGTAGGAACCCACCACTTTGCTTTTCCAATAGAGTGAGGGTAAACGGACATTGGGATGTGCAATGTCTCAATTTTTTGATATCAGAGGTCTTTGTGGCTTGTCTTCAAGCTGTTTCAGAGGATCTAAAGAATGCAGCTTGTTATCTTAGTGGTGGCAATGAAATTCATAAAATATAATACACAGGCAAATCTGATGCCTTATTGTTACTAGTTGAGAACCTGATTGCTTCTCAAAAGAAAAGGCCTACATATGTTCCTGAATGCTCATAATGACTAAAATGTCTATAAAAACAGTACTGACTTCTTAAATTCTTTTCAGATTGTCTTAAAAACCCTACTAATGTGAGGTACAGAGCCATCAGCAATCAGAAATTTATTGTAGCATGTGAACTACCATCTGAAGACACTACATCAATTTATAACCATTCTCCTCTTTATGAAAATAATGTGATGTGGTTTCGGCAATCCAGTGAAGGAGGAGCCACTATGATCCTCAGTGATAAAACTGCCAATCCTACTCCTTGGGGGAATTCACTTTGGTTTAACCCAATAAAGCCGGAACATTCTGGAATATACATCTGTATGAAAAGGTTGGTTGTGTGAATGAGCTTCTAGTTTGTTAGTGTTTTACCATCCCAACAATCACTTCTTAATTATTTTGGATGCAATTTGTGGGTGGTGGTAGGGGAAGAAGTGGTTTAGGCAAGAAATTATCTTTTATTTCTAAAACAACTGGGAATTAATGGTAATAATTGGGATAGATCATGTCCTCCAATGCCACCCAGACATGGGTAGCTATATAAATTTGACAAATAAAATAAATGAATGAATGAATAAATAAATAAAGCTATAACCTACCCTTCTTACTCCACCCTTGTGCAGTGTAACAATGTTAAATTATTTAACCATTTAAACTACGCCAATAGTTCAAACTTCAACAATAAATAGCAGTCAGGCCTTTTATTTTAATCTGATATGATCTGCAGCCAATTCTATGTAAAATATGTTTTTTTTAAATTTAAACAACATTTTCATATTAATCATAATTCAGAAAAAGAATGGAAGCTACTAATAGTATACCCAGATGCTGTACAGTATGATCATAGCCACATAACCTCATGAATGAGATGATACTATATAATATAATTCTGGAATGAGATAAATTAAGCCAGGATATAAAATTATCAAATGACAGGATAGTGAACAGGAATTTTTACTCAAGCAACTGGGAGGCTCAAAATTTTCATACAGTTTTGTGCCACATCAAACCTACAAAGCTCTGTGTCAATTTCTTCCATAAATAAAATCCCCTTTACAATCTTAGGATATCCTGGGACATTATTAATATAACTTTTTTTCAAAATTTTAATAATACAGTGGTACCTGGTACTCAACTGCTTTGAAACTCATCAAATTTGGTACTCAATGCATTTGAAACTCATCAAATTTAATGCGAAAATGTTATCGGGTACATATCAATTGTTTGGTACATCACAAGCTAGAACTTTTATTTAGCTAGAAAAATTATTTTGGTACTCATTGCAACTCCTGGAACCAATCAATGATGAGTACTGAGGTACCACGTACATTTCAGGTTCAGCAAAATATTTGATTTGTTTTTTCTCTTCCTGCACAGAATTAGTCTCTGGATAATTTCACCAGAAATTTTTTTTTGTAGGTCACACAGGAATAACATATCACCATGTGTCAATATTTTAATAACTGTTCAAACAAAAACTATGGCTAATTGTTCAGTTAACAACAGAAATGACATTTATCTCTTTGTGGACCAAGGAACATCTATTGGTTGCCCAGGGAAAAACTGTTACTCTAATTTTCCACAATCATCAGTGAAATGGTACAAAGTAAGTTTTTTTTAAAGTAACGCCTCCTTTGAATCCATTCAATTGCTGTGCTTTCCACAACAAATAGCTTTGATTTGTTTGAAAAATTATAGAGAGATTGTTTTTCACTATACTACTGGAATATTTTCTTTGACCTCCCAGTTTAATCTTTTATTCAAATATTTCCTGGTTTCTTGAAAATCTAAGCAAGTTTGGATCTTGTGAGTAGTTGGATGTACATTCAAGATTAGCCAAAGTCAGGTACTATAGGTGCTGCTACTCATTGGGCAAACACAAAGCCATTTAGTTTTAATTTTAATTAAATTTCAAGAGCCATGGTGGTGCAGTGGTTAGAATCAGAGATGGTATTCAGCAGGTTCTGACCAGTTCTGGAGAACCGGTAGCACAAATTTTGAGTGGTTTGGAGAACTGGTAAATACCACCTCTGACTGGCCCCATCCCCATCTATTATCTGCCTGCTGAGTCCCAGCTGATCAGGAAGAAATGGGGATTTTGCAGTAACCTTCCCCTGGAGTGGGGTGGGAATGGAGATTGTACAGTATACTTCCCCTGCCACGCCCACCAAGCGATGCCATGCCCACAAGCCATGCCCACAGAACCAGTAGTAAAAAAAATTGAATTTCACCACTTGTTAGACGGTAGTATTGCAGGCTAATTCTTCCAACTTCCAGCAGTTTGATCCTCACCAGCTCAAGAGTGACCAGTCGTCTATTTTTCTGAGGTCGGTAAAGTGAGAATCCAGTTTATTGGGGGCAATATGCTGACCTGCTTAGAGAGAGCTGTAAAACACTGTGAAATGGTATATACTGTAATTGTTATTGCTAATTGCTGTTGGAAAAGTTGGATGGGGAAGGTCATAGGATCTGGTTTCAAGTAGAATAAGATTTCACAATCTGGTAGTCTTTGGCTATAATGGATCACAATTTGTGCAGTTCCCAGCCTTCATGGTCAAAACTAAATTGGGATTCATATGAACAGGAAAACCACATATCTGGAGTGCACTGGTACAGAGAAAGCTATTGCAGGAAGAAAACCAAATTAAAACTCCTTTTTATTTCACCCAAACTTCTTTAATCATACCCTTCATGAACTATAATCATGATAGTTTTGTAATTCAACTGAGGATCAGAATACCAGTTGCTATGAAGTATCTTGTGGTTAACTGCAGAATTTGTATGTTTCAACTAACATAATATTTGAATTGTTCATCTTTATCTTCTTGTAGAATGGAATACAAGTAGAACTTAAAGAGAAAAGACCTGGCCTACAATTCTATCATGATAAACTAGTGCTGCGTTCTGTGTATGATAAAGATAACGGTACTTATGCATGTGATTACACTTTGATTGACCACGGTATACAATGGAAAATGAGAACAATACTGAATGTGCATGTTATCTGTAAGTCACTATACATAGTTCAGCATAATAAATCATTTCATATAGTGCTTTACATTTTGGCAGTGAAATATGTGTTATGAAATACTATATCAGACTTATTTAGAGTTCCTTAATTTTGTTAAATTAATTATATAGTAATATTCAATTACCATTTCAATTATTTTCTTATCTTTGTCATTCCTAACTGATCTAAGCAGTTGTGACATTTGCTTTGAGCAATTTGATGAGATATAAATGTGTGTTTTCTAACCCTAAAAACAAAAATTAGAAAAAAATGAGATCTATGCGGTAATTAAATAAATAAATCATTGCCCACTAGCAGTTTGAAAGCATGCAAATCTGAGTAGATAAATAGGTATCACTTCAATGGAAAAGCGATAGCTTACAGTATAGTTATGTTGCCCATATGACCACAGAAATGCCTTTGGACAAAGCAGACTCCCTCCACCAAGAATGAAGATGAGCATCACCCCTAGAGTCAGAAATGACTGGACAGGGGAAATCTTTTCCATTACTCTGAAAATCATTAATTTTAATTTATATAAACAAATTGTTTTTCTTTGCTCTCTGATTGATTTCTGTTATCTATCAGTCCTATGGAAATAACTCTCTTCTGCTACTTGGGATGTCAAAAGTAGGGCTATATAACATTGTGTGCCTGGGTGGTCAGTTGGCTGTGTGATAGGATGTTTGTTTGGAGCTACATTTAAACTCTGAGCAGTTGATTGGTTCTCTTGTTGATTGGTCATTCAAATGGTCTAGTTTCTTACATATTCATATAAATCAACAGATATAAATCAATAAGCTTGTTAATTGCTCCTTTGGTAGACTACCAGGCTTCAATAAATTAATGTGTATGGTGGTGTTGGCATGGCCAATGATTTTTGTTCCTTCTCAGTCGAATTGAGAAGGTTTGTTGCAACTTCTATGGCTCCAAATGAACAACCAAACACATGACCAACTGATCACACTGGCACACAAGACATATATAAGCTAAAGAAGAATAGGCTAAGAAAATCCTGCTGATGATGTTACCTAGTCTGATAACTCATGTCTGTGACTAAAAAGCTGTTTGATTATTTTCATCTAATTTCCATGTATTTTAGTGTGCTGAAAACAAATAAAATATTGAAAAAACTCCTAGACATCATGATTTGCCACAACATGCAAAATTGTCTTCAAATTTATCATTTTTTTTAATTTTTGATATTTTTTTATATTATGGTTTTTAACCAAATTTAAAGTCCAAATTACTATTAATTAATTCACATAACTGCATTTAAGATATAAAATGCCAAAAAAACCTTAAAGGGTTTGTCTGAGTTATGTATGTTGGTCAGCAATATATACATAAGCTAAGCAAGTTTTAAGTCTGTGCTTCTAATGGTAGAAGGGGTTAATCTTTCCTGAAGAATCCAGTGGGAGGGAGACACAGGGCAGATAGCAGCATCTCTGGTCAGTGCAGGGGGCGTAGCCAGCACTGTGACATCTTGTGTACAGACACAGAGCTGCTCTCTCTTGCATGCCACACTTGTGCACGAATCATCATCAGGTTCTTGGTTCTAGGCTGTTCACACTTTTTCATCGCAATTCATGTTAGCTCATCATTCTTCAACCGTTATGTTATGGCTCCGCAAAAGTGTATTAATTCACCAGACAGTTTCTGTTTCATCTGTGGTGAATATACAGTGTTGAAGCAACAGCAGAATTAAATGTTCAAAAACTAAATTGAAACAAGCTTGGAGAGCAAACCATTGCCAAAAAGGTTTAACCCAAGCTACAAGTATTTTCTATTATTTCATATTTTTTTAACTTCTAACACACCATTTTTCATGTTTTAGCAAAAGACACTATCCATCCTCCAAAGGTTTTGAATCCCAATGATGGGATGACCCTTGAAGTAGAAATTGGTAAGATAATTAAATTTTCACATTTATTTTGCAACCTATGAGATAATAGGTATCTTACATTGACTGCATTCCACTCTAAGCTAGAGCTTAATTTTAGTGAAAATGGACTAGCTATGGGTACTTTTAAATTAATTATTTTATGATATAAATCACAGATTGTCTATTGTTCTAGCAAATTAGCAGGATTCTATTCTGAAAAGTTGGAGAAAAGTTACAATTTATTCTAACTCCCAGCTGGTTTACCAGTTTATGACTGCAGCTTAATCATATGCATTTGCTAGAACTACTACAGTGTATGGATTCAAGAGTATATTAACAGAATTTCAAGGGCTGGACCAGTGGTGGGTTGCTCCCGATTTGGCCCGGATCGGGTGAACTGGTAGTAGTGGCGGTGGGAGGCTCTGCCCACCCACCCAGACACATGTGTAGAAGTGTAGTGTGCATGCGCAGGAGTGGGCACAGGAGTGCACCTGGGAGCACGCCCGAACTGGTAGTAAAAAAATTGGCAACCCACCACGGGGCTGTGCATTATGTTTTAAAGCTCTAAATGTGTTTGAGCCTTAATTATTATGATCTTTCTGGGGAAAACATTTTTTTTTAGATTTTGAAATGCTAAATATAATAAAGGGGAGATTGGATAAAATGTAAGTTAATACCTTTTCTGCAGCCATTTTAGTTCATAAGGTCCTCATTGAAAGGTCCTATATGCCATCATTCTTCTCACTATCCCTGCACAACATATTTTTGTCTTTAAAAATGACAGATTTTTTTATTTGTGGAGTTGGTCACCCTTCAAGGTGTCTAGGCAAGAACCTGGAGTACTAACTCTATCATTATTATAAGGTTACATAACATAACTTTGCAAGTCTGAAAGTACTTTTCATCTTTACAGTCCATGAAATTAGGGAGGGCTCCTTCTGAGATGTTTGCCATGTTCCTTTACTTCTGTGGGCTGCCTCTTATCTGACCATTACCAACAGTCCTATCTCCCAAAGTGATTCCCACATACCATAACAGGAATGTACAGATTATTATTCTATAGCAATTTGGTCTAATTAATATGTATCCATAGCATTACATTAGAAGATACACATTTATCATATTAAATGCAACACTTTTCAAATATGTCACTGTTAAAACCTAATAGGAGAGAGACAGCTTGGTGCATTGATTAAGGCATCAGGCTACAAACTGGAAAATTGTAAATTCTAGTCTCATTTTAGGCATGAAGCCATTCACACTCTCACAGCCATAGAAAGCAAGAAATGGCAAATCCTTCTGAATAACCTTGCCAAGAAAACTGCAACTGTCCAAGCAGTTGCTAGGAATCAAGACTTACACACACACGCACCCCTCCCCCAATATAGTTATTATCCTATGTGCTTCAGTATGAAAGAGAGATTGGAAGTGGTGTGGGATGAAATCTAATGAAAATAGTAAATAAACTAGTCTTTAAGCTGCAACAAGATTTGTTTTTGTGTAAAAAAAAGTCCATAGCTACATGATTATTTTTTGAAGACCCTTTGTATGCACTACTTAATATTAATAATCTGTGAATTTTCAAGTCATATATAAAGAATCTTATAACCATTTGAAAATTACTCTAAAATATTTTCAGATCGTTGGAAAATATGCTTATTGTTTTTCCCCCACCCCCATCTATTTTTTTAAGATCAACCAATTGATCTTGAATGCAAAGCACAATTTGGTTTTGAAATGAATGTTTCATCCTCACTAGAGTGGTACCAAGAAACCAATAAAAGCAAGCAACTGATACGGCAAGAGAGGTACGGAAATAAAGTATCTTGACTGAAAGAAGAGAGAGAGAGAGAGAGAAGGATGGATGGATGGAGGGAGGGAGGGAGGGAGAGAGAGAGAGAGATTGCCAAAATTTGTAGACCAGTGATTATCTGTCTGAAATTCCAGACAGATGCATTTTCCAATGTTGTCATTGAATTGTATTTTTTAACATTGTATTATTAAATATATCTGAGTAATATGATTAAATGTAATCAGTTACTTTTAATCTCAGTTAGATGAAATCAGTTTAAATTTTTAAAACCCCAATTTTTTTTTAAAGAATTTTAATCCCATCACAGGTTTTTGGGGATGTGACTCCTGACATGTTATTCAAAGACAAAATGTGGTATTCAGTATGGAGATTGTTGTATCACTCAGACATAAAATATATATCTTCTCATGCATTTGCCATTATGAAATTAAAAATATCCAGTGCATTCTCTATTGCCATCTCAATTTCCTTTAACTTATCCTACTCTGTGGATCTTTAATTCTGCTTTTATTTTTGCCGGGGGTTAAAAAGGACTTTGTGTTTTTTGCTTGTTCGTTTTTTATATTTGCAAATAAATATAGCAAGAAGAAAGGTATATGAACATGCAGATATCAGCATGTTTTAGTAGGTAGATTATGAAACTAAAACTTGCAAATTATAGGGTCAGAAGCATAGAAATGTGGCCTAGTATGCATCTCCCTCTCCTCCCCCTCTCCCATCTATCACATTTATATAGCTACCCATATCTCAAAAGGCAACTCTGGGCTGTGTAGAACAATCAAATAACAAACATAAAATGCAACACATATAAAATACAAAATCCACATTAATAAATATCATAAAACCCAAATATTTAAAGTTGATTATCCCTTCGTTCATAACTTGCTATGTGGCTTGTTTGATTTTAGGTCCATGACTTTTCCTAAGGTTAGTCATTTAGCTTAGCAAGTTTGTTTTGGGTTTAATTTGTCATTGGCTTTATTCAATCAGTTGGGTATATTCTATAACGCATGAATTAGCTATAGGAATTGGGGGAATTAATATAAAGTGGGACAGTGCATCGATTGTTAACATTCTTACTGGAAAGATGGGTATAGAAGAAACATATTAGTGGCTTCTGGAAGACCATATTGATCAACCATAAATAGAGCTGTTTCTTGTTAAAAAAACACACCAAGGGTTTCAATATGACTGGTAGATGTGACTGCCATGATTTTTTATTCTTTTTGTGTCTGATATAGTAAGAGTCATCTATATGTATTTAAAATATTTGTTCATTGGTATCATGAAAAGCTGCAAAATGTCTGCACATGGATGGGAGCATGACTGACGATTGATGAGAGCATTATTCTGTTTAGAGTTCATCCACAGGGACTGGATGGAGAAACCTTTACTCTTACCTTCAGACTGATGAAAGTAACTGAAGAAGATCTAAACAGCCAATTCATCTGCTTGGCCCAAAATTCTATTGGGAATGCTACTGGAGTGATCAAACTTAAGAGGCAAACAGGAAAAAGTAAAACTTTCAAACCCACTAAGACAATATCACTGCTCTACTTGACCTCATTAACAATTATTTTCTTGTTTCCTGAGCTGTTATGTTATGGGGTAAACATTTACATGAATTTCATGAACTTTAGTTGTAATTTCCTATTATAAAAACAGTTCCAGTGCCATTCTTTGATAGCTGATGTTTTTCACCAATACAATATTATCTAATGAATCCATATACTCAAGCACAGGGTCTCTAAAAGGGGCTGCCAAATTTCTGGGAAATTAGATTGTGAGTGACATGAAAACAACACATTTCCTTCCTTCCTTCCTTCCTTCCTTCCTCCCTCCCTCCCTCCCTCCCTCCTTCCCCCTCCTCTCTCTTCTGCAATGCACTATGAAGAAATACAGTTAATCCTCATTTAATGACTGCCTTTTTAAGCAACCATTCACATTTAAAATACTGAGGAAAAGTAACTTTGTAACCAATCCTGACATTTACAACCTTCACGGGTATGTGAAATAAAATAAAACCAAAGTAAGATCGTAAGCACACTCTCAATTTTACTTAGTGACTGCTTTGCTTAATGACTAAGTTGTAATTGTGAGGACTACCTATATATGTTTCTTAAATGAAAATTTGACAACTAAATATATTTATCTTGGATAAAATTAAATAATCTTCCTTGAAGGAGGTTAAGACTTTTTGAGAATCTCATGAACAACTGATGCCACAGCATTAACTATACTCCAGATTTTATCTTCAGCACATCAGAAATCTGAGAAACAACTAATTGGTGTTTTAAGGCATCAACAACACCATACTTTAATGGTTTCTAGAGAAATATAGCAACTTGCCCTGATAGAAAAACAAGCTTCTGCACTTCTTGTGTCTTTTCTCAGATGTTGGCATGAGAATTGATGAAATTCAGGCTGTAATAAATTGGCTGGAATCTAATACTGAAGAAATAATGAATTCCAATCCACAAAAGAGGATCTAAGTGGATTTAGATCTTCTAACTGTTTGCCTAAAACAGTCTAGGCCTTCATGGGTACCTCTATAAGTTTAGAGTTTGGGGTGTTTATATGAACGGAAGTACAGTTTGCTCATGCACCTGAATAGAACTACCTTCTGTGTTGTAAACATATCTACCTTCAATCAAACAAAATTTATTGCTCTTTGAAATACATCTATTTATTCAATGAATAAGTTCAGGTCACATCCACCACACCTTTTCCCAACTGTTACATTTCATCTTGAACTTCACCATTAATCATTCATTTCATCATTAAGTTTGCATTATTTTTTATATATTTCTCTTTTCTTTTTAGCAATTCTTTTCTTGCTTACTTTGTGTGGCACTATTATAATACTATTTGGAGTGGTTTCAGGAGGCCTACTGGTTTATAGGCACTGGATTGAACTTGTATTATTCTATCGGAATTACCTAGCCAAGGATGAAACTCTGAGTGGTAAGTACATTTGATTTACAATAGCATTTATTCACCAATTTACTAATTGGAGAAGATTGGTCAATACTACTGCTTCTTATCATCTCTCTCTCTCTCTCTCCTCTCTCTCTCCTCTCTCTCTCTCTCTCTCTCTCTCTCTCTCTCTCTCTCTCTCTCTCTCCCTCCCTCCCTCCCTCCCTCCCTCCCTCCCTCTCTCCCTCCCTCCCTCTCTCTCTCTCTCTCTCCATCTTACCTATATTTGCTTCTACATCACCCATTGTTTCTAGTATCCTAACTTGACATACAGAGATCTCAGCAACCCATTTGCAAATTTTGAATACTAATACAATGTATACAAAATATTCATTTTTATAAGAATCCCTGTTTGTAGTATTAAGCATCTCTCCTGATCCAATATTGGATTGAAACTTAAGAAACCATGTTTCAAATCCTTTTGCCCCCATTCCCAATGCAGAAGTATACTGCAACAATATTCAACGCAGTCTGTAGAATTCAAATAGTAGCATTTAGTCATCATTTGGAAAGAAATGATTATTAATATGCCCTTAGCTATCATCTTATACCACATCAATCAGATATGGTAAAGGAAAATTAGGGAAAGTCAATCTTAGGAAGATGGAATTTTCTATATGAATCAGCCTGTACCAGAAAAAAAACCCAAATGAAAGCACTGCATACACCCACATTTCTTAACGATTACTTGACGTAATCCTTTTAAATACACAGGAAGCAAATCTTTATCAAAGTCATCAGAAAAATCTGATGAACTCGTTCCCCCCCATTTCTTTTATTAAATCCAGTTGATCGAAGCTTCAACTTTCAAACATTTCAGATATTACTGAATGACTTCAATGAACAAAATTATAAACTACAAATAAAATACTGTCATTGAACTTCAATGTTAAAAACAGAGACAATAGAGAAACATTGGGCTGATTTCATAAAAATATTGGAGAAGAGAAAAAAGAACAAGGGAAGAATTGCTACGAATATACCCTAGATGAATGTATAATGACTGTTACAGAATCCTGTTAACTAAGATGTTTTTAATATTAGTTTACCACAGAGGTATTAAATTCAGGAAATGAATGTAGGTCAAAAAATTTCATTTTCTTAAAAAATAGACTTTCATCACCCCTCCACCCTCTTCTAATCCTTTCTTTTAAAAGTTTCTTTCTCATTTTTAAGCTAAAGATAAAACTTTCTATATAGCTGTTTTTATCATTAAAATATATGATCGGTTTTAAAAGTGAGTTGCATAAATAAACTTTAGGATACCTGGAAGGAGCTGGTAGCTAAAAATATTTCTTTTCTTGTGTTCTTGTGAAGTAATTCTGAATTATAATTATTTTTATAAGCTAGCTGTGAATGTAGAACAAATGCTCATCACTGATTTATTGAATTAAAAATGTACAGAATTAAAAAGTGAAAGATAAAAATTATAGTGATAAACATGCACATAATATGCATGCACCCACATGCATAAATACATAGCATTTCTTGGGAAATTCTTGGGAATTTCTTTTGCTTATAACTCACCAGTTTGAAAAGTTCATGCCCTAAATTTCAGAGATAAGCAAGAATTTGAATCAAATATAACTACATAGCATAGGTCAATTAAAATAATACTATGAGGCTCTGATATAGATTTAAATGACTTTTTCCTTTATAATAAGTCTCCATCTGAGTACCGTCTACATATGTTAAAACTTCAGAGGGCTGTGAATTCTGCAAGTTGAAGCCTAACATAATTGGAGAGGACCAGGTTAATTAAGGCTGATTAAACTACTTCCTGAAACTTAGAAAAGTCACCCATAGTCCAAATTGTGTGGTAAAGAAAGAGAATTAAGAAAAGAAATCTTACATTGTAGATGTGTTCTACATGGAATTGCTCATCTGGAAACTGCAGCTGATTCAAAATGCAGCAGTGCAGATGGTAACAGGCCTTTGTTCTTATGCCCATGTATTATTACAGTGATATGAACTATGTTTGCCGCCAGTTGACTTCAGGGTGCAATTCAAAATGCTGGCTGTTTCTTATAAAGCTCTTCGGGGCATAGGTCTATGTTATTTGAGGAATTGCCTGTCTCCAATTGTTCCTGCCTGTGTGATACATTCAGACAGAATGGATGCACTTCACAACTCTCCATTAAATATCATCATCTTGTGGGATCAAGGAAATGTGATTTCTGTGTTGTTGATCCATCTCATTGGAGCTGAATCCCTCCAGAGATAGGATTGGTGCCCAGTCTTCTGGGATTCTGTAAGGATTTTAAGATTTGGCTCTGTGATCAGACCTTGAGTTAGTGTGTCTGTGAAATCCATGTTGTTGTTGTTGTTGTTGTTGTTTTTATTAGTATAAAAGTATATATTTTTAGTCTAGGCTGCCATGTTTATTTCATGCCTTTAACAGTTTTATAATTTTTGTTTGAATAAATTTTGGAGTTGGTATCCATAATAAATTTAATAAATAGCAATCATAATTGTTCAGTAATATCTTATTTGTGCAAAATGCAGTCAATATAAAATGGTTTGATTTTTGTGTGTTACCAATTGCTGTTCATAAATTTTCTGTCTATAATTTCCAAGCACTGGTGCTGTATGCCATTTACACGTTTAGCATGAGGCACTTTAGCCTAGATATGGAAATCACTTCATTTTCTATTAGAAAATGCTCCAAGATCAGAATTGCGACCATTAGTGGATTAAGAATATTGATGCAATAGTTAATTCACTGCTCAGATGGCTTACAGATTTTGTTTTAGAGCAGCCTCTGCTGGTAAAATGAAAAATGGTACAATTCTCCAGTGAGATAGATCAGCATATTTTAAGTCAAAGTATAAGGTGGCATCGTAGAGTGCTTGACTGACATTGCAGAAACTTTGGTTTAGTGCCCTCTTTGTCCAGTAATGCACAATGTTGATGTGGGAAAATTATGACTTTTAGACATTGTTTGCAGGTAGCAGTAGCAATACCACTTCATAATGCTTTTACAGCCCTCTCTCTATGGTTTACAGAGTCAGCATATTGCCCCCAATGATCTGAGTCCTCATTTTACTGACCTTGTAAGAATGAGACTCGAACTGCCAGCAGTCGGCAGAATTAGCCTGCAATACTGCATTCTAACCACTGTACCACCACGACCGATATATAGTTTGTATGAAAGAAGAGGCATGTATATTTGTTTGATAGTTACAAAATTTTCATGTGTTCCTTCAATGTTATTTTTATGAGCAAGATTTTGTAAATAAGGAATTAGAATAAGAAAACAAATTAATTTTGTGTGAGAGGTAGGATTTTTTTATTTTATTTTATTTTCATAACAAGATTTAAGCAAGAGCCTGTTTGAAGATAGTGGAGGCTCTGTATAAAAAGAAGTTAAATCCAGATCTAGTTCAGTGTTCTCATCTCATCAACCCATTAAGTAGAGTTCATCTATATATGTAGGAAGTGGTGAAATTCAATTTTTTTTACTACTGATTTTGTGGGCGTGGCTTGTGGGCTTAGTGTAGCTTGGTGTGCATGGCTTGGTGGCTGTGGCAGAGGAAGGATACTGCAAAATCTCCATTCCCACCCCACTCGGGGACCAGCCAAAGGTGTCATTTGCTGGTTCTTCAAACTACTCAAAATTTCCTCTACCGGTTTTCCAGAACCTGTCAGAACCTGCTGGATTTCACCCCTGATGTAGGATGGTTTTTCCAACACAACATTTTGGTATGAAAAGATGTCCTAGCTGTGGTGGCTGTTTTTATTTCTTATAAACACTTATACACAGAGTGGGAGACTCATATAATATGCCCATATACAATCAGGCATGCACAAGGACACTGTTGCCAAAATACCTCTGCTTTTCCTGATCTCCTTCTTTGCCTTGTTTGAGTATACATGGTAGTAGTTGTCAATTCAAGCGAAACATTTCTTTCCATCACCCTGATTTAGAAAATATTTTCCTTTCCTTCCTCCTTTTTAAGTTTTGATGCCCATTTGTTTCTTTTCATAGTCATCATTTTAATTAATTCACTTATTTTTAGATTGGAAGGAATTTGATGCCTTTGTCTCCTATGCAAAACCAGAGTTCGTTGAAGCCAACCAAGAACCATGTCCTGAAGAGCAGTTAGCTCTAGAATTTCTTCCACTCATTCTAGAACATGACTATGGATATAAGCTTTGTCTCACAGAAAGAGACATCCTTCCAGGTGGAGGTACTATTTTCTTTGATTTCATGCAATAGCTGAAATAGCTGCATCGATACTTTCCATCGTAGATAAGGGACAGCCTAATGTCAGGGTGATGTTTAACAAAGCATCATTTGCAACAGGTACAGGTAGTCCTCGACTTACAACATTTCATTTAGTGTTCGTTTGAAGTTAGAAGTGGCACTGAAAAAAGTGACGTATGATTGTTTTTCACACTTACCGACCATTGTAGCAACTCCATGATCACGAGATCAAAATTCAGAGGCTTGGAAATGGATTCATATTTATGACAGTGGCAGTGTCTCAGGGTCATGTGATCACCTTTTGCGGCCAGGTTCACTTAACAACCATGTTAGTAACTTAACAACTGCATTGATTCACTTGACAAGTGTGCAAGAAAGGTCATAAAATGGGGCAAAACTCACTTCACAATTGTCTCAATTAGCAACATAAATGTTGGCCTCAATTTTGGTCGTAAGTCAAGGACTACCCAAACCCAAATCATGTTTACTAAGACTTGACCTGTTTGAATAAAATACAGCTATTCTGTAAAAGTCATTGACAGTATTGGTCAGTGGAAAATACAAAAAACACTGACTGATTCCTGACCTAGAGACAGTAGATGAACTGCAAAGAAGGAAGAGTTTCATTTTTTTTAACTTCTTGGATTTAATTCGCTTGCTTTTTCAGAATTTATTGTTTTGGTTGACTTTTATACTGCTTTATACCTCTAGTTTTCAGGCATAGTTTCAAAGACATGAAAAAAGAAATAAAGTACGTTATTAATCATGCTCTCTTTTGCCAGCCTACACTGATGACATTGTTGGTGCCATGAAAAAAAGCAGACGGGTCATCGTCATTTTGAGTCCAAACTTCGCTAAGAATAGCCAGGCTCTCTTTGAACTTGAAGCAGCAATCAACACTGCCTTGGAAGATAAGACAATGAAACCCATCCTAATACAGATTGATACTTTTCAGGAGCCACCTTCATTATCTCCTAAGGTGAAGAAAGCCCTCAGGATTTTGCCTAGAGTTACTTGGAGAACATCTACCTCTCCTTCAGCTAATAAGCAGTTCTGGAAGAAATTACGGTATCACTTGCCTGTGAAACGCAGCAACAGTGCCATTGACAAGTGGCCTTCATTTCCCATCACCAACCGTTGGTGTTGGTAAAGGAAAATGAGAAGCAAAGGATGAGCAAGTAGGGTATAATGCGGTAGATGTCATCGCTCAGTAGTTCAAAACTCTCCACCAGTATAAATGGTTATTGGATGGTAGAGTTGGGAATTTGAGAAAGATTCATTTGCATTTTATTTATAATATGACTGCTTTTAATTGAAACTCTGAAAGTTGTACTTCTGTGAATGCTGCCATCCGTTTTACCAATTGTTTTTTTTTTAATAAAGCCCATTAAACAAACAAACAAAAAAAACCCCTCCCATAATCCCAAATGCCTATTGGAGAAAGTAATGCACAATTTGTTGGAACAGAAAAATATGCATTTCATTTACAACTGTGAAGCAAGATGATTTTAATATGGAAACAGGAAGAACAACATGTATCCATAGAAAAATGACAAGCATACTATGGATGGAAAAGCCAAAATGGACAGATTCACTCATCTCTAAGTGGGCTCTGTAAACTACTAGGTCAGGGCTGTCAAACTCCCAGCTTCGTCACACGCTGGCCATGCCCATGTCTGGTTTAGTGAAGGGCGGGAAGTCCTGATACGTCACGTGACACCGCCATGATGATGGGAGTTTGACACCCCTGTACTAGGTCAATTGATGATCATTATGGGTTTGCATTTTAATGACTGTGTATTTAGTATTTTACAAAAATTAATATAATTATTTAATGCGGTATTGTGTAATGTTAAATGGAAATGTACTGTTTATGCCACATTTATTTATAGACATGCTATTCATTTGGATGTAATGGGTCTGCTTGACTCAGATGTATCCTTTTAAATGTGCTCCTGGCTGTAATGTAATTTAAAGTGACATTCACCCATACATACAAAGGATGACATAAAAAAATGCATTACATGTCACATGTTAAAAATTCAGATGCTTAGCAACTGGTTCATATGTATGATGGGTCATGTGGTCCCTTTTGTGACTTTCTGATGAGTAAAGTCAATGCGGAAGTCAGATTCACCTAACAACCATGTTACTACCTTAGCAAATGATTCACAACAACTGTGGCAAGAAAAGTCATAAAATGGAGCAAAACTCACTTAACAAATGTTTCACTTAGCAAAATAAATTTTGGATTCAATTGTGGTCATAACTTGAGGACTACCTGCATAATGTAACACCTATGTTACCATGGCCTATGATTTCTTTCCAGATACAGTTCCAGGTTTTGGCTATTATCTATAAAGTCCTTGGTTTTTGTAAAATGCATTGAAGATTATAGCTATCTAAGATGCTGAGCTTGTCTATCAGAAAGGTCGGCAGGTCGAATCCTTAGTATAGGTCTCCTGTGTGAGCAGGGAGTTGGACTAGATGACCTCTAAGATCCCTTCCCACTGTGTTACTGTTAAAATATCTACCAGCACCCAAATGTATGTTTGTTTGTGCAATGAAGCCATTTATATGTTATTATTGTATACTGTAATGAAAATGTACTCTTTTTTCAAAGTTTAATATTGTACGTTGTTTAGATTGCAACCAATTGAGGCAATAAAAAAATCAACAAAACAAATAAATAAACAAAACAAAGAAACAAGTAAAAGTGATCGTTTGATAATCCCAACCACATCCTGGTGTCTTCCGGTAAAGTCATGGCTGCAAGTCTTGTTATTTCCATTAGGTGTCTCTAACATAACATTTGATGTGTTTCTGCTACAAACCCAGAAATGATTCACTGTAAGTAAACCTGGAAAAACCCCTGTTGGAGGTGGACCTGTCAAATATTTCTGTTTCTGGATTCTTTGTAACTCAGAAAGTCTGGTGGATTATGTTGTAGTAGACTCAGACCAATAATTGTACCACTAGCCATAAAATTGTATTTTTTTATTTCCTTCCAAATGGAGTGAAAGGCTTCAATTGAAAGCTGTGGCAGCAGAACATTGTGAAATATTGAAAAAGTCTTGTCTTTCTAAATTAAATTTAGAAGAATGAGTTTGAGAAGACTGAGCAACAAGACAGGAAAGCCTATATAAAGCTGGAACAATCCTAAAGACTCTGACTTAAAATGGGAATTTAACAAGATAAAGCAAGTTTAAGATTTCAGCCTTGAAGACATCCCACACATAGAATTCTTCTCATCATGGCTGTTAAGATATTTGGCTGTCCAGATATTTTTAGCTGCTTGTTGCTGCTATCCAACCTAGATAGTTATTTTGCTGCTGGAGACCTGACTTTGCAACGTTCTCATGCAAATTCTAGTGCTTTATTGAAAGCTGACCCCTTTGATGCTACAGAATCAGGACGAGATGAAAGGCTACATATTTTCACCTTGGACTATGAATATGTGCAAATACCATACGAAGTTACACTTTGGATTCTCTTGGCTTCTCTTGCAAAAATAGGTAAGTGAAAATGCTTCTTTAATAAAAGAAGGTGTGAAAAAGTAAAACTGCGAAAATAGGGGGAAAAATCAGCTTGTTACCAAGGAAATAACAATTTAGAGAGATAATTTAGGTTGCAAAGAAGATTCTACTTCAGGCTTGAAAAATTAAGTACACTTGTCACCTTGTGAGAACAGATATAGTGCTAAAGGTCTTAAAGTTACTTTGTGATGAACCCAAAATTAACCTCCATGTGATTTGCATCTGAAATGTGAAATTGTGAATGTGAAAAACTTTAGAGCTGTGTTGCAACTTTTTAATTCAGACACCTTCAGGAGCATATGCAATGTTTAGTGCGAAAAAGTTAACATTTGCTCTGAAAGTTTCACCTCACTAACTTTAGAAAAACACTGATGGTTTTGCAGTTTGGAGTTCTATTTTCAAACATAAAGCATTTTTTTTAAATCTTCCAGTTATAATATGTATGGAAGGTGAGGATTTTACAAAGTAAAATACCATGCATTTTTACTTGGAAAAAAATATACTTATAATCAATGGGTTTTATTACACTGATGGTTGTGAACAGACCTACAATTTTAACAACAGTTTACATGTTCCAAAGGAAAGCAATGATTTGTTTCATGCAAACCACAGTACTTGAACATATATTCCGTTAATATTTTAAATGGTTAAATTTCATTCCCAACTTTTGAAAATAAATTCAGTGAAGATCAATACTAAATTTAAGAAACGTACATTCTACATATGTATGTACGTATGTATTTAAATTAGAAATAATTTAAAATTCGTACATCAGAAATAACTAAGAGTAATTTAGTTTTTACTTGTCCATTATCACAGATACACAGAATTTAAATTTAAATGTTATGTTTCCTTTTTTTAAAATCACTAAGACTAGTCCTTGATGACTAGTGTTTCACCTGAATAGTGTGGTTACAATACAATCTTTTACAATACACTTTTAAAAGTTCTATTTATTTGAATAGTATACAACCATATGCAGATGTTACAGAAAAATGAACAGTCTACATTATATTATGTTTATGGTGATAATGAAGTCTTTAGCTCCAATTGTGTAAGCTGTTCTGATATAACAAAGAATTATTTAATTGATTTCTCTATCTATCTATCTATCTATCTATCTATCTATCTATCTATCTATCATCTATCTATCATCTATCTATCTATCTATCTATCTATCTATCTATCTATCTATCTATCTATCTATCTATCTATCTATCTATCTATCTATCTATCTATCATCTATCTATCTCAACTGAAAACAATTTCTAAGAACCATGGAACAAAAATGCTAGCATATCTGTTGTCACTCTCCTATGAGGAAAACGCCCACAACATCCCCACAAGCGAACCGGCAGTAGTGCCTGCCGGAACCCACCCCTGCCACAATCCAATACCTTCTGATTCAAAGGAAATGTTTGAAAGTATGAATTGAGATGCAACTTCTAATATCTATTATCTAGAAGGGAAATCCATGTTGTGGTAACTTTCCTAATGCATTCTGGGTCAATCTGAATTACAAACTGGAAGTATCTAGGGATCACAAGCTCTTGTGTGGTATAATAAAACCTTTATATTAAGGACGTTAAGTTTTTTTAAAAAATACCTTAGAAAGTTAAATCTGTTTAAATCTATTAATCACAATGACAATTAAGTTATCTGATCAAGTCTGGTTGTGTAGTATTTCCATGTTCCTTATGCATTTTGGTTGCTCAGAAATTCCTCCGTTCATTCAAAGAATGGGCCCACTGTAGTATTATTGCTGGAGGGGCAACAAATTGTCCACCTTTAGCAAGACTGTGAGTAATCTATCCTAGAGTTCCATCAGGATAATGCACTGCTGATATCCAATATGAGGAGCAAAGGGTATAGTAAGATTTTTTTAAAAAAATTCCAAACCCCAATAAAATATGATGGCTTTATTTTCCTTTCAAGGTTTCCATCTCTACCATCGCCTTCCACACTTCATGCCAGAAAACTGTGTCCACATTGCCATGGGTGTTTTGGTTGGTGGGATTATTTTTGGCACCAAGCACAAATCTCCACCAGTTATGACTACCAGCATTTATTTCTTATACCTCCTTCCACCCATTATCCTTGAAGGAGGCTATTTTATGTCCACCCGTCCCTTTTTTGAAAACTTTGGTTCAATTCTTTGGTGGTCTGCAATGGGCTCCCTCATAAATTCCTTTGGCATTGGATTGTCACTTTATGGAATTTGCCAGATCACACCTTTTGGCCTCCAGGATGTGACCCTGCTTGACAGCCTGTTATTTGGTAGCATGGTCTCAGCAGTGGATCCAACAGCTGTCTTAACTGTCTTTGAGGAGATGTCTGTCAATGAACAACTCTACATGATGATATTTGGAGAATCCTTATTAAATGATGGGATTACTGTAGTAAGTATGTTACAACTTTTTGTAAAATTTCTGTAATGCACAGGCGTATATATTTCTCTGTAAAAGGCAAGGCAACCCTAATTGTCCCTCTTTTGTTATTTGAATAATCTTTTGAAGTAGGCCTAAGATAAGCCATACATTTGGTTGCTGATCAAGGATTAGAACCGGTGCCTTTGGCGTCTATGGAGTCTAGCACTCTTACTTGGTGAACAGTGAAAAACACAATACTGTCCAGATTTAAGCTACAATCTGTTAAATTTAGGTAAAGGTAAAAGTTTCCCTCATCTCCGTTTCAAAGTTGAAGAGCCAGCGCTGTCTGAAGACATCTCCGCAGTCATGTGGCCGGCATGATTAAACGCCAAAGGCACATGGAACGCTATTACCTTCCCACCAAGGTGGTTCCTATTTTTCTACTTGCATTTTTATGTGCTTTTGAACTGCTAGGTTGGCAGAAGCTAGGACAAGTAATGGGAGCTCACTCTGTTACACGGCATTAGGGATTCGAAGAGCCAAACTGCTGACCTTTCTGATTTTCAAGCTCAATGTCTTAGCCACTGAGCCACCGCATCTCTGTCAAGTTTACAATCAAATAAACTATCAAATGTACATTTATTGTATTGCTTTTAGAAAACTTTAATTACAAAGATCATGCTGACTTTATAGCTGAGGAACAGCAGTGACTGAGGTCCTTAATCAAAACAATACCTAAGCAACAAATCATGCCTTTAGCTTTTACAGTTGGGAATTAATTTACAGCTAACCATTTCATTAAGAATTAAGAACCATGGTGTTTACCTCGTACCAACTAAGAATTCCAATCACATATTTTTTATTACCAAGTAATGGTTCTCACTAGGGTTTCAAACTATGCTCAGTGATACAATTGTTAATTGATATTCCTTTGAGTACAGATATTTATCTATAGCCAGCTGAATCAATCCATTGCAGCATGAAGACCTCTTAATTTAACATTTTGGAGCATAATCTACCACAATGGCTCACTGAAAGCTGGTAAATACATTTTTTTACATCTGAATGGGAGACTGAGAGGGAATGATTGGTCCAAAGTAACCCAGGTGGCCTCCAAGCTGAAAGGAGGGTTTTGAGGCTCCTTAAGGATCCTTAAACAACGTGCTATGACAGTGACACCCAATTCCTTTAATACATTCCCAAGTCTTTATGGCCTTTTGGAAGCCCAACATGGTGAAGGAAAACTAAATATCTCAACCGTGGGAAAACTCAACCGTGAGCCCTTGTAGATGGCATTCCTCAGTAGCCTTTTGCATCTTTTAGGATTGTTGTGCTTCTTTTTTGGCAAACATATGAAAGTTGTTTGCTACTGTCCTTTTCCAGGACCTATTTCAACTGCCTAGTCTAATCCATGGCCTCAAACATTCCTTCTATTTACGCATCCAAATTTTCCCTAAGATCAACCCTACCTTGTTTCCAAGCTGAGACAAATTTGCCAGCTGAAGCAGTAAGAGTATATGATAATGTTTCTCCAAGAACTGTAGCTTATATCATTGCAGTGAATTATTCAGAGCTGGGTATTGCAAATAAAGAGTATTTCACTCATTAGTTGGTTTATTTTGTTATGATGTTTGCATTCACCAGTAACAAAAACTCCTGAGGATGTACTACAACAGTAAAAAGGCAAACTCACATTTTAGAATGTAAATAAAAAACTAAATTAAATCTACCATCAGCACAAATTTGCAGAGTATCCAGCACAGTTTTTTTCTCTCTCTTCAAAACAAACCTTCAAATGGTACAGTAGATGGAAACAAAAAACAAATTGGAGAAGGCATCAGCTGATTTTTTTTTTTTTTGGATGGACTTTCCATGATGAGAATGATAGCACCAAAGTTAACTTCACACAGCTGACTAACGTTACTTAGCAAGAGCAAAAATGCTCCAATCATTCATTCATTTATTTTAAAATATACAGATCACTCATTTAGCATGCATGCCTGCTTTCTAGCAAAGGATGCAAATGTATTTCATGCTTTCTATGTATTTAGTATGTCTAATGATTGATTGATTGATTGATTGATTGATTGATTCAGTTTGTATGCCGTCCTATTCCCGAGAGACTCAGGGCGGCTAACAATCACGAAGGGAGGGGGATACAAAATAAAAATAAGAAGACAAACACATTAAGAAGCAACAACAGTCATACCCTCAGATGGGGCTGGAAAATTCAACAGCCCCAGGCCTGCCGGAACAGCCAGGTCTTAATTGCTTTGCGGAAAGCCGGAAGGGTGGTGAGGGTCTGGATCTCAACAGGGAGATCGTTCCAGAGGGCCGGAGCAGCCACAGAGAATGCCCTTCCCCGGGGAGTTGCCAGTCGACACTGGCCGGCAGATGGAATCCGGAGGAGGCCTAGTCTGTGGGATCTGATAGGTCTTTGGGAGGTAATTGGCAGGAGGCGGTCTCTCAAGTACCCAGGTCCGATACCATGTAGGGCTTTAAAAGTAACGACTAGCACCTTGAAGCATGTCCGGATAGTTTGATAGTTAGTTTGATAGTTTGATAGTTTATTAACATTTATAGGCCGCCCTTTTCCCTGAGGGGACTCAGGGCGGCTCACATAAAATCAAGGAAAGGGGATACAAACAATGACATAGACACACATAAGTAAAAATAATAAGCAACATTCATTCATCATTCGGGAGGGGCGGCTATCTTTGTCCCCAGGCCTGACGGGCTAGCCAGGTCTTAAGGGCTATGCGGAAGGCCTGGACGGTGGTGAGAGTACGAATCTCCACGGGGAGCTCGTTCCAAAGGGTCGGAGCTACTACTGAAAAGGCCCTCCTCCTTGTAGTTGCCAGCCGGCACTGGCTGGCAGATGGAATTCGGAGGAGGCCCAATCTATGAGATCTAATTGGTCGCAGGGAGGTAATTGGCAGAAGGCGGTCTCTCCGGAGACCAATGGGTAGCCAGTGCAGCTCGCGGAGGATAGGTGTAATGTGAGTGTACCGACAATCACTCGCGCGGCTGAATTCTGGACAAGCTGAAGTCTCCGAATACTCTTCAAGGGCAGCCCCATGTAGAGCGCTGTCTAATGTCTAATGAAGCAGCAGCAGAAAAAATACTAGCATCCTTGATGTCTCTGAACATGACTAATTTATGACAGATGATCATTTTGCAACAATCTGAATTGTTACCACCAGATACCACTAGCAGGAGAGAATGAAATGCATATAAATATCACTGAAATCTCATGTATATTTGGTACCATACAATGAAATCGGACCTAATTTTATTCTCAGGCATTTGTATTATTTTTAACAGAACAGAATAACAGAGTTAGAAGTAACCTTGAAGGTCTTCTAGTCCAACCCTCTGATCAAGCAGGAAAACCCTATACCATTTCTGACAAATTGTTGCTCAATTTCTTCTTAAATGGGATTGGATTTAATTTTTTTTAAGTGTATTTGCATTTTTTTTGCTATTTTTGGACAGTGAATGATGGGAGGGGAAATAGTTCTTCATAATACATCATTTAAAGCTATTGTGGAGGTGGCATCTCCCTGCAAAGCATTTGGTGCAACTGTAATAGTGGTTCAAAAGGATAATGGCAATAAACATCTCTGTGGAGAACTAAGGATGATATGTTTTGTTTCTTTCACCTGTGCAGGTCCTATACAATATATTCATTGACTTTACCCAGATGCATAAATATGAAACAATTGAATCCGTTGACATTCTAGCTGGCTGTGCTCGCTTTTTTGTAGTCAGTCTTGGAGGGCTGCTGTTTGGCATCGTCTTTGGATTTGTGGCAGCTTTTATGACTCGGTTCACCCAAAACATTTCTTCCATTGAACCTCTCTTGGTCTTCATGTTCAGTTACCTGTCCTATTTAACCGCGGAAACACTTTACATATCTGGCATCTTGGCGTAAGTAAAACTTGCAATGTTCGTTTTCATAGCTGGCACCCTCTTATTAACTTGGTATTTCCTTGTTTTACACCCTTGAGTAATCGCCTTGGGTGATAAGAAAGAATGTTTGGGGAACCACAAGGCTTTAGGTACCAGGCAATGATTCATTTAAACAAAGGAGTTTTAGGCCTTTCCCTCCTTCGATTATAATGAACTCAGCATATGGTACTGAATTACATTTTTATTAAGTGCTGCTTATGACAAGATCAGGGAATATCTTCATGCTGGATGCTTTTTCTCACACTGGAGTGATTTCTGCTGTTTTCATTGAGGACCTATATACTGCATGAGTCAAAAAGAGGGCTGTGAAAATATCTATAGAACCCTCTCATCCTGGACATATATTGTTTCAACTTCTACCCTCAAAACGAAGCTATAGGGCACTGCCCACCAGAACAACTAGACACAAGAACAGTTCCCCACCCCCACCCCGAATGCCATCACTCTGCTTAACAATTAATTCCCACAACACTGTCACATAATCTACTAAGACTGTATTACTATTAGTCTCTCTTCCTTCCTAATATCTATCTCTTCCCACTTATGACTATAGCCATGTTGCTTGAATCTTTCAATTTATATTGTTTTATTTGTTTACTAGTATGATTTGATAGCTTATTAGTAACCTTGGCTATCACTGTGTTGTATATTTTTATTCTTGATGAATGTATTTTATTCTCCTTATGTACACTGAAAGCATATGCACCAAAGACAAATTCCTTGTGTGTCCAATCACACTTAGCCAATAAAGAATTTTATTCTATTCTATAAAGAATTCTATTCTATTCTATTCTATTCTATTCTATTCACCAAGTTTCAACATAAAATAAGAACAAAATGGTTGCAGAGCTCCATTCATGAGCATATTTTTGGAACTGCAGCAGAACTTAGCTTTTTCTGGACCAAGGATTATACTTAAGATTGTGAACAATGCAAGTGACAAAATATTAGGACCAAGTCATATTTAATTTTGATTCATTTAAACAATTTAAACTAAACATAGATAACACGAATATTATTTTCCATGGATTTAACTATAGGTAGTTCTCAAGTAACAACAACAATTGAGCCTAAATTTATGTTGCTAAGTACGAAATTTGCTAAAGTGAGTTTTGTCCCATTTTACGACTTTTCTTGCCACACTGTGAATCACTGCAGGTGTTAAATTAATAAAACTGTTACTAAGTGAATCTGGCTTCCCCATTGACTTTGCTTGTCAGAAGGTTGCAAAAGGTGATCACATGACTCCAGGACACTGCAACGGTCATAAATGTGAGTCAGTTGTCAAGCATATGAGTGTAAATCACTTGACCATGGGAATGCTACAACAGTCATAAGTGTAAAAAACAGCAATTGCACTTAGACTTATATATTGCTTCACAGTGCTTTACAGCCCTCTCTAAGCAGTTTACAGAGTCAGCAAATTGCCCCCACCAATCTGGCTCCTCATTTCATCCACCTCGCAGAGTGGAAGGTGAGTCAACCTTGAGCCCAGTGAGATTGCCAATTTGCAAGCAGCCAGCAGTCAGCAGAAGTAGCCTGCAGTACTGTATTCTAACCATTGTGCCACCATGGCTCATTGAGTCACTTTTTCCAGTGCCATTGTAACTTGGAATGGTCACTAAGTGAACAGTTGTAAGTGAAGGACTATGTTGTTTCATTAAACATGATAAGATGATAAGAATTTGTGGGTGTCAGGATTTCAAAGGATATGAGTTATACATCGTCTGCTAAAGAATGGACAAAATTAATTGTGCCAACTAACCCTGCATTGGACAGTTCGTAGACTAATTTTTCATTTAGATAGCCTTAGCATCAGCAATGTATTGAAATAGCAGTCAACCTTCTGTGCACTAGTGAAACAAATTATTGTAGATCATTCTTCCTCCTTGGCACTTTCTGGAGCCTCTCCACCCTCTAATCTTCCCTACCTTACACAACAATGCACCACTATACAACATATGGCAGATGGCAGGTACTCTGTTCTTCGTCTGATTGTCTAAAGTTTTATTTTCTCTTAATATTATTATTCTTTCTTGCTTTCAAAGAACCTAGAGAACTGTATGCTCTAGGGCAGCATACAATAGTCATACATAATCAGAACTGAATCAAGATGTTATGGCCCAAGCTTCTGTTTGCCTCCAGGTGTGATATGAAAACTATTTAGAAAATGCATAAATATTATAAGTGGTAACTTCCCCACATCTTGAGATGTTAGGAAAACTGCTATACTACATAGACCTTAGCCAAAAGATTGACAAGCAATTAAGGACACTATAAACTGGAAGCTGTATTTTGGAGGATATGAGTTTTACTGCCCTCTAGTTTTCAGGGTTGTTTTTTTTTACTAGAAGATACATAATAATTGCATGCCCACAAATCATGCTTAATCCATGCTGTTTTGGGGGGAAGAGCAACCAATTCCCCAGTGTTTATTTATTCGTTTTAATGGATGTCTGTTTCCGCAAATCTCCATGTTGCTCCAAGCATGTTGATTAAGAATTTCCTGTTGTTTTTCATTGTCTTCTTTTGTCCCCAATTTCAATTTCTAATTGACACTGTAAAATAACCCTGACAATAAATGTAGAAATCTGCCATTTTTACAAGAATTCTCCTTTCCCGTCCCTCTGTTTCCAATGGTTCTTACTCCTTTTCTTCAATGTTTATGACTCAACAGGATTACAGCATGTGCAGTGACAATGAAGAAATACGTGGAAGCCAATATTTCTCAAAATTCCTACACAACCATAAAATACTTCATGAAAATGCTCAGCAGTATCAGTGAGACCCTGATCTTCGTGTTCATGGGAGTGTCTACAATTGGTCGGAACCACGAATGGAACTGGGCGTTCATTGGCTTCACCCTGATTTTCTGCGTGCTTTGGAGAGCTCTAAGTAAGTTGCACAGGCAACTTGAAAACAAACCAGATGGATAAAAGGCTTTGAACATTTCTAGCTGAGACAGAAAGAAAGAGGGAGAGAATGTAAAACAGAAAGAGAAATGTTGGGACTGTTCAGATCTGACTGGTCTAACCAGTTTAGCAAAGACTTCAGGTGTCCTGTGTTTGCTATGATAGATTGAGGCACAACTTTCTTTACTGAGAGAATGTATCATCTATAGAACTCTTCTGGATATATTGCTTAAGGCAGGATAAGCAAGTTATGTTAGATCCTTCATCACTATACAATATTCTTTGTTTGGCTTGGATAGTTTGCATAATTTACATGTTTTCAGTTCTGTTTTATTAGGGGGTTATGCTCAGTAAATAATTTAACAATCAGTTCTCTGCCCTAATGACCAGCTGGGTAGGCGTGGCTCAGTGGTCGTGTGACCATGTGGGATGGCCAACTCAACATCACTCAGGTTGATGGGCTCTTCGCCTTAGCTGTTACAATGTAATAAGGGGTAACCGGAGAGGCAGTTTCTGTAAGTAAGGCAATAAAGATTAGGCTAGAAACAACACCAGAATGTTTCCTTCCTGCCTTCCTTACAGGATTATCCCTGTAAAGTGGGAAAAAAACAAAATAAGATTTTGTTGGAAAAATCCGAACTGCTTAGAAAGTTAACAACTGGAACCCCACCATTGGCTATGCTTTTTTATTGTTTTGTCTCCTAGGTGTGTTCTTTCTGTTCTCCATTTGCAACAAGTTCCGCACTTACAAATTTACTTTCAAGGATCAACTTATTGTTACCTATAGTGGGCTAAGAGGAGCCAGCAGCTTCTCCCTTGCGTTTTTGCTTCCTACAACCCTCTTCCCTAGAAAGAAGATGTTTATCACCTCTACTATTGTGGTGATATACTTTACTGTTTTCATTCAGGTAAGGAGACTATTTCATCACAAAGCATCAGGGCATCTTGCAGAGATTAGAACAAATTTTTATTGGAGGCATGCTTCCCCTGGAGATCATCCTCATCCATTCATCTAATTTGATCTAGTGGTCTTACAAAAATGGACTAGTGATTTTGTGCACGTGGGTAAATGCATCATACTGGTAAAAATAGCTTTTTAAAATATCAGGTACTCCCCCCCCAAAGCTATTTTGGCATGTGAAATAATCAGGAGGTAAAAGTATGCTAGGCCTCAATTAATATGGACTACATGGATCTCCTTCATATTGTTTAGTTGTACAATTTAATGGTTGGATTTCTTCTTTATTTCAAATGAAGGGAATCACCATTAGACCACTGGTAAAATACCTAGATGTTAAGAAGACCAATAAAAAAGAATCAATAAATGAAGAAATTCATATGCGAGTAAGTTGAATTTTATATTATTAATTGACAACAGGAACATAGGAAAATTATAAATTATTGTCCGCTCTTAATGGCTTTGGGTCTCCAAAGATCTAGGAATAGCTATCCATTTTTAATTTGAAGTTTGCAATTGGGATCAGCTACATGTACTATACTACTTTAAAACGTGAAACTTGAGATTTCCCCTGCTTCTTCATGGCTGATGGGAACAGCTGCAGTTTTGATTTAATGCAGTCTTTCAGGACATTTTTTTCTATTTTATTTTGTTTTAGTGTTTTGGGGCAAGTTTTGACCGCAGAAGCAAGGGATAAGAAAGAGATATTTCAACAGATGCAATGTTTCATGTGTTGAGATTTTGGAAAAATTATTATTTTATGATGCTAGTGACGAAGAAAGCATAGTTCTAAGGGTCTTTATGCTTTATTCTGGTTTTTATCAACGCAGTATTTGAAGAATATTATAGGATAAATGCTTTCACTTTTACCCTGAAGTTATATTCATATTGAGGGGTTGTTCTGTTGAACATAGCACTTCAGGATAAATATTATTTGTGGAATTTGGTTTAGTATATCCAACATTATAGAGGTGGGTTGCAAATCCTGGTGCTACCAGTTCGCTCATGCTCGCTCGCATGCTCGCGGCGTTTCTTCACATGTGCAGAATGGGATTTTGCAGTATATTTTCCCTGGAATGGGGTGGGAATGGAGATTTTGCAGTATCCTTCCCTGCCATGCCCACCAAGTCATGCCCACAGAACTGGTAGTAAAAATAAAATGAATTTCACCACTGGACAGTATTATATAAAAGTAAAGAGTTGAGGTTTGCGGTTATTATCTTATTCTACTGCACCAAAGGGAATTGGAAGTCAACTCCTTTTCTTTCTTTTTCTCCTTTTTCCCACACTTTCCCCTTCCCTTTTCCCTCCCTATTTTTTCCACTATTTTCTTTTGCATTTTATATTATAAATTAATAATAATAATAAAAAGAAATGTTTTAATTCATAATAAAATGTTTTATGTCTATAGATGATGGATCATTTAAAAGCTGGAATTGAAGATATATGTGGACACTGGAGCCATTATCAACTGAGAGACAAGTAAGGATGTGCCTAGCACTGTTAGTCAGAATAAAATAACTGGATAAAACTAAATGGAATAAACTAAGCTAAAATTAAACTAACAGGGAAAACTAAAGAAAGGCATAAGCAATGTTGATTTAATTTAAATCAGGATGGATTGGAATATATGATATCTTTAATCAGCATGTCATTTTGCATAGTCACTAAATTTTCTATTTAAATTATTAAATCACATTCTTCTTTTTCCTTGATTTTCATATATTTATCCATAAGTAGAAGTTTATTGTCATATTACTGAATGAAAAAATGCCTGTTAAGATCTGGCAGTGTACTGAACAGGTGTAAAAGAATTCAGGATTTTGCCTGGCTCTCAGAATCAAATGTGTGCTCTGTTCTTCTATCCTCTTTCTCCCATAAAAATGGATTGATTGTCCTTTTCTTATCAGTTTAACACAGGGTAAGCTGAGGTGGCCACACCATTATTGCTGCTGCTTTTTGGTTTTTGAAAACTTGAAAACTCTTTGGATTGGTAAAGTAATTAATGCAGAAACAATGTTTGACATCTTGATTATTGCTTTACCAGATTTAAGAAGTTTGACAATAATTTTCTAAAGAAGATACTACTGCACAAGCAACAGCCTAAATCCAGCCTTGTTTCTTTATATAAGAAACTGGAAATCAGACAAGTAATTGAAATGGTAGAAAGTGGGAGCATGACACCTATGACTTCCAAATCATCTTCTCTGTAAGTATGTTAAGAACGATTTGTCAGAACAATGCAAATATTTTGTTTAATCAAGGTATTTAATGAACATGGACAATATATGGTTCTCCAGATGATTAATTCAGGTCAACATTGCCAATGGTGAGAAGCAATGGTTTTTGTAGCAGTTTAGCCCAGGAGGGCAAAAATTCTGGAGGGCCGCGGGAGGCTGTTTTCGCCCTCCCCAGGCTACAAGAAAGCCTTCGGAACCTGGGGAGGGTGAAAACCAGGCCCAACGGGTCAACTGGAATTTCCGGTATGCCTATTGGGCCATTTTTCACACTCGTCAGGCTACAGGAAATCCCCTGGAGACTGGAGAGGGTGAAAAACAGGCCCAATGGGTCAACTGGAAGTTTCGGAATGAAAACAATGTTGTAGCATTATGTTACATGTTCACATTCATGAGGCATTCATGTGGCAACACATATAGAAAAAAGGTAGGTCTACATCATAATGTTGGTTTTGTTTGAAACCACTGACTCCCTGTAGATGTAGATTTTATTAGAATACCTAATGCATGATATTGATTGACTAGATGTTTCCATGAATGTATATTAAATTCATTTTAAATAAAATATGCTATAAAATCTGAAAAGATATAACAATCCTTAAAAGTTGCTTTTGTATTCTGAGGATTACATAGCCACAATGTACATACTTAAACACACATATTCAATATGCCTTTTTAAAAAAAATCATAGTATATTTGAAATTACCATACTAAGAATAATAAAAAATAATACACAGGGGATGAAAAACCTTTAAGGAGAAGCAATAGATTTCTCAAAAAAACAAACAAACAAAAAAACTAGAGTCTACTTTAAAAGAAAATTTCATTGAAGTAACCAGGTTTTTTTGACTGTAAGATTTTCACTAAATCTGACACTTAAAACTGTGTAATATAATTACAAGGAATATTTTTCAATTAAATATTTAATTAAAAATATTGGCTTGGTTGATTTCCTTTATTTTACTTGAAACAGATCTGTGTTATAAGTTGCATAGCACATAAGTCTATCTGAAAAAGGAAAGGAGTGGACGGAAGCCATGCCTTTTTTCTCCCTTACGGAATTGTTATCAAGTTTCTTGGTTAATAGCTAACCTCATGAATGAGCTTTTCCTTTTGTCTTGATGTTTTAGCCAACTCAGAAATGAGTTTCATATAATGATATCAGAGTTGTACTCACTGTTGCTGCTCCTTTGAAACTGTTTCCAGGCAGAAACTTCATAATTACGTTGATATCAAACACATTTTGTGATTCCCTAACACTGACAACTTCTTTTTATCAACCTCTAATTTTTAGGGCTCTTTAATCTACTTTTTTGTACCATCTAAATTAATAAATGAAACACTTTCATATTTCCAGGAAACTCCTGTCTCTGAAATACTGTTAATCATATTTTACTGTGAAGATTGGCCTAAGCTAGAATGTTTTTCACCAATACAAAGGACAAAATGGTGGCTGCTTTCTTGTTCCATGTGTACCATTTTGGACTGGTACAGTCATTCATGTTCAGCAGTAGAGATAGCAGGAATAAAGAGTTTAGCATAGGCTAATTCATGAGAATTTCTTTTCTAGGAAAAAAAATAAACCCGTACCCTATCTAGAACTTTGTGGTCAGCTTGGCATATCTTAAATCTAATCAAGTTACTTTGAGAACTAGGTCTTAGCATGAGACCTAATAAATATATATGTTTAGAGGCATTCTATAATTATGTAGGTTTTTAAAATTCAAAGTTTCAGTGAGTTACTTTATTTCCCAAACAGACTGTTTCTAAATTACATTTGTGGTATTAGTAGCACTGGTTAAAAATTGTGGTTCTAGAAGAATTATGAAATACTTTGTTTGTATTAGTTTATAATATTCAGGATATCTGATTATAGATGCTATTAATTTCAATACAGATTTTTTTAAAATTGAGCTTAGGGTTTCCCCCCTTTATTTATACCTCTGATCTCTCAGCTTGATTCAATTAAACTAATTACATTTTAAAGTTGTTCAACATTTATTCTGATTGTAATATGTTGACACTTCAAGAAAGAAATTTTATGCGTATGATACATGCAGATAGCCACTAATAGTAATGGTTCTACTTGTTATTTATATGTGGTTTATATAATAAATTTCTTCTTTATACTTTAACCTCTATAAATTATTTTATTTTTTATTAAGAAGATTGTGTAGCCAATAGTGATTATACTCAAATACACATATGCATCTTGCAAAGAAATTAAGCAGTTTGTTCCACTGATTTACAAATGATTTCTTTCCATCCTTTGTCAGGAAAGTCAACTTACAGGTAACAATAACTGATAACAGAATGTAGGCGAAACTATTCTAGTGAAATAATGATTTATCTTTTAGCTTAGTCAAAATAATATTTGTCTTCATATTTGTTTGCAGGAGACGCAGGAATGAAAGAATACAGAAACTTTCCCCTAAAGATGTAGAATCTATGCAGAACATGCTGGCACATAATCTGTATCAAGTGAGGCAAAGGGTGTGTGCTTTCAATTCTGATAACCTGTTCTATAGTTACGTAAGGAAAGGTCATGTTTGAATTGTTTCACACCTTGGCAAAAGTCAGTGGTGGCAGAATTGCTTGCAGAAAAAAGGAAAAGAAAAAAGGAAGGAATTTAGAATTGCCTTCTCAAACATACCTTAGAATTATATTTAAAAAAATGACAAGCATGTTGTTAAAGTGTTCAAGTTTGAAGAATATAGAATCCATTTGCTTTTTCCAAATTTTTGAAAAACTCTCAAGACCTTATTGTGTGTTGTGGCCTACCGGGGGAGCTAGCATCAGATTCAGACAATGAGGAGGTTGGGGAGGAACATGGGCCAGTCCTGGAGTCTGGGGAAGGCTCTGATGAGGGTTCTGTGTCGGAGGCAGAGAGGGGGCCATAGCCTTATGCCAATTATCAGCTGCCTTCAGAATCAGACATCAGAGAGGCATATGAACAGCTGGAGCCTGTTCCCAGTGTGGGCATGTGCAGAGTTGCCAGACAAAGGGAACAGCTAAAGAACAGAGGTTGACTTGGGAGTAAGGCTACAGGTGGATGATGAATGGCGTCTCCCAGAGGAAATAAAAGAGGAGAGAAAGAGGAATGGAGTTTTTCAGGAAACCATTAGTTCGCTTAATTGGTTTGTGACTCTTTGAGACTCCTTGCTAAGTTTTGCAGATATCAGCCTGTCAGCTCTCCAAGCCAGATAAGGTTCTGTGACTGTAAATCCTCCCTTGAAAGACTTTGCTGGATGTGAATGAGCAGAATTCACAGTAAATTAATAGAAGGGTTTTTTGTTGGAACAAGGAGTTTGCGTCATGCTCTCGGGAAGTCTAGGTCAGCATAGTATGCTTAGGGTTACCAGTGGGCCAAAGATTCCATCATGATGGTTATATTGCTAAGGGAATCATTTTTATTCTGCCTTCATCCAAGGCTAATATCTTGGTTATTATGTTATTTATTGCTGTGATTTTAGATTTTTATCAGTTTTATTTTGGCTGTTTTACTTATTGCTATGCGCTATCCAGATTCTCTTTTGGGGGGAGATGGGTGACTATATAAATTTGATTTATAAATAAATAAACACAAGAATTTAAAAAGTGCACGACAGGCCAAAAGGTTATCTAATCTGGCATTCTGTGTTACAGAGAGGTAAACCAAATCCAACAGGGATCAAAATCTTCCTGAGAACTAGCTGCTGGCATTTGAGATATGTTACCGGTAATTCAGAAGTACTAAACAACTACCAGGAATAGTAGCCACTGATAGCTGGATGCTTCATGAATTTATTCTATCTGCCCCTTAAACCACATTGGATTGCAGTACTCCTTACTTATTAGATAAAGAAGTGTTTCCTTTTCTTAGTTGTGAATTATCTTTTAATTAATTATAATGTCTGAGATTTGTATCAGGCAAGTGAGTAAGAAAAAAAAGGTGTATTCAAAAGAAATGGAATAGAATCTATAGATGAGCACTAGGTGGCAGGCACTCCTTATTTTAAATTTTCAACAATTCATTTGGTTTAGTTTCTAGGTTGGCAGTTATATTGCATAGCAGATTGTAGCAGCAACCAATCTGATTGGGCCTGATTGTATGTTAAAGACTAACATAAGTTTTATAGCACGCATTGGCCCCAAAAACTCAACTATAACATAATGGTTGGCTTTTAAAGTAACACCTGACTTCTTAGTTATTGTCCTTGTTAAAATGCATTGAAACAACTTTGCCAAGTAGTTTCAATATTTAAAATTTGGTTTTAAATTGATAGAAGCTGTAATTGATGAGCATTTTAGAATTTGATAAATAGATCAGAATAAAAGAATTGAAAAGACAAGTGTCCAATATATTACTCTGCTGCAAATTTTGAGGAGGGGTGATGTAAAACCTTTCCTGAAAAAATTATATTTGAGGAATAGAACTAAATATATTATTCCATGCTTAAATAAATCTGTTAACCTATAAGGGGATAACTTGAGTTTATCAATTTTGCAATAAAAAAAATAGTCCTTTTGGATGTAATTTTCAACTCTATGTTTCCACTATTTTTTTTACTTACTGGCACATACGTTTAACAGATGTTCCAGAGACTCATTTTGGCAACTATATTATTTTGTTTATTATAAGTTTGTGCAATATTTTTTACCAAGCCAAGTATATGAACCATTGTTCCTTCTGCCTCTTTGTACAATCAGCATTTTGAACCATTTGACGATTTTTCAATTTTGGTCTTCATTTGAATAGCTTGCTCTTGAACAGTCAGTTTCTTTTTCCAGCTTTAAACCACTGCCAGGTTTTAGCTTTATCCACTTTCCACTCAACATTTTGTAGAAATTGACTATGTAATGCTTTTCCTGGCCACTATTTTGTTCTTGTTTTTATTGCATTATTTTAATATTCAAATTTTGTTTCATACATATTTGGTAAATTACAATTCTAAATTGCATTAATGCTTCTTGTTGACTGCCTTTTCTGTAATTAGCCAATGAATCCTTTTCTCCTTCGAGATTTTGTTTGACCTGAAGTAGACCTCTGCCTCCATTTTTGCAGGGCGGGTATCAATACCGTTAACAGGGATGTAATGCATAATGAATAGTCATTAGCTTTCTTGTATAGAAACAAAAGCTTCATCCATTCAAGAAGATGGCAAAAAATTATTTGTCAGCTATGGATTTAAAAAGTATTTCTGAAAACTACTAAAATCAACTCAGAACAAAGTAAAAAAACCAATATTTTTAATATACACCTACCAATATTTATTTGTTTGGGATTTTACACTACCATATTCTAAGATTGTCATCCATTTCAACTTTCCTCCCCCCCCCCCCCCAATGGATGCTATAGCCTATATATTAGGAGCAATCATCCCTGGAGTTAATCTGTCTTCCAAGTGTGTCCTGTATTTTCTGGATGCTTACACTTTTGCTAATGTGGGAATTTCCTCCAAAGCAAAAATCAGAGAACCAGCACCCTTTCTTGTAAAGTCACCGTGCCAAGTTGGCTACAGTGGAAATTATCAGAGTTTGTTGCAGAAAAATCAAATCCAGAGAGCACACACAGATAACTGATTCAGTTGGATTCATTACCTTCTTTATATACATAATAACAGATGAATAAATGTACAATACCAATAGTAGATTCTTTCAATATGATAGAAGTTACAAGAAGAACACAAGCAGGGAAGAACAGTTTCATCTTAGAGTTCAGAGCAGACAGACTAGTTTCAGTTTCAATTCTCAGCACATACTTAGTTCTGTTTACGCTCCCATTGGCTGACTCAGTTGCTATGCCTATTCATTGGCTGACCTTGTTACCATGTCTCTCCCAGTCATGAATATTCTAACAGAAATCACTCTTGGAGAAAAGTATTTAGAATAGAATAGAATAGAATAGAATAGAGTAGAGTAGAATAGAATAGACTAGAACAGAACACAATGCAACGCAACGCATTAGAACACAACACAACACAACACAATACAATACTTTATTTGGCCAAGTGTGATTAGACACACAAAGAATTTGTTTCCAAAAGCTCTCAGTGTAGTGATTTTCTAAAACATTATTATAAACTGATCATTTTACATGCATTGTTTGGCATCTAAGCTGGTGAGGAAGATCAAGTAATGCATTTCTCATTTCAGACGCTATCATACAACAGATATAACCTTACCACCGAAACAAGTGAAGAGCAAGCCAAAGAAATCCTTATTCGACATCGATACAGCATGCGGCAGACCACAAGGAAAGGTCACAGCTTACCATGGGGAGGGCAGGTACCTCTCACATAATCAGCTATGGGATTTATGCAACAGTGTATGGAAATTGCTGAAGCTTCAGCCAAAATAAACACAAGAGAAGCTATCTAATGATTGGATAAAAGCATAGAAATAGCAAAATATGCAATCCAATAAATCCATAGATTGATGGGCTAAGGTCTGCAAGGCAATGTATGGAATGGTGTATGGATATGAATGAGAGCAAGAATGGTTTCCAAGGCTTTAAAAGTTTTGAGAGTGAATGAAATTGCTGTAAACTATTAATTTTATCCCACCCCCTTATGAAAAATTCATCCCTTGAATGTTTTAGTTTATATTTCAAACGCTTTTTCTTGTTCTATGCAAAGAAAATGTTATAGAGGTGGGTGTATCTAAATAGGTATTCTGCATACTGCTGCTCATTAGCAATTGATGTAGCCATTGGACGCACCATATCAGCTGTAGGGTGGCTGATTTTCCTTTCTTAAAAAAAAATTAACAGAAGAATATTATTGTCATTGTAGGGAATGTTCAACCAAGCAGCATTTAATAATAATAATGACAAAAACACTTTAGAAAGACAGAGATTTCAAGTAATATGGGTGAACAGTATTTAGATTAGCTGACTTTGAGATTTTTAAATAGCTGCAATAGACATGAGGATGATCAATGGGCCTCTGGACAAGTTGGGAATTGAAACTATTCCAGTATTTTGAATTCATGTATACCACATGCATGATAAATAAGTTTGCAATTATACTATCATTATAGTAAAATATATTGTTAGTATTAATTGAACTAATTTCAAATATATTTTCACATTTTCCCCTATAACTAGAGGTCAGATCATTCAAAATGGAATCTATACACATTTCTGTAAATGTGTATCTCCTCTTTTTTTATTTTGTCTACAGGCTTCCAGTAAAAGCCTACGTTATTTATCCCTGCCCTTTGGTAATTCTCAACCAATTAGAAGAACAACTAGGATTGATGATGATGATCTAACAGGTAAGGCTTTTTAATGGAAACAATAAAAGAAAATGGAAAATTACTGGCAATCTTTACTAATTTTGCTATTATCCATCAAGTTCCCGGTAGATGCAACCTTGGCAAAGTTTTACTTTCAATGATTGTGAGATAGTGCCCATCAGAATTTAAATTTTTTACCAATCTGGTGCTTTCCAGATTTCAATTCTGTAAATTTTAATTGCAAAACAACTGGAAAACACTGGTTGAGAAAAGCTGGTTTAGAGAAATGTCCACTTTTTGCATTGGTATTATTTAAAATGCTATTCACTTCATTATCACAGACAACTGATTTTTTTCTGTATCTTTTACAGCGAAATAAGATTTGGACAGCATTGTCTGATTTGAATACCACGCTTTAGTTTAAGGAAGCAGTCTGAATACTAACACAGCTGCTTTTAAGGTTTCATATTAAAAGTATAATTGCCCTAATCCAGGGGTCCCCAAATTTGGCAACTTTAAGATTTATGGACTTCACTTTAACAAGTCTTAAAGTTGCCAAGTTTGAAGACCACTGCCCTAATCCCTTGATTCCTTAAAGCAGCCATGTCACTTTTTAGGCTAATGTGGTACTCTTTAAAGCTCTCAATGCTATAAAGAAGCAGTTCTGCTTGCACTCTACGAATTACAATTTTTTTTACACATGGCTGCAATTAGGTAACCATTAGATGGTACCAAAAAGTTGGATTTCTGCTATCACACGGTTGCCCAGATTTTACCAGCCCTGTTCTAGTTTCCACTTAATCTTTAACTACTAAGTAGGTATAAATAGGCAGCTATGTTTTTTCAAGTATTTTACATCTGCTAAAGGCTTGGGGAAGCAATTTATTTTTAAAAAATAGCAACACCAGCTGTAGATGAAAAAAAGATATGGCTATTATACTTGTTTCATATCAGGATTTTCATATCAGAAAATACACATACAGTAAAGAAATATTTACAAACAAGTAAGTTTTCATTTCTGGCCCATTTACTGGCAGATATGGGCTAAGGTGTTTATTATATACCAGAAAAATAGAGTTGAAAGGTACCTTGAAGGTCTTCTAATCCAAGCTCCTAGTCAAACAGGAAACCCTACAACATTTCATACAAATGGTTGTTCAATCTCTTTTTAAAAACCTCCAGCGCTGGAGTACCCACAATTTCTGGAGGCAAGTGTATGTGTGTGATTATATATGCATGCACACGCACATATGTGTGCATGCATACATGTGCAATATTTTATGTCAAATTGGCTTTTGGATACGACATTATTAGAGATGACTCTGCTGAAACATTTAATGTGCCAAGTAATATGTATAGTTCTTTAAAAGAAGCTATCTTGGAGATATAATAAAAACAAAAGATTTATACCAACCAATCTTTTATTTTTAAAGAGCCCTAAAGCTAAACATCTTTGAAATTAATAATAATTAATTTGATAATTAAATGTGCCACAAACCCATCCTGTTTTTTACTGGCAAACAAAACTATTTATTAATTGCAGATCTTACTCATCTTGAAGGTTTTATCTTGTATGGTCCAACAGTTGGCTCAATGCCCCAACATATTAATAATACACATAGAAGAGGTGAACACTCACATGAATCATTGGACTCAATATAGCCAAAGCTTTGGTCAATTGGATTTAGCAAAAAGGAGACTTTATTTATTTATTTTAATAATTTCTATGATCAGCTATCAGTGACTCTAAGTGGCATACAAATGTTACAACACTTTATCCAGTGTTTATCTTGAACTTGTAGTTAAAGAATCTTAGCCCCAGCCAATATCATTTAGACCAAATGTTACTATTTTTGTAAATAACCATAAGGAACTCTTGTTTCTTCATTACACTAGTTTTGCACATTCTTTAATAAATATTTATTTGTGTTTAAAAAGAATCTTCAAAATTATGGACAAGGAAGTAGAAATGTAAAATGTGGCACCAAAGGAAAGGAGATGCCTCCACAAAACAAAGGGAAAAGAGAGCTAGATCTAAATGTTCTTTTTGTGTAAGGCAAAGGTATAATAATTATGATTTAATAGAATATTATAATAAACAAAACTGTGACTAATCCTTTGTTTAGCTTGTCAAATTGTTGGTTCTAATGGTCATTGTTGTATTCATGTCAGAAGCACCCAAGACACTTCCAGGTTAAACATATGGCAGGTGACATCACTATTGCCAGGGAATGCCCACTTGGAGGCTCCTTTTATGTCCCCACTAATGCGTCCATTGAAGTGGTATTCATCTATCTACTAACAGCAACTGCTTTCGAACTGCTGAGTCAGCAGGAACTGGAATGAATAACTGGAGCTCTCTGTCAATGACTGTTCTCTGCAAATAGAATACATGGCCATTATATCATTGTCTTCAACTTCTCCTCTATAATTATGTAGATATTTCTTTCTGAATTCAGGTTACGGTAGCAGTGATTCCGAGTCTGTCTTCATGATGCATAATTCAAAGGCTGGACCAAGGTCACCTCAGAAGAAACACCGCCAGCAGGAAGAATTTCTCCCAATGGAGCGAATGCATTCACGAACTAATCCAGCCAGTTTTACAAGGCAGAAAAGAACAAATCAACAGGATCAGGGGGCCAGAATACAAAAACCACTTTTAGCCCCGAAGCCTCAACTTAATGCTGTTCTTGAAACTGATACTCAGGAACTTGAGTCAGAGGATGAGGTCAACAGGGCCTCATGCCCTACAGCACCTGTTGTAGTATGGGCGGCAGAAACCAGAGGCAAAAACCATGCTTATCGGTCCAAAAGACACTTTACTCAAAGAAAAAAGTGAATCCTCACCCTCGCTGCATGCTATAATGACAATTGTCATTCCAAATGTTTCATAAATTGTCGGAAACTTTTAAGTGGAAAGTTTTTGTATTCTTAGACGCTCTAGGCAAAATAAAAGATTTAAATATGGATTATCTGTAATCTGTCTCTTACTATCTGTTTTCAGTAGATTGTGATACTGAAAATCTTGTTGCAATAAATTGTGATCAAGCTGACTGACAGTTCACTCCTAAATACAGAAGAAAATGTCTACAATGATTATGAAAATAACAGGACTGAGCTATTAAATAAAACATTGCATTTGTTTTACAGTTGTACAACTGTGCAACTCAGTTGGCTTGACTTTATCAGAATGAAGTGTTATGAGGCACAGATAGTGCCCAACTCTTTTTAAGGAAGCACCTTTTTACACTGACTCAAATCTTCATTCACAAGTTTCATAGCTGAAGACGTTTCAAAACATCAAATTTACATGTGTATAAATCTAGTTTGACTTTCAATAGCTGCTTTGTAACATCAGGATGTACAGACTGGATAACAGTTATTTTTATTGCTTCATGAAATGACTGATAAGGTACTTTTCATAACTTTTATGAAATTATTAAAGTTCTTTAATTTTAAAGCTTTGCAAAATCCTAATGTTAACAGAACTAACTCTAGTTGCTTGATCTGTGAAAATACATATAATTATCTAGCACTTGCTTAAGGATATTGTGTAATTTGTTTTACATTACACTGAACTATAACTGCATTGGTTTGCATTGTTAAGTACCAGTATTGGTTGACTTGCATTGATCATACTGCATAGGTTGACCCACTGTTTCAGTCCAATACAGTGAAATAAGTTTGAAGTATTGAATTGTATTAGTTCTTCCTAAAACAAGAGTTGCTCAAGATCTCCAGTATCAATCATGTGCATGGCTCCAGATACATAAAGCAAATGTTTTAATTAAAAATCTGCCTTAGTGAGAATATGAGGACTGGGGATTTTCTCAGGTGCTGTGACATGAATTCATTTCACCTAACAAACCCCTTTGCCTAACAAACAATATTACCTGTATGTTAGATAAGTTTGCCTATAATTGCCTATAATTCTGTCACATGAGGCTTTACTAAATCTTGCAATGTATGCCTCCAGAGCTACTACTTTATGAAAATAGAGTTGGACATTTTTATTTTTGTTTCTTAAATGCTGCTTGACATCACAGATGTATTCATTTGCTGGTAAGTTTCTTTTTGCATGGGGCTAGATTGAATGCATTCAATTTATATGATTGCCCATCTCATGTTGATGATTTGAGCAGCTAATAAAGTTAAAATGGGCCTGGTACTAGAATACTGGAGGAGCCATCTCACCCCAATTACATTGACCGATCTCACCCAAGCAAGCAAGGGATGCTGTGAATGCCATTAGTCAAAGAATTTGAGGATCGAGGAAAAGGACCTTCTCTGCTGTTGCCTCTCACCTTTGGAACATCTTACCTGTAGAGTTGAGGCAACATCCCTTACTCTTCTGGTTTTCTGGAAAAATGTCCTGGATCTGCTCATTAGGATGGGGGGGGGGGCAGGGTCTACATTTGTAATGCAATTTAGGAATGGCTGATAGTTTGAGAGCACTCCCTCCACTTGGTAACTTTTTTGAGTCTTCTGAATTTTTTAATTTTGTTTTTTACTTTTAACCTGGGAATGTTAACCTTGTTGTTAATTCTGTTTCTAACTTTCCTTTTAGTCATCTATTTAGGTAATTTTTAAGACTATAGTCACTTAGGTGAGATGGGTGGTGTAGAAATTTAACAAACCAAGAAATAAAATAAAAGAAGCCTACTACCAGACATAAAGATATAATCAGAAAATAATGTTTTATTTAACCAGTCTTCGAAGCTAAAATATGCTACTGGTATATGTATCATAAAAATGTACTTTCCAGGGACAAAAGGCAGTAATTATAGCCACCGCTGAAAGAATATCTTATTAAAAACAGTATTTAAGATGCCTACTGTACACTGATTATAACATAAATATTATCTAAAATGCTTCTCAGAAATTTAGCTTGTAGGCTAATAATCTCCAATGCAAAAATAGGAGACTTTAAGTTTGGTAACTTAAAATGTGTGAATTTCAACTCCTATATTGGCTGAAGCTGGAATCTACACATCTGAAATTTCTCATGTTTGATAAGTGCTGCACTAGACTTATGCAAATTATTCGACTAGGCACTTTGCTCATGAGTGAAATATGTCTCTGGATTCGCTTTTGGAAAGTTTGAACTACACAGGGGTAACACAGAGGTATTAAGGGCTTTCTGACATATTCCAGGAATTCTCAGAAATCAGTTCTTTCACAGGTAACAGAACCTGGCAATGGCTAAGAGCAGGAAAATTGAAGAAAAAGACACAGGGACTAATTGTAGCTGCACAAGACCAAGTCTTAAAAACAAATACACAAAGTCAGAATTGAGAAGACAGCAACAGAAAGCAAATGTCACCTCTGAAAAGAAGTAGAAAACAGTAGACCAGCTAATGCAGAAAGATCACACAGACTGACTACAGATAACAGCATGACAAAATAGCAACAATGGAAGAGCTGCAAGAAATACCATTTGCCTGCAAGCAAGAACTGGTGGGACCACAAAATAGGTAATGTAATACAAAATGAAAAAGCTAAAGTGCTCTGGGACTTTAGAATTCAAACAGACAAGCACCTGCCATATAATACCTCAGACTTAAAACTGTTTATAGGGAAGACAAATAGGTGTGGTTAGTGAATATTACAGTACCTGGATACAGCAGATTAGAAAGAACTGGAGAGAGAAAAATCACAAAATAACAAAGAAGTAGAAAATAGAAGTAGAATGACTGGCAAAATAAAGCAAAAATAGTACCAAACATCTGTAGCACTGCTCCATCTGCACTGACAAAATCCCCATCAGTCAATTTCAGAATTGAAACAGTTTAAATTCTGCAACAGTACTTTTAATATCATCAAACAACATCTACCTATCCATGTTCTTGGCAAAGGTTCAATAGGTTGTTAAAAATGCCAAATCCAGTCTAAATGTCTGGCTGTACAACCAACCATAATACTTTTACCTTTGCACATATGACAGTGGTGGGTTTCAAAAATTGTTGGAACCTACTCTGTGGATGTGGCCTCCTTTGTGGGAGTGGCTTTCCACCCATGTGACCTGATGGGAGTGGCTTGCCGCCCATGTGACCGGATATGAAATTATGAATTAGTACTTAGGTCGGTCCAAGTAGCTATTCAGAAACTCTGGCATTGAAACATGCAAGTCTTAAAGCTGTCAAGTTACAAGATCCTTACCAGTGGTGGATTTCAAAATTTTTTGGAACCTCTTCTGTAGGTGTGGCCTGCTTTCCGGGTCCACTGGTGGAACCTTTTCTAACCGGTTTGGTGGATTTGACGAACCGATTCTACCGAATAGGTGCGAACTGGTAGGAACCCACCTCTGACATATGAACAGGAGAAATAAGTATTCATATTGATTCAAAAAGTAAAAATACAGATGAATTTCCAATCAAAACTGAACCTTAGCTCAGCAAACACTGTGCTGTGTGTACTATTATCTCCAGCCTTCACTATAATTACCCCTACAGATTTGCAAAAGATTGGCTACTGGGATTAAGCAGATTGTGTGTCAGAATAGATAGGGTGGGGTTGTTTTTTTAATGAGTTACAAAGAACTAAGAGGTTGCAGCTAGCTGGTGCTAGGATTTGCCAATCCCTGTAATGCATTTTGAATGTGAAAAAAAGGAAACCTTTCCTTTATTTAGAAAACCTGCTTCACTAATAATTTCTTAGTTCAGATTCCTGGACTCAGGAATGCCCAGATGCACATAGAATACATACTTTCACTTCCAACAGAAGTTAAGTTTGTAAGGTGTTTAGATTCTCAGTTGTTTAATAACCATAAGCAAGTAATAAGAGGTTCTTTTACTTAGGCTGTTTAAATGTAGGAAGCTTAAATGGAAAGATGCAGGAAATTCAAAAGCCTACAAGCAAATGTCCAATATTTAAAATACCATGTGCTGACCGTGTGCTCAGAGGGATCCAGTTTTTTAATTTTAAATACACTGTCATGTCACTCCTTTCCAGTGGTGGGTTTGAAAATTTTTAGAATCTATTCTGTAGGTGTGGCCTGTTTTCTGGGAGTGGCTTGGTGGTCATGTGACCAGGTGGGAATGGTTTGGCAGTCATGTGACTGGGTGGGAGTGGCCAAGTCGATGTTACTGAATTCTTTGCCCCAAAGAATGACCTACAAAAAGAAGAAATAAAAAAAGGAAATTTATTATTTTGTGCACTTACTTCTTAAATAAGAATAAAATAAGTACACAAAACAATAAAACAGCTACTTACAGAAGAAATATGGCTGTCCTTGCCGGGTCTTCAACATTACTGACCACCTTATACACACACTTCCAGCCCCTCTGCCTCTTCCCTCTTCCTGGATTCACTCAGACATTTTAAAAACTCACAGCCTGTGCATACACAAGACATTTTTAAAACCCATAGCCTGTGCACAGCACACACACTTCCAGCTCCTCTGTCTCTTCCCTCTTCCTGGACTCATTCAGACGTTTTAAAAACTCACAGCGTGTGCATACGCACACACTTCCAGTCCCTCTGCCTCTTTCCTCTTCCTGGATTCATGCAGACGTTTTTAAAAGAGTGGAAGAGTATATGCGTATTCACAGGCTGTGAGTTTTATAAAAGTTTTGTGTGTGCACAGACTGTGAGTTTTAAAAACGTCTCAGTGAATGCAGGAAGAGGGAAGAGGCAGAGGGGCTGGAAGTGTGTCTTCCAGCCCCTCTGCCTCTTTCTTCTTCCTGGATTCACTCAGATGTTTTTTAAAACTCACAGCTTGTGCACACGCACACACTCTTCTAGCAGCCCCTCTGCCTCTTCCCACTTTCCCAACATCCTTCCCCCCCTCAGCCACTCACAAGTTCTTTCTTCTGGTTCTTCTTCGGCAGCATGGTGAGGATGGGCGGGGTGAGTGAAAGAGTGAACGAAGGGAGGGAGCGTTCCGGTACAGGACCTCCTGACCAACAGGTACGGGGAAGGCATGCTAAATTTCACCATCTGGTACAGCTGTACCAGTTGAAACCCACCCCTGCTCCTGTCACCTTGTGATACTCCTTGATTTTTCTCAGTAGATAACAGCATGATTCAAGTTACATAAGCCATATTACAGCATAAAACTTATTTCACGACACAGCATGATTCATGTTTATGCTCTGTGAAACTTGACCAGATGTTCTGCAAAGATATATTTGTTTTGGCTGAGCATGAAATTAAATCTGCGAAGTCTATGGAAATCTGGTGTGTGTGTGTGTGTGTGTGTGTGTGTGTATGATTTTTTACATTGAGGAAGCATCATCATCTTCAAAGCTCAACGAATAAGCACTTCTTTGACAGGCAATGAAAGTTAATGAATATTTTAAGAGCCTGCCAACACTGATGTACAATTTACAGATTAACATTTTTATTTTATTTCATTTCTCTATATTTGTGTGCCATCTTGATCAGCACCTTTAAGCACTCCCAGAAGAAAATAAAATCTAAACCCTATAAATATGTAGTATATATTGCCCAACATACCGTATATACTCGAGTATAGGCCGACCCGAATATAAGCCGAGGCACCTAATTTTACCACAAAAAACTGGAAAAGTTATTGACTCGAGTATAAGCCTAGGGTGGGAAATGCAGCAGCTACCGGTAAATTTCAAAAATAAAAATAGATACCAATAATGTTTTTGAATATTTATTTCAAAGAAAAACAGTAAACTAGCAGTGTATTCAATGAAATACTTCACTCACCTCATGATGCTGATGTCCCGCTGTGATGATGATGTCCCGTGCAGCCGCGGGAGCGATGTCCCGCCTCCTATGACACACGGCACAGTGATTCCTATCATTGGATCACTGTACCAGAGGAGGTGGGACATCGCTATGTGGCTGCTTGCCATAACAAGGAGGAGGTGGGACATCGTTGCAGAGCGGCAGGAGGGGGAGGAAGGGGAATCGTAAGACAGCCCTGCATTACATTAGAATGTGAGGAGGGGGGATGGTGCGGTGCGCGCTGCGCGGCAAACTGACACAAAGGGAGGGGAAACTCACAGGGGCACTGGGCCATTCACGAGTGTCACCCAGCGGCATGGCCCCGCCCCTTTTTCTCCTCCATTTCGGGCAAATTTTTCACTGACTCGAGTATAAGCCGAGGCGGCTTTTTTCAGCCCAAAAAGTGGGCTGAAAAACTAGGCTTATACTCGAGTATATACAGTATGTAATTATTAATCTGTATTAGCAACAGATTAACAGAACAATAACACCTGCTAGCTACAAAACACTACATTGCTAATCACTACAAACTAACCTCTAGAAGTCCAACAACTCAACAGAAAAGAAACATCTATACCAGTTTCTAAATTAAACAGAACAAGAAGTTGTCCAAACTCCAGGAGAAGAAATTCTACTGTCCTGTGCAACCATAGAAAACATTTTCCCCTGGTATTCCCATTCCCCCAAGTAATCAGAACCAGAACTTTCTGGACAGAATATCCATGACTGAAAGATTCCATTGAGAAAAGAGAGTCCTGATGAAAATTATGAGTCAGGACAGGGAGAGCTTTATAAATAATAACCATCACCGTAAATTGTGCTGAAAACCTATTGATGGTCAACGTAGTTTCCTGAATCTCAAGCAGGCACTGCGAGGTGGCGCAGTGGTTAGGGTGCAGTACTGCAGGCCACTTTAGCTGACTGTGATCTGCAGTTCAGCGATTCAAATCTCACCGGCTCAAGGTCGACTCAGCCTTCCATCCTTCCGAGGTGGGTGAAATGAGGACCCGGACTGTGGGGGCAAGTTGCTGACTCAATTTGCTAAAAAAATTGTAAACCGCTTAGAGAGGGCTGAAAGCCCTATGAAGCGGTATATAAGTCTAATACATACATACATACATACATACATACATACATACATACATACGTAAATACCGTGTTTTCCCCAAAATAAGACAGGGCCTTGTTTTCTTTTGACCCCCAAAATAAGCCCTTTGGCTTATTTTCGGGGAGGTCTTATTTTTGAGGTGCAAGAGGCAGTGAGAATGGTCATGGCATGGTGGCTGCTGTGCTGCAATATTTTGGGGGAGGATTTATTTTCAGGGGAGGGCTTATTTTAGTGCATGCGCTCAAAAGGATATTTGGGCTTATTACCTGGGGAGGTCTTATTTTGGGGAAAACAGGGTAGTAGTTTGAGGCAGCCTTCAGAGATAGCCCCAATGCAGCTGATTACAAGAATCTATCTTGTAATCAGGTGATGAAGGCATAATTTCTTTCAGGGAGATACCACTGAGTAATGGAGGAAGGTACAGAGCCATCTCCAACAGCCACCTCCATTGGTTCCTGACACTGTACCTCAAGTGTGAGGTTTCACATCCAATCCTCTACAACAGAATTTCTCATTTTGCCTGCAGAATGTCCTTCATGGCAATAGTTATTTTTTTTCTTTTGCCTTTTGCCAAAACACAATTCATAGGGAGGAATACCCACTCTTCAGCAATCAAGTCTGTGTAATTGAAAACAGGTCCCATCCATTATCAGAGAACTGAATGAATAAGTGTTTAGAAGGAAACATCTGTTTTCCTTTAGAAAATGAACCAGTAGCTGATAAAGCATAGTGGCTGCACCTTCACATGTTAAAACTTCAGGTCTTTTCTTCAGATTTCGGTAAGTCAGACATCTGTATCATTTACTATTTTAACTCTGAGCAAAGAAGCCACAGGACACCGATCTTATAATTAAATGCACCACTCCAGAAGTAGTCCAGGTGTACAACTCCTGCTTTAAACAACAGAGGTGTCTCTAAATTATTGTGGATTACACCCTTCATAATATAAGTAGCACTTTAAAGATGCCAAGCATTCTGTAGTGATTATCTCCTTAGCAGTGTTAATAATAATGAAGTGGATTATGCACAACCTGTACCATGATATCCATTTGATATCATGTTTTAAAATTGTCCTAGCTAAACAAGTTACCTACTGTATATACTCAAGTATAAGCCTAGTTTTTCAGCCCACTTTTTGGGCTGAAAAAAGCCGACTCGGCTTATACTCGAGTCAGTGAAAAATTTGCCCGAAATGGAGGAGAAAAAGGGGCGGGGCCATGCCGCTGGGTGAGGCTCGTGAATGGCCCGGCGCCCCTGTGAGTTTCCCCTCCCTCTGTGTCAGTTTGCCGCGCAGCGCGCACCGCACCATCCCCCCTCCTCACGTTCTAATGTAATGCAGGGCTGTCTTATGATTCCCCTTCCTCCCCCTCCTGCCGCTCTGCAACGATGTCCCACCTCCTCCTTGTTATGGCAAGCAGCCACATAGCTATGTCCCACCTCCTCTGGTACAGTGATCCAATGATAGGAATCACTGTGCCGTGTGTCATAGGAGGCGGGACATCGCTCCCGCGGCTGCACGGGACATCATCATCACAGCGGGACATCAGCATCATGAGGTGAGTGAAGTATTTCATTGAATACACCGCTAGTTTACTGTTTTTCTTTGAAATAAATATTCAAAAACATTATTGGTATCTATTTTTATTTTTGAAATTTACGGGTAGCTGCTGCATTTCCCACCCTAGGCTTATACTCGAGTCAATAACTTTTCCAGCTTTTTGTGGTAAAATTAGGTGCCTCGGCTTATATTCGGGTCGGCCTATACTCGAGTATATACGGTACCTGAAACTTCTTCAGGTGAGTGTGGGTAGAGATTAAAATCTAAACTCTCAATTCTAAATGCCGAAGGTGCAAGAACATAAATGGAAAATTGCTTCACTATCATGCAAAGCGCCTCTTGAGCTGCTTTATAAGACTTCATCTCCTTTGAAATAGAGAGATTGTTAAATAGATTAACAATTATTGAAAAGTGTGAAATACAATGGAGGAATAGACTGAGTTTGATTGTTAGAAAAGATAGAATTTTGAAAGAAGGGAGCCATGTTATAACTTTAGAGAAAAAAAGAGAATAAAATATAAATGCATATATAACTGCTGTAAATAAAATCAGAACTTACTCCTTTATATATTTTTCCTTTCTCTTTCTTTTCTGTCTGCTTTATTTCTTCCTTATTTACTCATCTCTTTTCTTTTACTTTATTAAAAAAAGAAATATATTTAGAACCTGAAATAGTTGTTTTAAATAAGAACAGAATTGCTATCCAATGGTTTCCAGTCTGCAGATAGTCTTTAATGTATAGACATATATACAGATAATACAGCCTTAAATATCAGGATATGATATTCTTATCTTAAATCTCATGGTGGTGATATTATCAAGTTTCATCTCCTAGCTAATTTAATTTCAGAGTCCTATAGATACCATCAAAGTGGATAATGGATTATGGTACTAATAACTCTTGTGGCTGATTCTTAATTTATATAGTGACTCTCTAAAAACTTAACTGGAGAGTACAACAACTACATGAAAGGAATGCTGGAATGAATCTTATCTTACATTTTTTATAGCAACTGTTAAAAAACTGCCTTTGATGTCAACCTAGTCATTTGCCAAGAATAAACTGTGGTATTCATAATGTTTCTGAGCTATATTCCAATAACATCCAGCATTATAGCTATATTTCCCAAGGATATTAAATTTGTCAAATGTCACAGGTTGCTTACTTTTGATGTAGTCAGTGTCTTGTGGTGTGACTTCTATGCTTCACTGTAACACCATATCCTCCTTCTTAGGTTTAGTTTTCAATGGTTTTCATACACAGTTAAAAGAAAGATTTAAAGTATATGACAGGATATTTGCAACAAAAGATAGAATTTGAAGATGAATTATGTGCAAATCATGAACATGTAATTGGCAAAATATATAAGTTCTTGTTGAAATTTGATATGAAGAGTGAAGAAGTGAAAGAGTGCATGACAAAATGTGCTAAGAATTTTATACAAAACATATTGTATCTTATAATATATAACAATAGTAGAAAGGATTTAAGTTCACAATAAGTTATAGACAAAATTTTAATAAAATTATGTAACCTTGATGTTTGACTCCTGAAAAATTATCTAGAATATTTAAAGGTACTTCAAATTTATGTTCGAAATGTGTATAACATGAAGAGTTTTTTTAGCATGCTTGGTAGATTTCAAAAAAACAATCAGAAAATTTTAACCTCAAATACATATATTGATACAAAGAATTTTAAAGACTCAAGTGAAAGCTGAATACTTTTTTGAGTGGAGGGGGGTTTGGGATTAATGGACAGACAAGTAGAAAAATGCTGTGGCAAATTGTTTTTATATATGATCATTGCCGTGAGATGACTATGGAAAGATTCTGAATACACAGTGGAAGAAGATGAAGATAATGGATCTAATAGAGACCACAAAATTAACTTGAGAAAGATCAACTACTAATTGAAATGCCTTATGAATATTTTGTTGAAAAATGAACTGAAGCTTTATGGATTTGTTGATTAGAAATAGTAGATTATAGAAAGAAAGAAACTTTGATGACTCTTAGAGAGAGAACATAAAATATAGATTAATTTATAACTGCTATTAAGAAGACCGGAAACCACTTTTTAATTTTTCTTTCTTTTTTCTTTTCTACTTTTTGTCCTGTATCTATTTTTCCCTTTTCTATTTTTTTCCTCCATATCTTTTAACTAAACATTTCTTTCATATCATATTTTACTTTGTGGAAAAACTTGTTTAATAAAATTTATATAAAAACCACAGCCTCCTCCTCTTTTTCTCCTTCTTAGAAGTAATAAATTAATTTCTATAGTTGGGAAGTCATGGAAAAAAAATCTGTAAATTTTTAAATTTTTCCCTCTTCTCTCTTTGTCTCATGTACCTTTAAATTGTTCAAGTATTGACACACCCAAAATCCAATCTGGAAAAGCAGTCCCTTTTTATTTCTGACTTGGTTGGGCTGTGCTGGTGTATGCAATGAATACAATAGGCCAGTAGGCTGTACAACTTGAGGCTGTTTTCCTTCCTTGATTCGTTTTTTTTTTTTTAATGATTCTGCGGGACAAATCCAGACAGCAGAGTTTGCTTTCTGCGTATCTTCATTGCATTCTAGTGGTCATTAGGATTTTTGCTATCCAGATATTGTACACCTATTATGATCAGGATTTCTAAGAATAGCAAGGTTGAGAAATCCTAGTGCAAGTCATTATTCCATTATCCTTTCCCCAGTATTTTGCACATACTTCTTTGATTAGCAGAGCTCAGGCTTTGCTGATTTCAGAGTTTCCACTTCCTGGACCAGAAGCAGAAAACAGTATCACTTTAGTTTGTGTTGAAGTGCAGTGCTATCAAATTGCTATTTAGAAGAAGGGTCCTCAGTCTGCAATTCTAACTTTGGTAGTTGATATGGCCTAACTCTTAGTCTCTTAGCACTTGTTATAAACTATTTATCAGTAATAAGCATCTTGAATTTTTGAAGAACATTTTTTTAGTATTTTGCTAAATTCAGAAGGCTATTCCTGAACGATATGACATCCTAATTAGCTTTCCTTCATTTCATACAACCAATAAAGTTGAGTAAAAGCTTCATTCTCTTTGTGAGCACAAAAAGCAATTGATTGAAACAACATTGTTTAAACTAACATCCTTTGTTCCACGGCCTATTTGAAGATCTAATGAGTCTATGGACCAATCTTGAAGTTAATTTGGCTCACCTGAATTGGAAAATAGGCACGGCCTTTTATTTCTGATGGAGATAAGATACAGCATTGCTTACTATACAAATATCCACTGGCCAACAGAAACGTTTTAACATGCAGTGAGAAAGGAAGGAAGGAACAAAAGGAACAAAATCAATTACTGTAAATGCAAGCATGGCAGACAGCAGAATTGCCAAATACCAATAGTAAAAAGAATCAAGGAACAAGAAATAAAGTTTCAATTGACCATGGCATGAAAACTGCAGAAAACAATTATATATTCAACAGCAATCAAAATAAGAAAGAATATTTCAAAACTAATTTGAAAACAGGAGAAAGGGGACCATTGGTACATTTTACCCTAGGAAGATGTATGGTTTCTCATATATGGAACATTACACATTCTAAAGAAGAAGAAAAATATCTTCTAACCCCCAAAGGTGATATGTGTTTTCCTTAATCTTGGGTCCTCTGCCAGAGGCCTGGAAAATTGAGGGTTCTGTGCAGTGTCTTAGCTATTCTTAACACTACACCAGTGGTGGAATACAACCGGTACACCTACTGGGAGCACCAGGTCCCGTTCTGGTACAGTGCTCCAGAGGGCCTGCCCGCCCACACTCCTTACCTGTATTTGAGCTGTTCGGGGCTTCTGCGCATGTGCACAGAGCATACGGTCTCTGCGCGATCGTCCGCCGAGCAGCTGGAGCGTTCCGGAGGTGTCACGGAGCGTCACAGGCGGTAAGTACGCATGCACACGCTGCATGCATTCATGTGGTGGATGCCCAGCCCCATTGCATCATACCGGTTGCACCAGGATCCAGAACATTCCACTGCACTACACCCTTCTGAACAGAGAGGTCTGATGTTGCTCCTTGGTCAGAGGTGGTATTCAGCAGGTTCTGACCAGTTCTGGAGATTGAAGAAGCTGCCTGGATAAGCAGTGAAATGTTGCAAGTCAAATTGCCATGATTTAACTTCCAAACAACTGTATCTGGATGATTGAGATAGAATAACTGATCTGTGTGGCTAGGCAAGGATTTGTTTCTACAGTCAGGAAGCGTATCAGGGTTTAGTTGTACCTAGAAATAAAAAGCCAATTTTCTTGTTACAGATTTATACTGTATATTAACAAAACGGTTATGAGCCTTGGTGGTGCAGTGGTTAGAGTGCAGTATGCAGACTATTTCTGCTAACTGCTGGCTGTCTACAATTTGGCAGTTCAAATCCCACCAGGCTCAAGGTTGTCTCAGCCTTCCATCCTTCTGAGGTGGGTAAAACGGGGAGCCAAATTGTTGGAGGCAATATGCTGACTCTATAAATCACTTACAGAGGGCTGTAAAGGACTGTGAAGCGGTATATAAGTTTAAGTGCTATTGCTGTTGCCATACCAATTTTCCAGAAAAAGATATTAGATATTCTTTCTTGGGCCAGCAATGAATTGTGACACACTACAATAAATATGCAGAAGCTAAGCTATCTTGAAAAAAAAAAGATAAATATTCAATCTTTGGATATTGTTTGGCTGGGATTATAGTAAAGGACTGTGAAGCGGTATATAAGTTTAAGTGCTATTGCTGTTGCCATACCAATTTTCTTGAAATGACAAGTTACATACCCTGGCACGTGTGCCAGAGATGGCAGGCAGAGCCCTCTTTGTGGGCACCCTCACCATTGCCAGCTGTTCTTCTGGTTTCCAAAGTGCTGGAAAATGGCCTGAAAATGGCCCCAAAACAGCCTGGAAAACAGCCTGAAAATGGCCCAGAAAACTGCCCCCAAACCAGGCAAAAAAACAGCCAAAAAACAGGCATGTGCAGTCTTTGGGTTTCCGGTGTTCTGGCACACACTCATGTATGCACATGCACACGGGTTCCGGTTTGGGCACTCGGTGCCGAAAAGGTTCTCCATCACTGCATTATACTGTGGAAGAAATGATGCATAGATTTTTCTCTAAATCAAAATAGTTCCAGAAAAAGATATTAGATATTCTTTCTTGGGCCAGCAATGAATTGTGACACACTACAATAAATATGCAGAAGCTAAGCTATCTTGAAAAAAAAAAGATAAATATTCAATCTTTGGATATTGTTTGGCTGGGATTATAGAAACAAGACTGGTAAACTGCTAGGTCTGGCCAGAGGCTATATTCAGCTTGTCGGATCACAAATCATGTCAACCATGTCAACTATGTCATTTTTTTGGTGTGTCACAATAGATTCAGCCTTGCTCAAGGAGTTATCACACTCTCTTAATTTATACATTTTTTTTCACAAAGCCTATTTTAATTTGAAAATGCTATCTAAAAATTAGTACTCCAAACATGTATGCATGTGCATATGTGTGTGTTTGTGGGTACACAAGCATATACATACACATGCATAAAGCAATGTATCACTGTGTAACTAGCTTTTGGAATGAACGAAAGACTGTATACCAAATGGTTAATGCATTTCATTCAGTTGAAAGGAATCAACTTAAACTTTTATCTAACATGTCTCTTGCTGGATCACCTAACACAGCTTTTCAGTTTGTTGAGAAAGCAGCTTGAAAAACTACTTTGCTGTGTGTACCAAATTTTGATGGTCAAAGATCCAGTTGTATGCCAAGGTTCGGGCAGTCCTGCTCAAATGTTATGCTTCAATGAACCCCTTCATGAACAGAAGCTAAAACAACCTCTGGTGCCAGGTTAAGTTAGACCCCTTTCTTCAAATTTTAATAGATACTGTATTAAAAAGGAAACAGCAAATAAGACAGGTGTAAAAATTGGGACATCTTTGGCATCCAAAGAAGTTCCCATGTTTTTTGTAGCTAGCTATAAGGCTTTCTATTCTCATTTTTGGAATCCACCCCCTTGCCCATATTTCTTTGAAGATACACACAAGAACAGGCTTTGCATTAACTCATATGGGTCAGAGATTGTCCATGCTTCTCTAACGTGCTATCTTAGTTTTCATTCCTTTTTTAGTTTTACAATCTTCAAAGCTTTTCAACATAATTTTTATGAATAGTTTAAAATGAAATAGGTGCAAATATGAAAATCTACTGCAATTGTATCATTTGAATCAGAACAATCTCACCTCCTTCAATAAATTAACTGTTCAAACAAAAATGCTGGACTTAACTCTATTGGATTATGCAATCTTACCTTATGTACAATGTCAAAGTTGAGGAATTCATTTTAAATAGATTTCATGATGTGGTAAGCCAAAATTTGATGGGTATCAGAGGTAGACATAAATGTTCTTGAAATTGTGCCAATTTAGTGTCCTTTGTGATTAGGATCAAATGTACTGTACACCTGATTACTCTGTGTAGTTGCTTCCTGTCAAAGGTAAGGCATCAGGAACAGCATAGCCTCTAAATTATTTATTAGTGTACATTCTTGAGGAATATTCTGAAAGTGACTGTAAGTTCTGTTTACTTTCTAAAAATAAGAGCAGTGATCTTTAAACTTTTAATTGAGTATCAGACGTAGGAAAATAGCAGATGCTATCCTTAAAACGTATTGGACAACAATTGGCACATAGATCAAAAGCTTTAAGATAACACATTGCAAAGGCAACATTTTTTTTAAAAAAATGAAATCCTCAATTATTTCTTATATTCTTTTAATTAAATGTGATTCAGAACCTTTCAGTAAAGATGAGAAATAAATAATAATAGTAAAAAAGAAATCTATCTGCACAGAGCTAAAATTGGGGACAGCACAAGAAGCAGAGTAGAGGGAGGGAAGGAGGGAGACTGTAGTAAGAGATGGGGACCTTCTTGTTGGTAATGTGGATCTGACAAATGAGGGAGCTGGATATTGATGGGGAATGGGTGAAAAAAGACAAAATGTCAACCATGATTGAAATGCAGCTCCATTGCCTGTAATAAGGGATATTGCATCTCTTCAATTATGTGGTTGTATTTCCTGATTTTTCTAAAAAAAACGTAGATGGCTATAGGTGGAAGAATCTTTACTAAGACAATGGGAAAGCCTCCTGGAAGAAATTGGGAGGAAAAAAACCCATTCTGTGGGTTCAATAGCCAATTGTTGCTTAAAGATATTTAGCTTATTGTATAACACTCTATGTTTTATTGTTTTTCTAATTGTTTTCACTTGTTCATAATTAAAAGTTTCATCCCCCCTCCCCATATTGGATACTCCTAAAGAGGCAGAGGGAATGTTTCCTTAGAAGTCTCCCTGCTAATTAGAAGCTTAGCAGCAAACCTGCTTAGAATGCTTTGGAAAGGAGCTATGTTAAAACAGGAGTCACATGCATGAAAATATGTTTGCACTGGTGGAATATTAACTCTATTTGTAGATGCAGAGATGTGAAAAAAAATCACTATAATATATGCACCACATTACATAAGAACATAAAAATAATTTTATGCATATAAGGAATTAGCCCTCCAGTTACATTTATTCCACATCTTATTTGCACTTATTGATTGTATTTTTTTCCACTCAGTCTTTTACAGGATAATGTAAATGCAACAAAGATTTTCAGAGCTATTGTGCTATTTTCAGACATATTGGGCTAGAAAATAACATTATGCCAGATTTTACAACGATATTTAGAACACTACTATATATTCACTACAAATAGATTGAAAATGTCCATGACAAATGAAACCTACGTGTATGTTAAATAAATTTCTATAGAATTATTGCCAACTTAATATACTTATGTTCCTCAAAAATAAGAAAGAGATGCATAACAATGTATTGTCCAGAGATGGTAGCAGTTGAAGGTTATCACTTGTCACTACTTGCATTTTACCATTTTCTTAGGGATACTCTAGTTAATATCATTCATACAAAGTTCCACATTTTTATTTTTTGTAGCAAATTTATAGCAGATAAGCAAGATATATGATGGAATTGCAATTGCATGGGGAATATGTATGCATCACTGGAAGACCAGCATTCTGAAGAGCAGAATGCTTCACTAAAGAATTTTAGTCTATAATGTTAGCATTTCGACCCCTTCTCGACCCCTTCCAGTCAGGCTTCAGACCCGGTTACAGCACAGAAACCGCTTTGGTCGCATTGACTGATGATCTCTGGAGAGCCAGAGATGGAGGATTTCCCTCCATCCTGGTTCTCCTTGACCTCTCAGCGGCTTTCGATACCATCGACCATGGTATCCTTCTGCGACGACTGCGAGAGGTGGGAGTGGGAGGCACCGTGCTGCGGTGGTTCTCTTCCTACCTCTCAGACAGGTCGCAGTCGGTGTTAGTGGGGGGGCAGAGATCGTCCCCTAGGCCCCTAACATATGGGGTGCCTCAGGGTTCGGTCTTATCCCCCCTACTATTCAACATCTACATGAAACCGCTGGGAGAGATCATCCGCAGGCACGGGATCAGATACCATCAATATGCGGACGATACTCAACTGTATCTGTCCGCCCCGTGCCAACTCAATGAAGCGGCAGACGTGATGAACCGGGGCCTGGAGGCGGTTATGGACTGGATGAGGGCTAACAAGCTTGTGCTCAACCCAGAAAAGACCGAGTGGCTGTTGTGTTTCCCTCCCAAGGATTCCACCAATATTCCATCTCTCAGGCTGGGGGGTCAAATTCTATACCCCTCAGAGAGGGTTCGCAACTTGGGAGTCCTCCTAGATCCACAGCTATCGTTCGACCACCATTTGACGGCTGTGGCTAGGGGGGCATTCGCCCAGGTTCGCCTGGTGCGCCAGTTGCGACCCTACCTGAATCGGGAGGCACTCACAACAGTCACTCGGGCCCTCGTGACCTCTAGGCTGGAATACTGCAATGTGCTCTACATGGGGCTGCCCTTGAAGAGCATCCGGCGTCTTCAGCTGGTACAGAACGCAGCCGCGCGAGCGATTGTGGGTGCACCGCGGTTCACCCACATTACACCTATCCTCCGCGAGCTGCGCTGGCTACCTGTCGATTTCCGGATGCGCTTCAAGGTGCTGTTAATCACCCATAAAGCCCTACATGGTAGTGGATCTGGATACTTGAGAGACCGCCTTCTGCCAATCACCTCCCTGCGACCAATAAGATCACACAGATTGGGCCTCCTCCGTATTCCATCGGCCAGCCAGTGTCGGCTGGCAACTACAAGGAGGAGGGCCTTCTCAGTAGTCGCCCCGACCCTTTGGAACGAACTCCCCGTGGAGATTCGTACCCTCACCACCGTCCAGGCCTTCCGCATAGCCTTGAAGAACTGGCTAGCCCGTCAGGCCTGGGGATGAAGATAGTTGCCCCTCCCGAATGATGAATGCATGTTGGTTACTGTTTTTATTATATGTGTCTTTGTTATTGTCTGCATTTCCCCTTCCCTGATTTTATGTGAGCCGCCCTGAGTCCCCTCAGGGAAAAGGGCGGCCTACAAATGTCAATAAAATCTAAATCTAAAATCTAAATCATTTGGAATTTTGTAACTTTCCTAACCACAGATGTAAGAGAATAACGGTTCATCCAACCTTTGCACGTTTTAGCCTCCAGGTCTCTAATCATCTTTGTTGCTCTTCTCTGCACTCTTCCGAAGTCTCAGCATCTTTTTTTAATGGGGTGACTAAAACTGGATGCAGTGTTCCAGGTATGGTCTTACTAAGGCTTTGTAAAGCAGTACCGTGTTTTCCCGAAAATACAACCTACCTTGAAAACAAGCCCTAGCCCTAGCTTCAGCCAATGTCTGTGATAGACTGAACAGCTGGCATGTAGACCAGCTCTTTGTAATTAATCTCTGGATAAGTAGAAGACTTGAGATTGTCCACAAGTGGTCAGACAGTTCCTCCTGTCCACAAGAGACCACAAGACAATGGTCAATAGTGTGTTTGGAACAGTGGTGGGATTCAGCCAGTTCACACCTATTCGGGAGAACCGGTTGTTAATTTTCTAAGCAGTTCGGAGAACCGGTTGTTGGAAGAAATCTCATTTTGTTTTTTTCCACTTCACAGAGCTAATCCTGTAAGGAAGGCAGGAAGGAAGCAATATGGTGTTGTTTCTAGCCTAATATTTATTGCCCTGCTTACAGAAACTGACTCTCTGGTTAACCCTTAGTATATTGTAACAGCTAAGGTGAAGTGCCCATCGACGTGAGTGATGTTGAGTTGGCCACACCCACCAAGTCACATGACCACCGACCCCCACCTACCCAGCTGGTCATTACGGCAGAGAACCGGTTGTTAAATTATTTGAATCCCATCACTGGTTTGGAATCTGGGAGATGAGAGAAGCCATTTTAAACCTCTTGCTCAAATCACAGTGCCTTCAAAATGACACTGGACTGCCTTTTCTTAAAAAGATCAGTTTTACTACCGGTATCTGTTTCATTTTGCAAATGAAGGAGCTTGATTGCTTTAAGCTGAAAATATTTTACTTTTTATTACTATATTTTTAAGATTCATATAGATCTGAAATCTGTATACACTTCCACATGGGTATTTTAAATACATGGTACAGTGTGTCAATTTGTTGAAGTTGGAAGTTCAATAACTTAGTTATTGTTACCTATTGCAGTATAATATATAATTTGGTTTTAGAAGTATAAAACTTGCCATAATGATATCTAGCATAGACTAAATATCCATACACAGTAGATCAAAAGATGGATGGGATATATAAGAAATTATTATTATTTAACTGTTTTCATTAAGAATTTAACTTTGTTGCTTTTTTTATAAGATGCTTGAGATAATCAAGTTAAAGTTGAATAAATATTTAAACTCTGTTTAAACTAAAGATAGTGATGATAAGTCCAATTAATATTAAAAAGTCTCACTTTCTACAATTTCCTTTTCAACCTGTTAATAAAATATTTATGAAACGAATCTTCCAGGGCCACTTAAGTATATAGATAAAGGCAGTATGGCGTAATGGTTAAGGTACTAAGTTCTAGTCCTGCCTTAGACAAAAAGCCAACTGGAATATTGTCTTAATTTTACCTAGTAAATAACTAACTTTAAAGTTACACCTGGTTTTTGGTATCCTATGGTATAAAATGTGGATCCAAGGCCTTTCATGAATCCTCTCATCCTATTGCCCTGGAACAAAAGAAGACTTTTCCAAGTTCATCCTTACAAATCTGCTGTGAGAAAGTTGGCTTTCTAATTCTGCACTGACACATTGAGTCATGGCTATTATTGGAAGCAGAATCCTATTTCTTCCCAGCACGTCTCTAAAGGCAAGGTCAGAGATAGCAATATTATATATGAGAATGGATAAACCTTCAGGAGGTTGAATGACACTTTTTCTCACAAGGGATTGCGACCACTTTTGAAGTTTTCATTCCTATAGGATTTCATTTCCAGTTTGCCCGGTCCCTTCCTGTTAGATTTCCTTCTGTATTCACTATATTCTCCTCGCCTAAACGCTATCAGTATCAGTTTCCAGAGCCGTGGAACCCGGCTGCCCTTGACTGAGGGGGCTGTTGACAGCTGACAGGAAAGTTTCCCTAAAGTTCAGAAAATCTCCCGCCAGCGCTGGTCTCCGCGCTGCCGAGGGGACGAGTCGAGCGCTCCGTTCCTCCGCGCAGGCCCTCGGGAGACGCACATTGGGGAGAACCGTCCTCTGAGGGGCTGCAAAGCGTCTCTTCATGTGGGTGACCTTCCAAGCTCCCCTAAGCCTTCCAGTTGAAGGAAGACGCGGGGTGGTTGCCCGCGTGGGAAACTCTCTTTGGAGCTGCCAAAAGTTGTCCATTGCGGCCGCTCATTGCCACAGCCCAGCCCAGCCCAGCCCGGCATTGCCTTCCTTCCCCTTGCCTGCAGGTGCGTAAATGAGGAAAGAGGGTGAGGTAGCGTTGTACGAAAAGAAGGGCGGGGGAGCGAAAGGCGAGCCTCTCAGGGGAGCCCGCAGGTGAGCCCCACCGGCCGGGCAGGAGGAGATGTAACCCGGCGTGGAAGGTGGAGTAGAGGGCGTTCTTGGCCGGCCCGCCTCCCCCCTCCCCCTGCGTGACTTCTGCCTTCCCTGCAGGCGATGAGGGCAGGACCACCGTCATGCTGGTAGTGAATCGATTTAGCGCCGGCGTTGCTTCTTCCCCTTCCAGTTGAACGGAGAGTGCCGGTCACGCAGCCGCTCAATGGGGGCTGCTCGGGACTGCCCGGGGAGTCCTGGGATCGGCCCCTCGCTGCTCCTGATGGCCGCCTTTGTGTCGTCTGTGGTAGCAGCCGCTGCCGCTTCGGAAAAAGAGCTGAGAGACCCGGCTGCCTTGCCAGCCATCCATCCCAGTCCCAGAGCAAGCACCTTACAGGGGCCGGCTGACACCCCTTTCGAGGAGACCAGGCTTCACGTCTTTACCTTGGATTACCCACACGTGCAAATCCCCTTCGAGATCACCCTTTGGATTCTCCTGGCTTCCTTAGCCAAGATCGGTAAGTGAAAGAAAACACAGAGGGTTTATAACGCCCCCCCCTTCGGATCAAGGTCGGCGTCGGCGCGGTGAATGCAGAACAGGTGTTTTTTTTTGGGGGGGGGGGGAGAAGGGGTGCGGTGCAGGCAGTTGATGCCTTTCAGGGATCCCTTCTAGGAATAGGTCGTCCATCATCCTGAGTTTTAAAATCTGTTTCTGAAGCCTAAATGGTAAATTGGCATCCTGTCCTAACAGATTTGGAGAGAGCTTTGAGAGGCCATATATCACTGAAAAAGTAGAAGAGGGCAAATCCAGGTGCTCTTTTTGCATGGCAAACATTTCTCCAGGCAGGTAGTTTTGCATAAGTGATTCTCTTATCTCAGAGAAAGCAACAAAGCAGAATGCTAATGATTAGATAAGGATCCCCTTGGAGGATTCCTTCCTAATTTCTTTGGTGGAAAATCAGCTGGCATTTCCAGAAAGATTTTACCCCACCCTTCATTCTTTGGGGTATTTAGCTTATATCCAGTACTCTAGAAATAAATAGAATAACTATAAAAACTGAGGAAGGAAATTCTTCTTGTCTAAACATGTAAATGCTGTAATGTCTCAAATACTTCGTAGAGTACACAGGTAGTCTTTAACTTATGACCATAACTGAGCCCAACATTTCTGTTGTTAAGTGAGATGCTTGTTAAATGAGTTTTTCCTCATTTTATGACCATTCTTGCCTCAGTTGTTAAGTGAATCACTGCTGTTTGATGAGTTAGTAACCTGGTTGTTAAATGAATCTGGCTTCTCCATTGACGTTGCTTGTCAGAAGGTTGCAAAAGGTTATTACATAACCTTGGGACATAGCAAGAGTCATAAATATGAGTCAGTTGCCAAGCATCTGAATTTTGATCACACGGGATGCTGCAGTGGTCATAAGTGTAAAAAAAAAGTCATAAGTCATAAATATGAACCAGTTGTCAAGGTCTGAATTCTAATCACATGATGATGAGAATACTGCAAAGGTTATAACTGTGAAAAATGGTCATAAGTCATTTTTAAAGTGCTATTGTAACTTTGAACGGTCACTAAATGAACTGTTGTAAGTCAAGGGCTACCTGTGTGCAGTAAAAGCCCTCTAGGTACCCTAGTTCTGTGTCTGTGTGTGTGTGTGGTCCCATTGTTTCATATTTGTCCAAAAATTCTAATGTTGATGCATTAAGACCAACTCCACTTCATATTTGTATAAATGCTGCTTAATCATACTGGGCTCCCTAGAAAATTTCACAACAGATACTATTAATCAGCTAACCTTTGCTTAGGTCAGGAAAGCTCAGCAAGTTAGACTTGTTCAGGACCTAGATAAGAAATGCTGGTGGCTGAAGACTATCTTAAGAAATTGAGAAGACAATGTATCTTGGAAGTATACAATGGCAAACAACTCCAATATTGTTGCCAAGAAAGAGACATAGACTGAATTCACCTCAAGAATGTGTCTATTCCATTATTCCATTGGAATGTCCAGGGCATTCAAACAGGAACATCCAGTTATATCCATTTTAAAATACTCTTGGTTAGCCTAGAATTATGGATTTGGAGATCTTTCATCTTCTGTTTTGGTATATATGTGTGATCCTGTGAGTCCATTCAAGATGCATCTCATCCCACAAGGTGGTTTTAATTTATTCAGATCTGTCTGGGATTCATGTCTTAAGCTCATCAAAGAAGAAGTGACTAGTGATTAAAGCTCATCCATGAAAGCTGCCTTTCATCTCATCCTGCTTATTCTTTAGAATGTCTCACTAATAATCAAGATGTACAAACTTAGTAAGCTGCATGTTAAAAAGTGTTATTTTAAGAGTTCATGATAAAAAGATTCAACTTCTTTGCTCTTGTTCTCTCCTCTCTCCTTTTCTCTCCCTACTTATACAATGTATGTATTATTATATTTTTATATATTTATTTCTATATTCAATTTATTTTAAATTTTGTATTCTGCTGTGAAAATATATGACAGAAAATATTTTAAATAACTAATTAGTATATAATGTCACCTCAGTCTCGGAACTCTTTTTGTAGAGAAAAGCATATATACCACTGTATTTTTCAGAATATAAAAACACACCTTTTTCCCTCAAAAAAGAGATTGAAAATCTGCTTGCATCTTATACATGGAATCTAACATTTCTTGCCTCCCAAAACCCCACCCGCTTCACCAAAATGGCTGTGCATAGCCTTTAGGAGGCTTTCAGAGTGCTCCTGGGAGCTGGGGATGGCAGAAATGAGCAAACAATGGATCATTTTTTTGCTCAATTTTGCCCCCCGCCCCAGCCCGCAGGAGCACTCTAGAAGCCTCAAAGGCTATGCATGCCTCTTTTTTGACAAAAAACAGGCCAGTTTTTCTGAAAAATGGGCTGTTTTTTGCTCATTTTGGGGCCCTATCCCCCAGGAGCACTCTACAATTCTCCTAAAGGCTATTCATGCCCCCGCTTTTTTTGAAAAAAAAAGTGGGCCTGTTTTTGGGAGGTCTGCAGAGTGCAAAAACCTTTTTTTAAAAATTTGCCTCTTCAAAACTTTGGTGCGTCTTATACTCCGGTGCATCTTATACTCCAAAAAATATGGTATATAGGATGTTTTTTTATAAGTTTCGTACCGAAAAAGTACATATTAAAATCTGAAATGAATAAAATTTTAAAAAGTGAAATTCAATTATCTACTTGTAGAGAATTAAAGGTATTGTTATAGGATATTGTTGTAGTATTTGGTTTATCACTTACAGCAAAGTCCATGCATGCATTAAACAAGTGATATGAATTCTCTTCTTTAATGCATATATGGGAATATTGAATTAAAATAAAATTTAGGTTAAAAATCTACTTATTTGAACAATCCTACAATGTAAAGTTTTGTATGTCTGATATCATTAAAGCTCACATTCAGAAAATTGCTTGTATCAGCCATCGCCCACATTTCTCCTCAGTTCATTTGGAACTAATTTAAGAAGCCATAGCACCTAACCAACTTGCCTGGGCCTGGAATTTTAAGCCTGGTTAGTATTTGTAGAATCCAAGATTATAGGCGAGTCTGGAAAGTTTTTTTTAAAACAAAAACTTCTTTATAGTAGTTTTATAATAATTGTTAAAGATATTGATGTAGGAGAAGTACAGGCATTGACAAGGAGCAGAATCAAGAAAGTAATCAGCATAGAGTTTCTTATGGTGTGTGCTCACAAAATGGTCAAACCCCTTTTGAATTCTGTTAACCCTTATTGCCATTTTTAACTAGATTTTTATTAATAGACATGAGCAATAAACCATCTTACTTGTTGTAAGTGTAGTCCTGATTCTTTATGCATAACAGTAATTGGATGTCATAATATCAACAAAATATTATGTACACTTCTAAATATAGTAAGTTTTCAAAGTATTTTATGTAAAACATGCTACCAGATATTCATTATACAAATAAAATAGTTTTTCTTCAAATGAAATCCCAAAATTAGTATGCATTGAGCACAGTGCTTAAAATGCAGTACTGCAGGCTACTTTAGTTGACTGCCGGCTGCCTGCAATTTGGCAAATTGAATCTCATTGTCTCAAGGTTGATTCAGCCTTCCATCCTTCCAAAGTGGGTAAAATGAGGACCCAGATTGTTAGTGGCAATAGGATGACTCTGTAAACCGCTTAGAGAGGGCAGTAAAAGCACTGTGAAGCAGTATATAAGTCTAAATGCTATTGACATTGCTATGTACAAAAATGGTTAAGTATTACTCTTCGTTCATTCACAGCCTGATGAAAGGAAATACTTAACTCTGGTCATTACATTATCTATGCAATTCATTTCTGTATAGTCAACTTTAAAAGCAGATTATGCCAATTCATGGAAAATAAAGCTAACAGTGATTAACAATATTAACAAAAATGTATTATGACTATTGGTCAATCAATCAAAATATGCAAGAATGTTTTTTTAACTCTATGATCAGAGGCAGTGGGTCTTTAAACACCACAAAAAAATTGATTAAAAAACAACAGTGGGAATTTTGACTGACATCTAGTAAGGCATCAATAGGAACAGTACCCTGGATGGGAAAAACTTTTCTCTAATCTTACAGGATCCTTTCTTAAAGAAATATTGTTAAGTATGGTGCTGGCTAATGACTGCAATAAAGTCTTCAAATTTCATAAATCTTGGTGCTTTTAGGTTTGATTTTTTAAAATCTGAATCATCTAACAAGTCTTAAATTCAGAAGCCCTGCAAGGTAGTCCAGGGAAGAAGCACAACTAGGTGTACTAGCTCTATATTTATTGTAAGGTTACTATAACAAAATCACGCAAGACTGAAAGGATATTTCCCCTTCTTTCCTTTTATTTGCTGGAAAGGATCCCTTTTGAAACATTTTCCACACATTCTCTCCTTCTGCAGGCTTGGACCAGAGGTGGTATTCAGCAGATTCTGACCAGTTCTGGAGAACTGGTAACGGAAATTTTGAGCAGTTCAGAGAACTGGTAAATACTACTTCTGGCTGGCCCTGCCCCCATCTATTCCCTGCCTCCTGAGTCCCAGCTGATCAGGAGGAAATGGGGATTTTGCAGTAACCTTTCCCTGGAGTGGGGAGGGAATGGAGAATTTACAGTATCCTTCCCCTGCCACATCCACCAAGCCATGTCACACCCACCAAGCCATGCCCACATAACCGGTAGTTAAAAATTGGAATCCCACCACTTTTACACACTGAGAGCCTGGGACTCCTAGTCCATCACCCAAGGTTGTTCATATATACTGTTACAGGCATTAACCTTCACTTGTTTTAATGTCCTTACCTTTATGACATCATTCACAGGAAGTTCAAGAAAATTCTAAAAGTGACCAGATTATGCACATGTGATGCCTTGTCTCCATTTAATTTTATGCAGAGACTTGTGACTTACAGTACATTCTGATTTCCAAGAATATAAGTCTTTCAGAACTATATTCTAGCTATCCTAATGGCTCAGCTTTATTCTGTTTAAAATAGTTAGGCTCAGATAAGAAGCCATATATCTTTGCCCTAAATGTAGCAAAGTTTTGCTTTATGGTTTGTAAATTATGAAAAGACTTGACAAATTACTTGTGCCCTTCAGCATATATGATGACCCTTGTTACTTTGATTAAAGTAAACTGCAGGTACTTTACTATTTTTCTGTTGCACTACATTTTTACAATGATCTATGAGTGCACTAAAGTTGACATGACGTATCTATAGTTCATCAAAATAAAAATAGATAGATATATAGGTAGGTTTCTAATCTCATCAAAAATACCACTAGAGTGTACCAAAGTTCTGGTTTGAAAAAGTTTGGCAATTTATTATATATATTTTTCTTTTGTTAGTTTTGATTGCTCTTGATTATTCTGACTGTTAATTATTAGGAAGTAAATGCAGTAAACACATTTAAAAAGTTAATTATAGATGTACAAACGATAGCATAAAAATTAGTCTACTTTTACTACAAGCATAATATGATTTCTATTCCTAACACTTAGGAAAGATGTAAAATTTGACATTTTAAATTTTTTTCTCATAAATGAAAAAAAGATGAGTGAATCATTTTAGTATATATTTCAGTAGACTGAAAAGTAGACGGTATGAATTACAACTTAACTGTGAACTATAATAAAGAACTGCAGTTCCTGGTTCTCTCACATTTAATTTCACGTTGTGTAATTAAATGGCTTAAGTGTAGAAAATGGAGTAATGGGAGAAACATGAATGTTCTCTGTGTGAAAGGTGGCAAACTATATCAAAATAGCAAAGTATACAACTCCGCAAATAATAGAAAACAATCAGTCGCAATGGACTTTTAAACATACTGTATTTTTGCACTATAAGACTCACTCCCCCCCTCCCCCCCAAAAAAGTGGTGAAGATGTTTGTGTCTGTGCGAATATTGTGGGGGGAGGGACCACTGCCAGGGAATGCTGGAGTCTTTGCTGCTGAGCAGCTGATTGGCGGTTGGATCGACCTCCTGGAATACCACCAATCAGCTGTTCTAAGTGGCAGGATCGCCACCACCACTGATTGCTGACATTTGCTGCTGCCACCACCAATTGCTACCGAACGCCCCCTATCAGTAAAGGCCATCAGCCGTGGCAATTCCCACTGCCTAGAACAGCTGATTGCCAGTATTCTGGGAGGAATACCTACTTGGTATTCCTGCTGGGCAGCAAAGGTTCCAGACTTCCCTGGTGGTGGCAGCAGTTCAGCTCAGTTGACTGGTGGTGGGTGCAATGGAGGGGAGCCCTGATGAGCCACGTGGTGGGGCTGACCAGACTGTTTGATGTTTGCTGCAAGGTCACCAGCCAGTTGAATACTGGATGGCTGTTGGGAGGCAGAGGCAATTTTTTTTCTTGTTGTCCTTCTCTAAAGTTAATGTGGTTCTTATGGTCTGGTGCATCTTATAGTGTGAAAAATACGGTATTTATTGGGACATAATTCAATTTCCTCTTCCAAATCAGTAGTCTTAGAAATGCAAAATGCATTTTCTACAAATAATATTTTTGTTATAAATGAGTCCCCAAAAATGTTTATCAGAGTTTAAACTTCATTTTTATATCAAAGCTTAGCTCTGAAATGTATGAAAGAAATATTTAGCAGCCTTCTCTAATTTTAATGTCCTCTAAATGTGTTCTTCCCGAATTCTCAGGAAGAGCAATGTTGATTGAGAATTTCACAATCCGGGCATCACCGACATAATGCAAGATTCCAGAGAATTTGCACCTCATACATTTTGTCTTGAGATGTTTCTGAAGAACAGCAACACTTATGTAATTTAAAATTTAATCAAATCTGCTGCAGATTAATTTTCAAATTAATATACATTCAATATTGTAAAATTTAGTACTGTAATCAAACACGTGCTTTATATACATTTTCCAAGCAAGATACAGTTCTTGCAATTCTTAAAGGACTTTTGGTGGTAACTGCTTACCTCCCATATTTTTATAATAGATCTATTTTCATCTTGATTAAAGCTTGGTTAATGGTTATGCCATGTTTTGAGTATCAACTTTTATCATTTTCCTTTATATTGTTTGTTTTGGTTGCGAACAATACTAAAGAACATGGTAATGGTTTACTCATTACTTTGTGATTTCTGAATTGAGATGTGGATTTTAGACTTAATATCTTAGATTGGTTTTGTATGGCCATTTTAACAACATTCATTAAACAACATTCATTATAATTAGGTAATAGTTAACCACAGATGGTCTGAGACAGCTTTAAGAAAAGGACAGCAGTGGCCATCTCTGATATATCCATATCGGGTACCCATAAAGAGATGGTAATAGAAAGCTCTTAGTGAGCACCTTTAATAACATTGGGGGATGGAAATGGGGGGGGGGAGATCAATGGAAGTCTTTATGAGTACATAGGATAAAGACCATACTTCCCATACACCATCAAGAAGCTTCAAGAGTCATTCAGTAATGCATGAATAATTAAATCTTGATCATTAAAAGTCCCACTTTTAATCTTGCCTGCACAGTTATATAGGCAGGGAAGATAGTGAGAACTTGACTTGCTCAGGCAAATATAGGAAACCTTTTCAGGAGTTCTTCTTTCAATAACTTTACACTTTGCATTCTGAATCACATCCAGTTCTTTAGCTGGGGTGAAGCAGCCTCAGATTTGACTAATTGTGAGTTGACCTTGGAGAAGGCAACCAGAAGCTATTAGGATAGCAACAGGTGCTGAACCATGAATAAAGCCCATGGCAACAAGATAGTATTGGAAAAATAACTCAGACTTAGAGCATCCTTTAATGATTTGATCAATAGAGAGACAGGAAGCCATGAGATTTACAAATATAGTCAGTGTACTATGCAGGCATACATAGGTAAAGGTAAAGGATCCCCTTGCACATATGTGCTAATTGTTCCCGACTCTAGGGGATGAAGCTCATCTCCATTTCAAAGCCAAAGAGCCAACACTGTCCAAAGATATTTCCATGGTTATGTGGCCAGCATGACTAAATGTGAAGGCGTATGGAACACTATTACCTTCCCACTGTCTCTATTTTTCTACTTGCATTTTTATGTGCTTTTAAACTACTAGATTGGCAGAAGCTGGGACAAGTAATGGGAGCTCACTCTGTTACATAGCGCTGGGGATTCAAACCACTGAACTGCCGACCTTGCTGATTGACAAGCTGAGCATCTTAGCCACTGAGCCACTGCATCCCTGCAAGCATACATATCAGGTTTTAAATTATTTGCTATGGATGTGGGGTTGAATTATCTGATTGATTAATGTAGAGAAGAATTTGCTGATGAGAGATGAATTAGTGATGAAAGGTGCCTCACTTAATTTGGAAGAGTTAGTACAATATTGCTGGGTAATAGATTTCTGCCTGGAAAAGTTGAGGTGTGGGAAACATGGCATGTGGACTGGATTTTAAGCCTTTTGAAGCTTCCTGAAGGCCTTTCAAAATCCAGCACTGGCAAACCTCTGAAACTGGAGGAGTTAAGAGATTTCTGTCCTCAGAAATCAACAAAGAAGGAGAAATTTGGGGTTATGTTTTACCACAGAGCTCTCAAATAGCTATATCTTACACAGCTAGAATTCATGCTGCTGACTCAGCTACAAAATGCCACATCTGGATCCACATAGCAATCAAATGCCTGAATCATTCCAAGCACATCTCAAGCCTCAGGAAATTTCAGATGCTTCCTTCCCAACTGTAGACAAGTTGTCATTCTTCGTTTAGACTCATCTATAAGATACAATTCTCTGCAACACCTAATTTCATAGATAAGGCTACAATACAATACAATACACCCAGCCTTCCATCCTTCCGAGGTGGGTAAAATGAGGACCCAGATTGTTGGGGGCGATATGCTGACTCTGTAAACCGCTTAGAGAGGGCTGAAAGCCCTATGAAGCGGTATATAAGTCTAACTGCTATTGCTATTGCTAATACAAGAGTTTGATTTTTGATTCAGAAGTTTTAAAAGTAAATATACAGTTGAAATCAGTGTGGGGTACCCCAGGGCTCTGTTTTAGTCCCAGTACTCTTCAACATATTCGTCAATGATTTGGATGACTGGATAGATGGGGAACTCATCAAATTTGCAGACAACACCAAGATAGCAGCAATAGCCAACACTCCAGAAGACAGGCTTAAGATACAGAAGGACCTTGAGAGAGTTGAACATTGGGCATTATCTAACAAAATGAAATTCAATGGTTAAAAAAAGTAAGGTTCTACATTTAGGCAAGAACAACAAAATGCACAGGTACAGTATATATGGAACCCTGCTCAGTAGTGGTGACTGTAAGAGGGATCTTGGAGTCCTAGTGGACAATCACTTAAATATGAGCCAGCAGTGTGCTGCAGCTGCCAAAAAAGCCAACACAGTTCTAGGCTGCATAAACAGAGGGAAAGAATCAAGACCACATGAAGTGTTAATACCATTTTATAATGCCTTGGAAGGCCACACTTGGAATGCTGCATTCAGTTTTGGTCGCCACGATGTAGAAAAGATGTGGAGACTCTAGAAAGAGTGTAGAGAAGAGCAAACAAAGATGTTTAGGGGACTGGAGACTAAAACATATGAAGAACGGTTGCAGGAACTGGGTATATCTAGTTTAATGAAAAGAAGGACTAAGGGTTACATGATAGCAGTGTTCCAATATCTCAGGGGTTGCCACAAAGAAGAGGGAGTCAAGCTATTCTCCAAAGCACCTGAAGGTAGGACAAGAAGCAACGGGTGGAAACCAATCAAGGAGAGAAGCAACTTAGAACTGAGGAGAAATTTCCTGACAGAATAATTAATCAGTGGAACAACTTTCCTCCAGAAGTGGCACATGCTCCAACACTGGAAGTTTTAAAGAAAATGTTGGATAACCATTTGTTGTAGGGTTTCCTGTGTAAGCAGGGGGTTGGACTAGCAGACCTCCAAGGTCTCTTCCAACTCTGTTATTCTATTCTATACTTTCCTTTGTGGTTAATGTACAAACAGATTAAAATATCTTTATTTTTATACATGATAACAGTGACAAGATTGTTATGTATGTACACAAATGTAAAGACTTACAAATACCTACAATGAAAAAATAGATGTGTGAGCTGATAGAATAGGTGGAAATGGTGAAATTGACAGCTTTGACTAAAGTTGAAATTTGACTAATTTATAACTTTACCTGGAGAGCACTTTCGGACTTTTTGTGTGAGAATGTGAAAAAAAAATGAAATTGTGATTTTGGAATATATGGGGTTTTAGAAATAATATGGAATATTGGTAATTTTAGAGTAATAATTTGATGTATTTTTAATCTATATCTGTATCAAAAAAGTGGGAAATTAGTCTTTTTCTATTGTTTTACTTTTTCATTCCTTTATCATTTTTCCTTGACTTTTCCCTATCTTTTAATACTTTTTTTGCTTGTCTATTTTTATACACACACAAAAATTATTCACTCAGACACTAGAAACATAAGTTTTCATAGGGAAGACACTAATTCATTCTTCTGATTTGAATACATTCATAGTCCAAATAGCCCATATTATTTCCAGTAACCTAAAGTGGTGCCTGAAATACCTGTAGATCTTGTTCCATCTACTGATAGGACTGATATCTCGAATTGTGTGAGATGTAGGCTGTGATTTCTCTTTTCCTCCAGATCCCCTTATTCTACATATTTTTCTCAATCTGTCAGAGCAAAAGCAGGGAGTCCCAAAGTCTGTAATGAAAAGTGAGACTCTTGTGTGCAAATGGGCGCATCCAATGAATGAATAGAATGTTACCTAGTTCATACCTGCTTAAGGAAACTGACTCATTCAGAATGTTGCAAATGTGCTTTTGTTTTTTTCTTGAAGACATTTCATTTCTCATTCAAGAAGCTTCTTCAGTTCTGTCAGAACTGTCAGAGAAGTAAAACACCTTCAAGGAAAAACAAAATCCAATTGCCTTTTGAAAAAGCACCTTTGGGACAGCATGACATAGAGTACTAAGAATTTCCATAGATACTCATTCATGGGCCAATCATTGTAAGGGACTCCAAATGAATTCATGGGAATATCCATTAGTTCTTTTGCAATAATATGCACACAAAAATGCCTTTGCCTTTCTCTGGGATGCTTTTTTGAACTTCCCAGGCTCGTCTGCAACCCTAGTATACAGAATTCTCTTTCCAAAGAATGAACCATTCCACTGAACTTTTGATTTAACGTTGACATTTGCAAAATACTATATTTCTTGGCTAAAAATCTTAAAGCACCATCCTTTTAAGGAACCTTTTGCAAAACTACAAGATCAATTAAAATCTGATTTCATCATTTTATCTAAGAAGTTTTAAAGCATTGGTATTGAATCATGGAAAATAAAGTTATCTCACGAGTTCCAAGCTGGTTATTTCTAAAAATAATAATGATAGAGTACAAATAAAATAATAAAATAAGATAAAATTTACCTAACAGGCTAATTCTTTCTTGCAGATTTTGCTCATAGAAAGTTTATAGTTGGATTGGTTTTGTGCCACTTGTAATAAATGAAGAGTATGTGGGTTAGCTGATTTCTTTTTTCTTTTGAGAGTTTAATTGTATGTTTATAAAAATGCAAGAAAGGGAATGGTTTAAATACAAGAATAAACAACCTTAATATGTTAAGTATAATATCATAAGGTGTTTTTTGTCACAATATAATATTTCTTCTCTTTCTCTTTCTTCCTCCATTAATTTGAAGGTTTTCATCTCTACTACAAATTGCCGCAGATAGTTCCAGAAAGTTGTCTCCTTATTGTGATTGGACTGATTTTAGGTGGAATTATATTTGGGGCACAGGAAAAATCTCCACCAGTGATGAAGAACGATGTTTTTTTCTTATATCTTCTTCCTCCAATTGTCCTCGACGCTGGTTATTTTATGCCCACACGCCTCTTCTTTGAGAACTTCGGCACCATTTTTTGGTATGCTGTTGTGGGCACACTCTGGAATTCTCTTGGCATTGGCATTTCCCTCTTTGCCATTTGCCAGATTGAGGCCTTTGGTCTGAGTGACATCACTCTACTGCAGAGCCTACTTTTTGGGAGTTTGATTTCAGCTGTGGATCCTGTGGCTGTGTTGGCTGTCTTTGAAAATATTCATGTCAACGAGCAGCTGTATATCTTAGTTTTTGGGGAATCTCTCTTGAATGATGCTGTAACTGTGGTAAGTGACATAGCTACGAATGCACACAGACAAAACGTTTACACTTCTATATGCAGTAAAATCAGGTAAAACTGGGTACCTTTTGTAAAATTGTGTTCTAGGAGGTTAAGGAACAAAGAGAAGAGAAGGGATTTTAAAGCATAACGTCCAGTAATCTAAATATTCCAAATATGCAGTGTTCTTATTTGTAATAGCAAATGATTACATTCTTTTCAATTACCACAACATGCAAATATTTAATTGTTTTATTTCACACAACTCTCTTGCATAAGCAGACATTTGTGGGGCAAGGTTAAAAAAAACCTCATATTAAACATGGTTGGGTTCTGTTTGAATAGCAATAGCACTTAGACTTCTATACTACTTCACAGTGCTTTACAGTCCTTTCTAAGTGGTTTACAGAATCAGTATGTTGACCCCTACAATTGCCTCATGGCTTTCTTATCTTCCTTTTTTTCTCCCCTTCCCATCATGCATCAGTAAAAGTTCCCGCATTTTCTAATTATCCAGTATTCTTTAACTGATGAGTAACATTAGAATGACAATATATAAAGATTGACTGGGGTCCAAAGAAGTCTAGTTATTCCCCGATTTTAAGAATGGTATTGCACATCCAGCAATACACATAGATTTCAAAATTCATATTATCTGTGTTGGTCATCAGATATATTGATGTGGTAACAAGAAAGAAATGCATTTTAATTTCATACAATATATGGCAGTATTAATCTCACAGGAAGTAAGATAGAAAAATGCAAAAATTGTATTAGTTACTGGATAAAATCTCTGAGGTGCTGAGAATGTGTAAATTGTTTTACAATAAAAGCTATAACCACCTTTGAAATAGTTCCTGGTATACATAGGAATGGTAATTGTATTTTGTAAACAACACTATTATCTTGTAAAGATCTGAACCAATTTGTAGCTCTGAGTTTCACCCTTTTGCTTAAATCTACATGAAAAGACTACAATACCCCATTAATGAGTTCTGCTGATTCTGACCTCTGTTCCTGCATTTGGAATTTGAGTTCTATTTTGGTTAATTATTCTGTCCTTCTGGCAAAATATGTTGATCAGTTATTTGACAGATGAAAGATGTAACACATAACTCATTGAATGAACTGCTATTCATATTTTAAACATTTTGCTAAAATTTTAACTGATATACACATACTTTTTGTCATCATATATTATAATTCATATAATTTGTAATTCTTTATGCTCCTAAATCATAGGAACACATATTTCACTTCACTAATTGTCATATATATATATATATATATATATATATATATATATATATTGCAGCTCATTAAAAGTGGTATTAATCTTTTTTTTTAAAGAAAAAAAAATTCTTAAGTCTAGCAAGTGTTCGTGTTAAAATAGACAAATGATAACTGTACATTTAATACTTAATAAGAATAAACCTATATTCCTATAATGTAGTAAGAAATGTAAACTATATTTTAGCTATAGTGAAATCTTATTTATTTATTTGAATTTGTTAGCTGTCCAATTTCAATGGGCTCTATTCAATTCTAAACTAAAAAGAAAACTTAGAAAACAAACATTCAGAGGAGGAATCATGCTGAATCTAAACTTTCATTCAGAAAGAAGCTTGAATAATTTTATTATGGCTACATCACAAATAATTCTGCTAGAATCACAAGCCTACACAAACTTATTTTCCTATTTTAAGCTCATCATAGAAGCACTTCTATTAGTAATCAGATGGAGTATTGGTAATTTTTTCCATAGGAACGTTGTATCTAAAATTCAGAAATAGAAACAGTATATAGCTATGTGTTTGGCAACTACTAGGCAATTATTTGAATTAAGTTTTGAATTTTCTATTGTACTTTGAAAAAAAAGAAAAAAGAAAATATCAATACAGGAGTGGCTAAAAGTTAATGACCATTCATATGACAATGAATGACCTCTATGAAAATAGTCATTTGTTGGCAACAGCCCGGTTCATCACAGGCTTTTGCCAGGACATCATCAGTTAGTTTTCAAGGTGCCATGGGATTCCTGTCTTGCTAATGACACCATCAGACAATTTTTTTCTTAAATTATGTATCCATATACTTAAATTCCTATCAATTTTTAAAATCTCCAACAACCTCCAACATGCATCTCACATTCAGCAAGGTGAAGAAATAAAAATTTTGGGGGCTGAACCACTTTAGGAAACTGGCAGATTTTTATGAAATTCTGTCTCACTTTACAAAAATAAAGAATTTTATTCACGTAGAGTTCTTCTAACAAAGTAGGTTTGTATTTGCCTTTCCCCTCTATTTGCATTTTAATGGAGCATGCAATGTGCAATTGCCATGCGAAATGGCACCGTCCAGGAAAAGCATTGCAGTTTCATTCAGCAGAGTATAAACCAAGTTAATGTCTATATTTGATGGCTGATATTCGATAGGCACCAGGAATGCCTGGGGAGTAGAACAAGGAAGTGAGCAGGCTGTTTCAAATTGAGAGCACACTGCTCAGATTTCCATTTCTGTCTCTGAATTAGAGAAGTAAAATGCATTGGCACCTCCTTTCACTATTTCCAGCTTTTTTGTGTGGTCCAATTCCTTGTTGCTTATAATATGGTTACTGCTTTCTCACAGGATAATGAAATACGATTTCACCAAGCAGGGCTAATAGGATTTGCATACAGTGCCTCTTGCCAATAGATCCAGCTTACAGCAAGTAAGCAAACATGTTTTGCTTCTATTTTCTGCAAACCACACATAACTCAGGACAAGATATGGTTAGTTTGATAGTCCACAAGTTGTTGTTCAACTACATGTTGTTTGATTAATAATAGAAAACACTGTCTGAAGTTCTAAAAATTATAAGTAGGAATGAAGGTCCTTTTGCAGAGCACTAAATCATGAAAAATAACTTCATTTGTGATTCCTGGCATATTAACTCTGAAATTGCAAATAAGGAGAATATGCTTATAATAAAGTAAGGTAACTGTGAATAGAGCAGTAATGCATTGTGGGACATGAAAGGGAATGTCTAGAAGTTGAGTCACTTGGCAACTGGACCTCATTGTTTGTTTTGTTTGTTGGAAATAGTTTGTTTTGAAGCAGTTTCTTCAGTCTGAGAAAGTTGGTAAGGGGGACCCAGGGGTGGGTTCCTGCCAGTTCTAACCTCTTCTATAGAAGAAGTTCCACAAATCTACAGTGCCATTTAGAACCAGTTCCAACTCCCTCCCCCCACCTGTCTGCACATTATCAAGATGAAGAGTGAGAGGAGGAATTCTGAGAGTTGGAGTCCACAAGTCTTAAAGCTGTCAAGTTTGTGTTGAGGACTCGGAAAGTCCTCGATATACGACCAGGCATAGCTGCCTGGTCGTATGTCAAGGACTTTCCGAGTCCTCAACAGTTTGAACACCCCTGATTTTTTAAAAAGGGTTAGGGGTGCAAGGGTCTTGTAACTTGATAGCTTTAAGACTTGCATATTTCAAATGCAGAGTTTCTGAGCCAACATTTTGGTTGCTAAGCAAGAGCGTTGTTAAGTGAGTTTCACCATGCCCAACCAGTCACATGGCTGTCAAGCCACCCCCACACGGTCACATGGCTGGCAAGCCACTCCCACCTGGTCACATGGCCAGCAAGCCACACCTTCAGAAGACGTTCTAAAAAATTTTGAAACCCACCACTGGGGGACCCCATATATGTCCTCCAGGATGGCTTCATTTCAAGGGTGTGTTCTGGCAGGCACTACTGCTGGTTCATTTGTGTGTGTGCTTTCTATGTGTGTGCTTGATGCATGCTGCATGCGCATGCACAATGCAATTAAAATTGTTCTGCGCATGTGCAGAACTGAAAAACAAGATGGTGGCACCACTGGCGCTGCCCAGGAAACCGGTTTGGGGGCGTGGCAGGCTTGGGTCACTGCCGATTCCAGCTACCCTGGCCACCAAACCACTACCGGTTCGGCAGAACCAGTCTGAACAGATAGGAACCCACCATTGCTTCATTTCACCTAATCTGAATAGGTTCCTTAATTGAGTACACAGAGTCCTTAAGGGTCATTTTCCTAAATTCTTAGATGGGACATTAAATTTGATATCCCTGATGAACCTGTGGTCTTGATCTTCCTGGGGACTGATGCAAGAGCAGCATAAAAACTGGAGAACTGGTTGTGTCTGAGATTTCCACCTCTATTGAGGGAGGCTTTTCCATTTTGGTATAAATAGATTCCTTCACGCCTTTCTCAAATTTCTCTTTCAGAGGAGTGAAGAAATCCATGCTAAATCCAAACTCCTCTTTGAGACAATAGCATGTCTGGTTCTCTTTGAGCTTAGTTATTTTCTTGTAGATGTTTCATTACCCAAACTGGGTAACATCACCTAGGAGAAGGTTTGCTCTCAATTGATATTCCAGTGATTTACCCTGTCAGTATTGGTGGGAGTAGTATTGGAGACCTCCAGACATAAATTTAGAGGAACCTCACTCTTTAGTACCACTGAAGTTATCTAGTTTGGATAATGAAGCTAGAAATCAATAATCTGCTAGATAATGCACTAGATAATGTACTAGATAACCTACTAGATAATCTACAAGAAATCAAAGAGCAGCAAGAACTCCTCATTTCAATCCTGATCTATAAATATTCTCCTTTATCATTACAACCTGTTCTGCATTTTTTAATGCTGCTTTTGTATCAGTCTCCAGAAGATGAAGACCACTTCACAGATTCACCAGGAAGATCACACTTAATGACCTATATACGAGAATGATTTAGGAGCAATGACCCATAATGATTCTCTTCTTATGCACCCAATGAGGCTATTCAAATTCGTACATTGCCAATTTAGATTGGATAGAAGTTGCTGTTAAAAGCTTTGATGGACTAGATGGGTCAAAATAAACACAGTTTCAATAGTTAGAAGATACTATATGCTAAAGATGGATGACATTTGTGGGCCTTTGGTGGCGCGGTGGTTAGTGCAGTACTGCAGTACTGCAGGATAATTCTTCCTACAGTCAGGAGTTCAATCCTGACTAGCTCTAGGTTGATTCAGCCTTCTATATCTGAGGTCAGTAAAATGAGGATCCAGATTGTTGGGGCAATATGTTGACGTTGTAAACTGCTTAGAGATTGCTGTAAAGCACTATGGAGCAGTATATAAATCTGCTGTTGCTATTTTGGATTATGAGATCCACACACTCAGTAATTCTCATGCTCATTGTGTGGATAAATTGCCCAATGCTCTTTGTTTTGCTGTAGTCTTATAAACTGTCATGCATTATATAGTTTTAGAAAATTAATAACAGTTGATCTAGTTCTGAAAGCTGATGAATTTAACTAGTGTTGTGAAAGCATTTTGTTGTCACTTTGACAAGCTATTCTTTCAAAGTCGTTGTTAACCTTGGAAATGGAGAAATGACCCCTAGTAAATCACTAGGACTGTTCCTCTATAGTGGGGGTGTCACATTGGGATCATCACGGCATCATCACATGACTTTTTTCCCCTTTGCATGGGAAAAAACTGGGCATGGATGTGACCAGCGTGTGAGGCATACGGCCTGCGAGCCATGAGTTTGACAGCCCTACTCTACAGTGTAGAAAGGGGTGTAGAAAGGGGTGCTTGCTTGACTAAAGGAGCAATGAGAAAATGAAATAAGACAAATGAAGCAATTTTGGTAGAAGAACCTGAATGGATTTGATCAGATATGAACTAGATAGAACATGCTTTAAAGCCTACTACACGGGAGAAATGGCAGCAAACACTTAATTTTTACCACGAAGGTGACCAACCTTTTTAAGAACTGTTGGATTCTGGTCCACGAGAAGATAAAGGGTTTTTTTTTGCTAGTCCAGTATGATTACCTAACATATTGCAAATAAAAGCAGTCATATCCCTGTCATCTGGCGGCTATGAATGTAACTTTTGCTCCTGTTTGAATAGTTTTAATGAATGTATTCAATCTATAGATATAGACAGATGTTTGTCTTTGCTCTTTGTGCATTATGAATACTAAACTATGTAGAGCTTCGGGTTTTGTTAAAAAAAGTTTTGGACCATATGGAGGCATCAGTGTTACACTTCTGCTAATACAGCTGAATCTTTTTCCCCGGATTATGTGGCAGATGCTGAATCACCTTTTGGGTACTGATCCAAAGTACTTCAGTCTTATAAATACCCTAAAGGATGAAATCACCTGCTGTCTTTATTTCTGACACATCATTTCCCCCCTGACATACTTTTTTCTTTTTCTTATCTCTTCCCCATCCCATCCCCCAATATTCACATGCAAGGCTGCCAGGTATGAGACTGCTATTTTTTCTTCAGAGGATTGACTAGATTATAATGTGTCAGGGTTCCTACGGATGCCCTAATTAAATCATGAGCCTCAACGCAAGCTTCAAATGAAATCCAGTTATTTATTAGGAGCAACATGTGGGCACTTACCAAAGTGAAGGCAACTCTGACCCCATGTAATTTAAGGTCCAATTATGACCCTATTTCTCCCAGGGTATGTCATAAATCACTTTCACCAATGGAGCATTTTCACAGACTTTAGAGATCACTCCCTTCCGGCTGCTGTGGGTAACCTGGGAGACAGCCTTAAGAAAGATATCCCTGGACTGTGCTTCTGTTTGTAGCTGCCATGTTGTTTTGTCAGTTTCCCATCTCTCTTGTCTATGGCAACTCAACAGCAGGCCAGGAATGCTTTGCGAGTTGACATAAAGATTTTTTGAAATTCACTGTACAACATTAGATTAGGGGCTGAGGCTCCCCACTGTTACATACAGGATTGAATAACTGAACATTTTTCCCTAAGAGGAAATTTAAAAAAAAAGAATGCTTTAAAAAAATGCAGCACAGTTGAAAGGTAATAAATATTGACTCTTTCATCATGTATTCCTATTTTTTTTCATTTGTTCTACTTTCTGAGATTATTGAGTGGCAATAGAATGTAATTTCCAGTTAAAATAACTGTAACCTTATTTAGAAAGGAATCTAAAAAGCTAAACTTTTCCCTTCATAGGTGCTGTACAACTTGTTCAAATCTTTCTGCCAGATGCGTACAATTGAGGTCGTTGACATATTTGCTGGAATTGCTAATTTTTTTGTAGTTGGCATTGGAGGAGTTTTGATTGGAATCATTCTTGGATTTGTAGCAGCTTTTACTACTCGTTTCACCCATAAAATTCGAGTGATTGAGCCACTGTTTGTCTTCTTATACAGTTACCTATCATACATAACAGCTGAAATGTTTCACCTTTCAGGGATTATGGCGTAAGTATAAAAAAACCCAAGCAAACAAGAATCCTTGACTAAGAATATATTGCATGCATTATTAATAGTTACTTATGTTCTTCCTTTTTTAAACAACAACAGCAATAACCAGGATTTAGTTTCCAAATTCAGAAGTAATAACATTTAACAAGTCCAGTGTCCATTATATTAAAAATCCAAATGTTTAGTGCTCAATTATCTTCACATTAGTTATGATTTCTTGGGTGATAAGATGTTGTTTTAACTAGCAGTCTAAGTTAATATACTCACTCAGCCAGTTTAGGTTCTGAAATTATATTACTGTAATTGTTTTCCTGAGGCCACTGGTTCTGATTATTAAATTTTATTAGTGCAATCTTGGAATCTTTTCATATCCCTTTCAATCTTCCACACATGAAAACATGTGGTGTCAGCATCGATATGTTTATTTTTCTCCCTCAATTTTTGAGGATATAGGACAGGATCTCCTATGTTGATAAACAACAATGTGGCAGAGGATATTAAGTAAACGGAGCATGTTTTTCAAGATATAGGGTTGTTAAAAGTAAATAATATCTCTGCTTTTTACCTTTGAGAATTTGCAGTCTAATTTTAGAAGAGTAAATGATTTAATAAAATGTTTCAATTCCATCATTATAATTAGAGTTATCTACAGTACATTCGGGAACAATGCTATAAATAGTTATGATAGCTGGTATGAGAAAATGGGTAAAAGTTTAAGATATGCAAAAGTGATTTCTATTTTAAAGCGTGTTTCTACTGCACACTTTATAAGATAACCTTAGTCAAATTAGTAAGCTTCAGCCTTCAATTCCTTTCTCATCTTTAAATTATTTTAAAATATTTGTTGAAAATTTATATATCTCAAACATTATAAAGTATTGAATAAATAACAGATAAAAACAACACATTATGATTATTTTATTTCATCAAAGGGATTGATATATTCATACATTTGGCAAAATGAATGTTTTCCTCTCATATAATGTGAAATATCTTATATTTCTTGCCTTTAAGTGCCATGTTTCAATTTTTAAAAATCTATTTTAATATAGGTAGTCTTCAACTTACAACAGTTCACTTAATGACCCTTCAAAGTTACAATGGCACTGAAAAATTGAATTATGAACATTTTTCACACTTATGACCACTGCAGTAACTCCAAGGCCATGTGATTTACTTTTGGATACTTGACAATTGACTCACATTTATGACGGTTGCAGTGTCTGGGATGATGTGATCATCGTTTGCAAACGTCTCCCAGGCAAAGTCAATGGGGAAGCCAGATTCGCTTAACAGCCCTGTTATCAATTTAACAATTGCATTGATTCCCTTAAGAAATGTGACAAGAAAAGATGTAAAATGGAGAAAAAAATCACTTCAAAAATGTCTCACTTGGCAACATTAATTTTGGACTCAATTGTGGTTGTAAGCTGAGGACTATGCATTACTAAATACAGTGTTCTCACGTAGCTAATTAATTATTTCAAATATTTTAATGTGGAAAATGTGATTGAACTAATAAGGCTTACATTTGAAAAATAGATTTCATTGCTTAAACTGTAAAAGTGGAAATTTATTTCATTGAGCATTTTGTTAATTATAAAATACTATATTAATTTACCTGACTCTTAGAATCCCACCTATACTTCATTACCATTAATAACATTTGTGTGGTTTTCAATTTCCTTCTAATTCTGGTATTAATGTCAGCATTCATAAATAGGATTCATCAACTAATCTTTAAAATGCTTCAAATTTATCTACTGTGTTGTAAAGACTATCATAGGTACTATTATGGAACATTCATATATGTGCAATGTGAATGCCTCTTATAAAAAGCCTATTGCTTTTTCAGTGCTCTTTTTGCTGAGGATAGTATGTCTTTTAATATAATATGTAGAAAATAGGTATCCACCAATTGTTGTCAAATCAGATTATTTTAACTATGATTTCTAAAATATACTGCAATGGTTCATTCATGCATAATGCTAAGCTACTATAGCTGGGTTTCCATTTCTAGCTAAGCCAGAATCAATTTACATTATGGCTACGCATTTAATGGATTGAGCTACTAAATTGTTTTCTAGTCCAGTATTTAATAACATTTATATATACTGTATATACATTCGTACTAAAAAGGAATGTAATAGAATATTAGATGTTAAGTTTCTTTTGTCATAAATGGAGTGATTTTGACCAAGTTACAATAAAGTATTTTCCATAGATTTGTATAACTTCTATATATCACTCTAATATAGAAGGGGAGCCAGGAAACTTAACAATGTGAAAAAGCTAAAATATACCGTAATATCTTATGAACTAGATTTTTCCACTAGTCAGAAACTGCCATGCTTGTACAGGTTGATTTGCATTACTGATAGATCTGCCTAGTCTAGTTTAAATGGCTTTAGATTAATGGAAGTGATTACCTGGGAATATTTAAATAAACTGAAATAATATACTGAAGGATTTCCGCATCAGTCTTTCTCTGACAAGACATAAAAACAAAATACAAATCAAACCACTAGTAATTTCTTGGATATATTTTCCAGCCTGTACCTATGTATGTGAGAATAGTTATCATTCAGATCATCAGGACTTAAATTTATACGTACTTTCAAAATAACTACAGTCATTAAAAAGAGAACAATTTATACCTTATCCCTGCTTTTATAGATGAAATCCACATTTCTGCTGTTATTACTAGCCAAAACTCAGACAATCCCAGTCATAAAAATATCTATATAATCTTACAACTGAAGTAAAAGAAACACTATAACAGACTTTTAGTATACTATTAAGAGTTTTGAAATTGGATGAAAGTTCCTAGAATTGTCTAGTGTGGGTCTTCACATTTTTTGGTGATACACTCATTATGTGAGGAGCTGATAAATGGCCACTTTGCAGAGATGAAGTGGGAAGTATAAAATGAAGCCTGGAATTACAGCCTCACAGCACAGGAGAACTTTCATACTTCCTCTTTTGTGTCACAACATGTTCTGGCTATCAAAAACCACAGAATGGCATGGGAACTATTGTAGAAAACTTCCTGTGGCCTTTCTACTTGGTCAGATATGCCCTGTATCATCCTGGGGATTTAGTAAAGATTCCTATCTAAAATGCTTTAAATAAGTACCTAAAAGTGAAACTCATTTTTGCATCTAAGAATAATAGAATACTTCTATAGCATTCACTATCAGTAGATGGCAAGGTGACTTCAGCTTAGTTCAGCCTACTTTACCTTATATAAAAATATAACACATACTTTGACCAAAATATATAATAATAATTAAATTGGGAAGAAGTAGCAAATCCAGTTTGTATAATCATCTGTTCCAGGAAGATATTTGATAGGAACAACATCATGGAACACATCTTAAAGTTCAAAATTAAAACAGGAAGCACTGCAATACCACCCACGCATGATATCTATTTGCAGTCTTTCTGACATCATGAAATGGTATCTTTATAAAGTGAAATCATAACCACATTGAATATCACAATGCTGAATAACCAAAGGGAGGACAAATAATTATAGTAGCCACCTGGCCTATATGGCTAAGACAGCATCGTATGTCCCTTCAAAGCGACAAAAAGTTTCCAAGTTTAATAAAATTTGTATGCCGCCCACTCCCATTGGGACTCTGGGCGCCTAAAAACCAAAGAGAACAACAACTTTCCATTTTCTACAAGCAAGTAACAATTAAGTTTTTGTTAGAAGAGTTGACTGCAAAGGGATCCACACAATGCATTATGTTGATTGCATAAAAGTCTGTAAGTGTTCCCAAAGACCTTACTCTAGGGTATCAAGAAATGGGTTCAGCAATGTTAAAAGGAAGAAACTTAATTTTACTGAACTCAGTGACATTAACTTCTATAACAATTCTGAGTGATATTTGTTTATTGGATTTCTTGCTGCCTATCTCATTAACTTGGTGTTTCTGGGCATTTTATCAGAATAACATCAAATGATTGCAGTAAAAATACAGTATTTATAATAAAAATACAGAGAAACTGAACTAGTTTTTTTCTTGCAGGATTACAGCATGTGCTATGACCATGAATAAATATGTAGAGGAGAATGTTTCTCAGAAGTCCTATACTACTATAAAATATTTCATGAAAATGCTGAGCAGTGTCAGTGAAACTCTTATCTTTATTTTTATGGGAGTATCTACAGTAGGAAAAAACCATGAATGGAACTGGGCCTTTGTTTGCTTTACACTGCTATTTTGTTTGATTTGGCGTTCATTAGGTAAGAATCACTTAAAACTTTCTAGATTGCACTTCACCTTACTTTAGTCCTGAAATATGATTATCTTTTAGATAATGGAACTGCAGCTTTGACAAAGAAATGTCCTTATTTTTAAGATGAAAGTCTTTCATCTTGTTTTTTACAGTGATAAGAGGAAAATCTTTACAAATTACTCTGAGTAAACCAATTTTTGGCCAGTGAACCCAATGATTATATAAGGAAGGAAGAAGATCCATACATCCTATACAGTGTGAAAACACTTAACAGTACATCTCAGATTTTCAACTTCCAGCTAATAGGGAGTCTCTTCTTTTATAGAAATTCCTGAGGAATTATAGGCTTGGCTACCTTAAAACTGCAAAGGGTAGGGGATGCATTTAATTTGCATCCTTATTTTAAGTTAGAGTAAATATGGTACTTTCATTACAAAAACATTTACAATTATAGTAAAAAAAGTTTTCAGCCATGATGTATGTATGTATGTATCTTCTATAACACCAACAAACGATTTTGACTTGATTTTGAAGAATTCTGTTACCTTAAATGTACTGAAAATATTGAAGAACATTTATTTATTTATTTTGATTTATGAGTTTTATAAGGCTGCCCAATTGCAAGAGCAACTGTAGGACATTCACAATTTGAAGACACATGAAAATGAAGAAAAAAAGTATTGTATCTTTGGAATATTAAAAAGCCAATAGAGTAATGGGTCAAGAGAAGTAACTGGGACTAATCAATACATATTATATATGTCATTTAATGATCTTATATATATGCCCATCCTACAATCTGCCTGAATGCTTGGCATAAAGCCAGGTCATTGCAGGATGTCCAAACCTCAGATGAATGATGTTAGGCAAGCACTACAACAGAAAAACCATGCCTGAACAATTTCATTAGTTGACTTTGTTATGGGGAAAGAATCTCTAATGTGCCTTCTCTGCTAATTGTCATGGGACAAATAGAGACAATTAGGGGCAGATAGTTCTACAGGTAACCTGGATCTCTGCCATGAAGGATTTTATAGGAGATAATCAGAAAGTTTATATGGAGCCAGTTCAGTTTGTGAAGCAGTGTGCTACCTGGGCACAACGAAGTGCATTTGTAAATGTTCACACCACTGTATTCTGAGTTGTTATCAAAGGCAACTCTATAATGGAACATATTGTAGCAATCTAGACAGCATATGACTAGGGCATGAGTGGCTGTGAGTCACACCCAGGAATGGGTGTAGTTGCATCAGCCTGGATACAGTTATAATAATAAAATCTTGACAGAATGTGCTGTTCTTTTCCTCTTTCTTACATCTTAGTGAATTAGGGAAATGTCTGTCTGACCCACATAGGAACACTATCTGTATTGTTCACTTAAGATAAGCTTTTCTCCTTGTTGCTTTGGTAATGGACCTGCATAACTCTATCAAAGTCACCTTCCTTATTGAGCAAACTGACATACAAGATGGGTTTGTGCAAAGTTTTTGCTGCTTGTCCTTACTAAGGAAAACATTAATCAACCGCTATTTTTCAAATCTTATCCTCATAACTTGAATACAGATAGAGGTCTAGTGAAAGCAAAATCCAAGAGGACCCCAATATTGCATTCTAGTTCTGGTTGGCAGAGTTATTCCTCACGAAAGTGATCTCCAAAATGTGGAACTATTCAGTTTTCCTAGTGTTAAGATACACTCTGTATTTCCCCATCCAGGGTACACAATGTTCAGGCAACCTTCGTCAACCTAAGATGGAGATGTATATTATAATCAGCATATTGATAATATCTTATATCATTCTGATGTAACACAATTCTGATGTAAAACCCTACACCTTACTCAACAGTTTCATGTACTCTAGATGTTAAGTACAGAGAGAGGGTAGATCCTGCGGAGTTTGTAATTGAATTAAATCTATTTCCCCTACCAATACCAATTGAAAACAGCCATGGAAATAGGAAGACAACTGATATAACGCTGTAACTTTTGTTCCTAAATTTGGAAGCTGATTAGGATACCATGATCAATTTTTGTATGTGTTTGGCTTTTTTTTAGGAGTTTTTGCATTGACTCAAGTAATAAATGTATTTCGGACAATTCCTATAACATTTAAAGACCAGTTCATTATTGCCTATGGAGGCCTCCGAGGAGCTATATGTTTTTCTCTAGTCTTCCTGCTCCCTTCTACTGTTTTTCCTAGAAAGAAGCTTTTCATTACCGCTGCTATCGTAGTGATCTTCTTTACCGTGTTCATTCAGGTAAGAATATTCCCAATAGTTACATATACAATATGTCCAGTAATTCTTTTCATGGAAAATCTGCAATTTGTCCAATTCACAATACTAAAAGTGTCACACAAAAAAGAAAATAACAGATTATTTTGTCAGAAATTACAAATGTCCATGGCTGAACATCTCAGATTTGTGCCTTCTTCGAAATCTCATCATGCTGATGGACAATAACCTCATCTATCCTATGAACTAGCCCTACATCTTCAGCTTTATTTCTGATGCCTGCCTTGCTTATCATTCTTCATTTAGTATCTTCTCGTACTGATTTGTTCAACATTACAAAATTCTATCCCTCTTGAATGTTAGATAATTTTTCTAATTTGTGAAGTAATCAGCTTCTGTCTTTGCATATTGAAATATTTTCTGGTATCTTTCCTTACACTTAAGTGTTCAACAAAAATAATCAATCAGTACAATGTGAAATCTTTCCTCAAACTGCATCTCCTTTCACAACACAAATGTATTTTCCCTTCATATATTTGTAGTATAATGCTATACACTGACCTCTCATGTATTAAAATGCACATTGAACAGAATATGAAAATGACATAATGGCAAATCATGCTGAGCTGAAGTGACTGTCATGCATTTTTTCTGCTGTTCTATACAGGGAATGACAATTCGCCCACTAGTGGACTTTCTTGATGTCAAAAGATCAAATAAGAAGCAACCAGCAGTCAGTGAGGAAATCTACTGCCGGGTATGTTTGCAATTTGAGGTGAATTACATGCCATTTGGGAAATGCACAGAACCATGATTGTCAAAATGTGCATGTTGTGATATTTTATGTTTTTAAATTTGGACAACTATTTAATAAATGGAACTTCTGTTACTTATTTTGGCCTAGAGGCTCTGTGAAAAACTCAGACATGAAGGGTGCCATGCACTGAGAAAAAGTTGTACATCTAGATAACAAGCATCATGTTCAATTGGAGGAACTTTCCTTTTGAAGTGGTGATAATGTAACATTTATAATGTGTTTTAATTAATTATGTTCCATCAAGTCGGTCTTGACTATTATTTTCGGAGTATAAGACACACCAAGATTTTGAAGAGGCAAATTAAAAAAAAGTTTTTGCACTCTGCAGACCTCACAAAAACAGGACCATTTTTTTTTTTAAAAAGGGCATGAATAACGTTTAGGAGGCTTGTAGAGTGCTCCTGGCAGTTGAGGGGGCAAACATGAGCAAAAAAGGGCCTGTTTTTCACAAAAATGGGCCCGTTTTTTGTCAAAAAAGGACATGCATAGTCTTTAGGAGGCTTATAGAGTGCTCCTGGGGCAGGGGTGAGTTTTAAAAATTATTCAAACCTACTCGGTGGGCGTGGCCTCCTTTGTGGGAGTGGCTTGCTAATGCCGCTGCCACTACCGCCGCCGCTACCGCCGCCGCTACCGCCGCCGCCGCCACTACCGCCGCCGCCACTACCGCCGCCGCCACTACCGCCGCCGCCACTACCGCCACCGCCACTACTGCCACCCCCCACCTTCCTTCGGCCGCGTAGTGCACGCGAGCCCGTGCAGTGCACGCAAAAGCTAGGCCGCCGCCGCTAACGCTTCAGCCACCACTGCTGCTAACGCCGCCGCTAACGCCGTCCCCCCACCCAGCTTCGGCCGCGTAGTGCACGCAAGCCTAGCTCGCGAAAGCTAGGCCGCCGCCCCTTCAGCCGCTACCGGCGCCGCCGCTACCGGCGCCGCTGCTACCACCGCTACCGCCACCGCAGCTAACTCCGCCGCTGCTAACACCGCCACCGCTAACGCTTCAGCCGCTAACGCCGCCGCCGCTAATGCGGCCACTACCACTGCCCCCCCCAGCTTAGTGCATGTGAGCCTGCAGCTTTCGTGAGCGAAGGCCTGGAGGCCTTCCCTCACAAAAGCTGGGCCGCCGCCACCCACCCGAAGCCTCCCGAGTCCCGCTTCTGGGGCTTTGTTGCTTACCTGAGGGGGAAGCAGCAAGCGAAGGCCGAAGGAAATTTTCAAACGGAGGTCAAGCGTGAAAAAAGCTTCGCTTCGCCTCCAGCCCGCTCACTGATGGGCTGGACTCCAGCCAATCAGTGAGCGGCAGGCTGGGCTTAGTGCAGACGGGCGGGGGAGTGAGGGAGCGAGCTGCGGATGGGCGGGGGAATGAGCAAGTGAGCTGCGACACTCCGGCAAAAGGGCGCTTTGCAGTGACAGGGGCCAGGACCAGTACCGGCGTTCCCGGAAGTTAATTACTTCCGGGTTCACCGACGAACTGGTTTGTGCGAACCGGTGCGAACCGGGAGGAACCCACCCCTGTCCCGGGGTTTGTAGTGGGGGGGGGGGAATTGAGCAAAAAACAGCCCATTTTTCGCTCGTTTCTACCCTCCCCAGCCCCCAGGAGCACTCTGAAAGCCTCCTAAAGCTATGCACGGCCATTTTGGTGAAGGGGGTGGGGTTTTGGGAGTCAAAAAAATGCTGTATTCAGTGTATAAGACGCACCCAGATTTTCAGACTCTTTTTTGAGGGAAAAAGGTGTGTCTTACACTGTGAAAAATATGGTATTTTTCAGATACATTTATTGCTGATTTTAAAAACAATTGTATTGGATAACAATTTATCTCATAAAATTCATTTGTTATTTTGGTATCAAGAAATTTTTTCTTCCAGAAAGAAGTAATATATAACTTTATTAATAATAATGTAATGATTTCCCCCCCCCCCCCCATCCTAGTTCTTTGACCATATCAAGGCTGGTGTTGAAGATGTTTGTGGACACTGGGGTCACAACTTTTGGAGAGATAAGTAAGTAGCATATTTACTAATGATCTAAAAGAACAAGTAGAAGAAGCCAATGTATTATTTAATATTTACATTTTCAATATTACTAACTTTACAAACATATACTTCAATTAAGTTTAAGAATTATTTGGTTTCAGAAAACATGAATATTTATTTTTGCTTTATTTCTGTCACAAATTCAAAATGTCATTTTAGTTAGAAACTAATTCTCTAAATGTCTATAGTCAGAATAATTTATAAGAACAAAGAGAAATTTACTGCAGTTTCAATTGATTTTAAACTAATTAATAGAATGTTCTTGCTTCTTACAGGTTTATAAAATTTGATAAGAAATACCTAAGAAGACTTTTAATTAAGGAGAAACAACCAAAATCAAGTATTGTTACTCTGTACAAGAAATTGGAAATAAAACATGCCATTGAAATGGCAGAGAATGGGATGTTAAGCACAGTTCCATCTCTAGCTTCTATCAAGTAAGTAAAGAAAAATATGGAGCAGTATCAGAATATAACTCTTAAAAGCACTGAAGTTGAATTCTTTACTTCCTAGTAGCCCAAGAAAAGATAAAAAGGAGCTCAAAAATTTATTTTCAAGCCCTTCCATTAGTTAATAATAAAATACAAACAGAAAGTAAATCAGAAGTAAAAACATATATGGAAGTGAACATTAAGAATAACATTGAAAATATTTTGTTTTTTATAAATCAATCTGGGGAAAGTTTGACCTTGTTGGACCTGATGAAGGGCCTCAACGCTGTCAGCACCACCACCTGTTAGATCCTTGTCCCAGGAGTAAAGCCTCCATACAGTGATTAGCTGGTGGGTTCAGGCAGTGATGAATTCATCACTCCAGGAAGGGATATTTCTGGGGCATTTTAAGGAGGCTATGGTTTGTCCCCTCCTAAAAAAAAAAAACTTTGCTCCTCCCCCTATCCTGTTTTCTCCCTTCCCATCTTTTAGCTATTGCATTTTGTATTTTATATTTATATTTTTGCAGTATTTTATTTATATTGTTTTATTTTTTAATATTGTAAGCTAATCAGAGTTACTTTGTAGTTAGATGGACTGCCAATAAATTTAATAAAATAAATAAGTAAAATAATAAACGAAGTACCTGTTGTGCTCTTTAAGGGGTGTATAAAATCAGGACATTGCTCCTGTTTATACTTGCAACACTGGACAGCTCTAGTCATGAGCTTCGCAAATATACAGACCTAATGCAAGTTTAACTGGGAGACTAAACACCTCGAACAGCTAAAAAAAAGCCTTCTCCCCCACCCCATCTGTTACCTTCCAATTATTTAGGGAATACAACTTCCCTAAATCCCCAGCCAGAAAATCCTTCCTGTGGGAGAAACGGAGTTATCACTGATTTATAGACTGAATTGGTTTGTTTGTGTGTGTCTAGGTGTTTTTGCATGTATGTAAGATTAGAGTTTCAGGTAATTGTATTTTCTATAATGAAGTAGCAGAATTAGGGATAGAAACAGAAATTGATATATAAACTACCTTAATCCAAGAAGAAAGTACAAAGGAACAACCAACTACAAAGAAACCTGATGAATGTAACCAGAAAGAAAAAACTTAATAATGGCACTCACATCTGGGCCCCAAACTTCACGGAAGCTTTGAGTTGTTTATGAAAGTGAGATGGGGTATTACATATATAGAGGAGATGACCATAGGGGTTTCTGAAGCTCATAGTAATTTAAAGTGGCTTAAAAGGATTAATATAGAAAACTTTTAC